>NC_050573.1:347461168-347802581 GCF_011100635.1 Trichosurus vulpecula
ACATCTGTGTATATGTCACATCTATTGTTCAGCCACTCACTACTTGTGTGACTTTCAGCAAGTCAAACTATCTGACTTCCTCATTTAAAATGAGGTGAGTAAATGACCTTTAAGGTGGTCTCTTTTAACTCTAACGCAATGTTGTCTAGTGCTCCAAACTGTAGGGTTACATAGACCGATTTTGGTTCAAAATTGGATGTGGGCTAACTAGATCTCTGGCCTTACAGTGTTGTCCAAAGAGCCTTGAATTTTTGCAGAAGGGAAATAAATTTGGGATAACTAAAGAAGCAGTCCCTTTGCCATCGGACTTATGAGAGAAATAAGTATTTCTCTCTTGTGTTTAATAACCGATTATTGTATTGCAACCAAGGTTTTTCTCCTTTTGTACATCCTCATCCAGAAATCAATCATTGTGGGAAATCTTGGGCAAAGACTTACCCAGGCTAAGATCTAATCAAGGACAGTAGAAGAAATTCCAAGTTTAGGCAAAAGGGTGCTTACTGTGTTTACTCAGACAGGTCTGGGAAAATGTGGATTCTCCCTTTAGTCAGACAGACGATACGGAAATTGATAAATCTCTGTGACCAAGATTTAGGTGGTCAGTGTCACATACCTCAAGACCCTGATTGTACTATAGCCCATTTCTCATTGTAATATTCATTCTCTAATTAATTGCTAACCAATCAGAGTTGATTGCCATCCTCAAGAGTACTTGCTCTTCCAAGGGCATGTAAACTGTGAGCCTGCGGCCATGTCTTTGGCATTTGAGAGTGCCACTGACTTCTTTTTTATTAACATGCTAATACTATTAATAAAACGATTAATTACCCAGAAACTATGTCTCTGGAACTTTTTATACATCACACTTGCATGATCTGAATAAGTCATGATAGAAGCGTGGGGCAAAGTCCAGATTCTTTTGGTTCTCCATTTCATGGCTCTTCCAGCTCCAGGATAAATCTTCAATCCAGGAATCTTTGACAGTCTTCCAGAAAGATGGAATTTGTGAAATCTAGACACTACTCCAGAAAGCTAGGCATCAAGAACTGTCTTCATTTTCCCACACAGCTTTCATTTTCTTTGCTGCCATCTCTGAGAGGTTAAACTACTTCCTTTTCAAGGACCAAAGTACAGTGTCTGTTACTACACAAAGTATGTCCTGACAGCTGTCATCCCTTAGTCCAAGAAGTCTCAGGTTGAGTGAGGAATGGTCATCTAGTCCTAAAATGGGAACACTGGCTGTGCTGATTAACAGCTATCACCACCCCCATCTCCCACCCCATCCTACCTTGGGACCAAAGTTTGCTGTCAGGTCTCCACTTTCAGCCCTCTCCAGTTCTTTCTCCCCAGAAGGCCAATGTAGATGTGTTTGATGCCTTTTATAGACACAGAGCAAAGTGGTGGCTCCACCTCACGACCAGAGCCAACCAAATCATCCTCAATCATTGAAAAGCAATTACTCATCAGGGCAGTGGGAGTTCAATGAGAAGCACCAATGGGCACATCTATACCTTACATAGAGAGAAGCAAAGTTCCAACCAATGGCTCACCTCTCCGTAAGCACATACAATTAATTAGGTACTCCTGATTAAGTCCTTACACTAAAATGCTATCAATATAAGCTCTTTCAAGGGAAATAGATCTTACCCAATATTGTTTTTAGAAAGGTAGCATAATACAAAAGTATGTTCTGCATGACTTCAGATGTTTAATGGGTATTGAATTGTCTTCTCAATGGCTGGAGGGAAGGAGAGAATTTGGAACTGAAAATATAAATTAAAAAAAAAATAACAGTAGCATGACAGACTAGAAAAAGCAGTAGACTTAGACCCAGGAGACCTGAGTTTAAGCTCAGGCTCTGTCATTCCTAGCTTGGGCAAATCACTTAACAAATCTAAGCCTTAGTTTTCTCATCTGTAAAATCAGGATGATATTATCTGCACATTCTACTTCACAGGGTCTTTGTGATGAAAGTTCTTTGAAAACTATAAAGCACTTTTTAAACTATGACCCATTGCACCCCGCACACTGTCTCAATCATAGTAAGGTGTTAAAAAAGTATTTTAAAAATGAATAAGTAAATGACAAAGAAATTCAACAGAGAACTGTCTTGAAACAGGGTGGAGGAAAGTACTTCCTTCCTACCAGGCAAGGGGGGAAAGGATCAAAGGAAACACTAATTTAAGGCTGTGCAAATCTAAGTGAACTCTAGCGTATTTCAATAAAAAATGAAAAGGCGAATACTCAATTCTGGCAAAGTACAAATCAAAAGACAAAACAACTTTAAAGTCTCAGAATTGCTGTAATTAAAGCTAAGAATTTAAAGCTCAGATTTATTAGGGCATGCACCCTTCTAAGTATTTGCATTATAACCATCCAGCTGATTAAAGATAAAGTTGAAGTATAATCTATTTGGTGAGAAAGCTTATGAGCCTTAGGAAAATTTAATTAAAGTCAATGGGCAGATTAAATGAGTAAAATAAAATGATAAAAAAAGAAGATAGAGAGTAGTGAAATATAAGGAAGAAAGCTAACAAATCTTACAAATTTTTCTCTTCCTTTCTCCCCCACCTCCACCCTAACACACACTGTTTTTTGTTGAATGAAAACCATTCTCTTTTTGGTAGTAGGGGCAGGGACTTACTCAGGTATGACAAAACAATTTTGCCACAGGGCACTAATTTATATTACCAATCAGACAATCACACTTCTCTCCTAAATCATGTCAAATCAAACCACAACTCCTATCATGAGCAAACCATGACAGCAGCAAGGATGTGCTGGTAAATGTCTTAAAAACTAAGCTCTCTGGGGGGAAAAAATGTATGCACACCCACTCTTAAACTTAACCTGCATTACTAATACTTTCTTAAGTCTAGCCAGTTAACAAAGCAATAAATCAAACCCTTACTTATAGCAACTGTGACTTTTGAGGTGTAAATGCTCACAATGAAAATTTAAGGATGGGTTCTTATAAGCCAGTTAAATTAAAGCTGGCTACAGCACAACCCTGGATAGGGTATGTGGATAGATAGATAGATAGATAGATAGATAGATGGAAGGATATACACACATGCATATATACACACGTATACATATATATACACAATACACTATACATATATATGTGTATATATTACTCATAATTATGTCATTCATTTAGGACAACCTATAGCATGTTCCATGAGTGTGAGTGTGAGTGTGTGTGTGTATCTGAGTCAATATAAGTGAATACAGTGAATATATGTGAAACAATCAATATAAGTTAACTAAGATGTACATTGCTAATTTAATTTTAAAAGACACATTTTGTAGATAAAAAATAAGCTATGAGCGGGCCCATTTTTTAATTTTTATTTTCACTTCTCAATTGCCTATGCCTGGAATAATGACAGTGCAGAGATCTGACCTACCCTAAACAAATTACAGATGTGATTTAGAGGAATATATGGTTAGACAGTGGATAAACAGCCTTGAAGCCAAGAAGACCTGGTTCAGTTCCCAACCCTGACATATACTAGATGTGTTACCTTGGGCAAGTCACTTCAACTCTCAGTACTCTCCTACAACATCCCTAGGGTTATAAGTTACCCAAAAGGTGCTGATCTGTATTGGTAGAGGGTGTTTCAACATCTAGGAATTCCCCATGCCAATGAAATCAAAGGTACATTTCTTCTCCCTTTCATCCCTAAAAGAAAACTTTGGAAATACAACCTGTTTCAGTGACAGTGAGGTTATGTTTCCTCATCTGGCAAATGTGTACATGAATGCTAAAAGAACTGAAATGCTGTATGAGCATTTCCATGTGATTTTGTATCCCATCTTAAGCCACAGAACAGGCACAGAACTAGATCTGCACAAAGAGCCAGGCTTCTGTCTCTTGCTTTGTTACTAGACTATTTATACTTGGTGTAAGAGGCCTCTGTGTGGTCCTCTGTTGGGACACACACAGGCTTATCACTGTTGTTCCCCAATAGCCATCTGGCCCAGTTTTCCGCAAGGGGCTAGGTTCAATAGAAAAAAAAAATAAAGGTCATTTCTTCCACAAGCATAAAATCTACTACTGATACCTTCATACTGACATTTCCACAACATCGTGATTTGTAAATATATTTTAATTTTTAAAAAAATTTATTGATGCATTTTTGTCTTAATATCATAGTCATTTCTGAGTTGAATCCTCCTCTCCTTACAATTAAGGAAATGCATTTAAGCAAATACACCCAATAGAGTGACCGTTTCTGCTAATGTATACAATTTTGGCTAATGTTTTCTGCAACAGTAGTTCCTTGAGGACTCCCTACGAGAGGGAAATTCTATTTCATCATCTTTTCTGAAACCATCAGTGGTTTTTCAATCACTCGGAGTTTAACTTCCCTTTCTTGATTTTTTTATTTACAATTGTTATAGTCATTACAAGTACCATTCTAATGGTTTTCATCAATTCATACAAATCTTCCCCATGTTTCTCTGAATTTCTCTTGTAATTCCTTACAACAAAAAATATTCCATTACATTCATACAGTCTCTTCCAGCACTGAATCTATGATCATATGCCAGTTTTTTCAGCCACTCATCAACCGATGAGAATTCATTTTCTTTCTAGTTCTGTGCTACCATGGGGTGCTGTTATTGTTTTATATCTTTCAAAAGTACTTTCCGACGTCTTCACAGCGCTTTTGTCATTAGGTAGGACTGGTAGTATCACCAAAACTTGACAGTTGAAGAAACTGAGACTCACCAAAATGAGTGATAAAACTAGGTTTGGAACCTGGTTCGTTTTTAGGGCTGCAATAGGGGAAAACAAACTAACAAAACTCCACCATAACCCAAACACCACACATGTAATATATTCTTGCACCATCTAAAATATCAGAATTATTACAGAGAATATAGGCATTAAGAAATTTTCAGTACCCCAAGTGAAACAGAACTCAAGCTCTGATTACACTGGAAGGAGGAGCAAGGGAGAGGGAAGATGGGATAAATTATCTCAGATAAAAGAGATACGCACAGAAGAGTTTTGACAGTGGAGGGGAAAAATTGGGATGGGATGAGCAACCCTTGAACCTCACTCTCATCTGAATTAGTTCAAAGAAGGGAAAAATATATATATACATTCATTTGAGTATTGAAACCTATCTTACCCAACAGGGAAGTAGTAGGGGTAGGATAAAAGAGAAAAGGGGGGGAGGGATAGGGAGTTATAAAAAGGAGGGTAGATTAAGGGAGGCAAGGTCAGAAATAAAAGACAATTTTGAGGAGTTACAGGAGAGAGATATGGTGGGGGGGGGAGGAGAAGGAGGAGAAGGAGGAGGAGGAGGAGGAGGAGGAGGAGGAGGAGGAGGAGGAGGAGGAGGAGAGGAGAGAGAAGAAGAAGAAGAAGAAGAAGAAGAAGAAGAAGAAGAAGAAGAAGAAGAAGAAGAAGAAGAAGAAGAAGAAGAAGAAGAAGAAGAAGAAGGAGAGAGAGAAAGAGAGAAGAGAGAGAGGGAGAGAGGGGGAGAGAGAGGGAGAGAGAGAGAGAGAGAGAGAGAGAGAGAGAGAGAGAGAGAGAGAGAGAGAGTGAGAGAGAGAGAGAGAGAGGAGAAGGAGGAGGAGGAGGAGGAGGAAAGAGTGCAGAGAGGAGGGAGACAGGAGACAGAGGGAGAGAGAAGAAAGAAGGAAGAAGTGCAGAGGTGGGGAGAGAGAGAGAGAGAGAGAGAGAGAGAGAGAGAGAGAGAGAGATCAATAGAAGCAAGAAGGATGGAAGGAAATGTGCAGTTAGTAATCATAACTGAATATGAGTGGGATGAACTCACTCATAAAATGGAAACAGACAGCAGAATGGATTAGAAAACAGAATTCAACAATAAGTTGTTCACAAGAAACACACTTAAAATAGATACACGGGGTCAAAATAAAGGACTGGAGGAGAATCTATTATGCTTCAGTTAAAATTAAAAAAAGCCAAGGGTGGCAATCATGATCTCGGACAAAGAAAAAGCTAAAGTGACCTAATTAAAAGAGATAAGCGGAGAAACTATGTATTGCTAGAAGGTGCTATACAGACAATGAAGTAATATCAAAAATAAACATATACGCACCAAATGGCAGAACATCCAAATTCTTAAAGGAAAAAGTTAAATGAGTTCCAGGAACAAAAAGGCAGTAAAACTATGCTAGGGGACTTCAACTTTCCCCTCACAAAGCTAGATAAATCTAACCCATAACATGAATAAGATAAAAGTTAAAGAGATGAATAGAATTTTAGATATGACAAACTTCTGGGGAAAGAATGAATGGGAATAAAAAGGGGAATCCCTTTTCTTCAGATGTATATGGCATCTTCACAAATATTGACCAAATACTAGGGCATAAAACATCATAAATACATGCAGAAAAAGTAGAACTACGTTTACAGACCATATCAGAAATGCCATTTCAGACCATAATGCAATAAAAATTAAATTCAATAAAGGACTATGGAAGCATAAATTAAAAATTAAATAGAAACTAAATAATCTAATCCAAAAGAATGAATGAGTTAAAGAACAAATCAGAGAAACAATCAATAATGTCATTAAAGACAATGACAAGAAAGCATACCAAAATTTGCTGTATGCAGCCAAAGCAGTTCCCAGGGGAAATTCTGTATCTCTTAATACATACTTTAACAAAAAAGAGAAAGAGTAGATTAATGAATTAGACATGCAACTACAAACACTATAAAAAGAACAAATTAAAAATACTCAAAACACCAAAACGGAAAGCCTGAAAAGCAAAGGAAAATTGAATAAAATTGAAAGTAAAATAAAACAAAAATATTGAACTTATAAATAAAAACAGGAGCAGGTTTTATGGGAAAAACAAACAATAAAATAAATCATTGGTTTATTTGATTTTAAAAAACAAAACTAAATTTACCAGGAATCAAATATGAAAATTTTGAATATGAAGGGATGATGTCTAAAAAAGTAAAATAAAATTAAGGGATGAGAGAGGAATATATTGAGAGAGGGAGAAAGGGAGAGATAGAATGGGGAAAATTATCTCACATAAAAGTGGCAAGAATAAGCAGTTCTATTGGAAAGAAAGAGGGGGCAGGTGAGGGGGAATAAGTGAATCTTGCTCCTGTTGGATTTGACTTGGAGGGAGTAACATACACACTCAATTGGGTATCTTACCCCACAGGAAAGTAGGGGGAAGGGAATAAAAAAGAGGGGGTGATAGAAGGGAGGGCAGATGGGGGAGGAGGTAATCAAAAGCAAACACTTTGGAGAAGGGACAGGGTTAAGGGGGGAAACAATAAATTGGAACAAGATAGGATGGAGGGAAATATAGTTAGCCTTTCACAACATGAGCATTGTGGAAGTTTTACATGATGATGCATGTGTGATCTATGTTGAATTGTTTGCCTTCTTAGGGAGGGTGGGTGGGAAGGGAAGAGGGGAAAGAATTTGGAAATTTGAAAACTTTAAATAAAGTTTTAAAAGCAGATTCTCAAAAAAAAAGCTGTTTTTGCATGCAACTGAGAAATAAGATATATAGGGGATGATGCATAGAAATCTATCCTGCCCTACAAGAAAGTAAGGGGATGGGGCGGGGGAAGTGGGGTAACAGAAGGGAGGGCTGACTGGGGAATGGGGCAATCAGAATATATGCCATCTTGGAATGGGGGGAGGGTAGAAATGGGGAGAAAATTTGTAACTCAAAATCTTGTGGATATCAATGTTGAAAACTAAAATATTAAATACTATGAAAAAAAAGAAATGACAAGCAGGATAGTTTTAGGAAAAAAAAAAAAAAAACCTGGACTTATAGGACTGATGCAAAGTGAAGTGAACAGAACCAGAACACTGTAAACAACAGCAATATTTTAAAGATTATAAACCATGAACTTAGCAACTCTGATCAATACAGTCCCAAAAGACCTATGATAAAAACTACTATTCACTTCTAGAGTGAGAACTGAAGAACTCTGAGAACAGATTGAAGTATAATTTTTTCTCTTTATTTTTGTTTTGCAACATGACTAACGTGGAAATGGTTTGCATGACTTGTGCAAATACTTCACATGTGTAATCGATATATTGCTCACTTTCTCAATGGGAGGGGGAAGGGCAGGAGGAAGAGAATTAGGAATTTAAAGTCTTAACAAAGGAATGTTAAAAATGAAGAAAAAATATCATTTAAAGCCAAAATCTAAAATGAAAATGTATTATTCTATAAGCGGAGGGGGGAGAAAAAGCAACTTACTCTGCAAAGAACTTTTACAAGTATTATCTCATTTGATCTTCACAAAAACCCTGCAAGGTTAGTGTTATTATTATTCTTCCCATTTTACAATTGAAGAAATAGAGGTTAAGTGACTTGCTCAAGGTCATGCAACTAACGTCTGAGGTTAAACTCAGGTCTTCCTGACTGCAGGCCCTACTTTCAATCTACTAAGCTATCTAGCTGCTCAAACAGGCGTTTTAACTATTTTTGTGGACCCACAGCTTTGACTGTCTGGGGAAACCTATGGACTCCCCAAAATGTATTTAAATGCATAAAATAATAGAATTACAAATCAATTTTGTTGTTTTCCTGATTTTGTCTATCATTTCGCCCACTACAACAAGCCAACTCTCTTTTAGCCATTCCTCAACTGGTAGGCATGTACTCAATTCTAGCTCTTGGAGAATATTAAAAAAAAATACTGGTATAAATATTTTGGTGCATATGAGGCCTTTTTCCCATTGACTTTAGCAATGCCCATAGGTGGAATCTCTGGGTCAAAGGGTCTGGATGTTTTAGTCGCTTTCTCCCTAATTCTAAGTTTCAGATTGTCTTGGTTAGTTCACAGCTCTCCACACCCCCCCCCCAAAACCCAAACAAACAAAACAAAACTAAACCAAGTTCGAGACCCCAAGAACTCTTCTCTATAATTTATTTGTGAAATAAAGCTTTGTTCTAATTCAAAATTCCATAAGCTTTATTCTCATGAATGATAGCACAATAGACGATTTAATAGCTCCTCTCTCTCAATCCTATGACTTATATTTTCAGAAAAAGAGATCCTAATGAATAACTTACAAGCAATTTATGATGTCTAATATTTAACCATCACAAACTAATTAGAATCCAACTATTCAGGCTGATTTTGAGCCTTTTCCTGAAACTCTTATGCATCAAATTGAGGATGTTAGACCTTTCACTGAAGAAAGCAAAATTTCTCTGTCACATAAACATACTTTTACACTCATCAACTCCCCTTGCCATGTCCAAAACTTTATTATGTCATAGATCCCTCTGGCAGTTTAATGAAACCCAAGGACCCTTCTTCAGAATGTTCTTAGATGCATAAATAAAATACACAAGATTATAAAGAAAACCAATTATTTTGTTTTTTAAAAAAATATTTTATTGATATTTTATTTTCATATCACATACATTTCCCAAGACAATTTTCCTCCCTCCCCCTTCCACAGAGCCAACTTCCAAAGCAAAAAAGGGGAGAAAAATTCACCAACCATGATACAGAAAAAAAAAAAAAAGTCTGACATTATACTGAGTGTTCCAAAACCAGTCCCCCATCTCTGCAATGGAGCAGAAAGGTGTCTTCTTATCTCTTTTGGGGGATCAAGCTTGGTCATTAAAATTTTGAATCACTTAGCTTTGTTGCTGTTTTTTTTCTCCCATTTACATTTTTGTGATTATTGTGCATATTAATTTCTTACTTCTGCTTAATTCACTTTCAATCAGTTCATGTAAGTCCCCATATTTCTTTGTATTAATCATTTCTTATACTACAGTAATATTCTACTATTCTTATGTAATGATATACTTATAGGATCATAGATTGGGGGCTTTAAACTCCCTATTTTACAGTTGAGGAAACTAAGGCACAGCAGTTTATGGACTTCCTCAGGGTCCTACATTAAGTATCTAAGGCACTATTTGAACCCAGGCTTCCTGATATTATGTCCATCACTTTATCCACTACAACAGGCTGACTCTCTTTTAGCCATTCCTCAACTGATGGACATGTATATCAATTCTAGTTCTTGGAGAGTATGGAAAAAAATACTGGTATAAATATTTTGGTGCATATGGGGCCTTTTTGCATTGACTTTAGTTAGCATAGATGCCCATCTCTGGAATCTCTGGGTCAAAGGGTCTGGATGTTTCAATCACTTTCCCCCTAATTCCAAGCTCCCGATTGTCTTGTTTAGTTCACAGCTCTCCCAACAGTAACATTCTTTATCATCTTTGCCAATTTGCTGGGGGTAAGACAAAATCACAAGTGCTTTTCTGAGTTGCATTTCTCTCTTTTTTTTAATGATCTGGAAACAACATTCATTCAAATAGTTAATAGCTTTAAATTCTTTTGAGAAGTATTTCTCTTTTTGCCACTTGTCTATCTGGGGATGACCGACTAGATCTTTCAAGGTAAATTCATGGAAGTTATTTTTAAAAGTCACTAGTTGTTTTGATAGATTGTACAACAGACCTTATTATTTTTTTAAATCAAGGCCACCCTACATGCTTTGATAGAAATGAGAAAAAAATACCATTATTATGTTTTAATAAAAGAATGACTAGAGAGAAAGAAATTCTCTTTTTATCAATTACTCTATGGCTGAGAAATGCAAACTGAGAATTGTGTTCAATCTATATAATCAGACTAGAGTTTTAGCTAAAGGCTTGCTATGTATTATTAAACTTAATTAAGCTAGTTTTTATTAGTAAGTTGTTAGTAAGTCTGACAAAATGATATAACGTGTTTCAACTGTACACTCATGGCAAAAAATTGCTACATGGATCTTTTAGAGGCATTTCATTCATTCATACACACACGTATGTATATATAGCATAATATGTATTATATATTATATAGTGTATAATATATACACATATATATTCTATATCTATACACATATACATCAACACATAAAAGGAATTATACACAAATGCTAAAAATATTTTTTCTCTAAATCTTAGGTAATGCTAGCCATCTGATAAATAAAACTTGAAAATGTAAATTTTTTCAATTAAATGATATTAACTTGAAAATACTAAACATTTCTAGAAATATAAAACTTGAAGATTACCTTGTACAAAAAAATCCTGTGCTTATCAAAGAATCTGGGCAATATAAACTGACAAAAATAAAATAGGATTAATTCAACACTACTACCCAAATCACTTAAGTGGCTACTTTGTTTGTTTTAATACATAGTTTCTAGAAATCCTGAAGCAAAGAAAAGTATATTTATTCACAAAATGTTTGGGACAGCTTAAGAATTCCCCTTCAAAGCTCTCATTTTTAAAAATATCTGCTTGGTTCTAACTACATAAGGAGAAAGTCCTATTCATAAATTAGTTGTCTTTTACTATTTTCCATACTTGCTAGCCCATTTTAACAAGGAAAGTTCATTCTACATTTAGTTAGCAACCAACAGCAGCCACAACACACACCATCGACCACAGCATAAGTGTCAAACATGGGGCTCATAACCCTCCAAAGTGCAGCCTGAACCAGATTAAAACATAACTGGGGAATATTAAGCAAAAAAAAAAATACAATAAAACATACATGTTATTACATTTTTAAAACTAAGTCAATATGTAGTCCATAGGGATCCTTATGCATGCATTAGTGGCCACTGTTTCTATCTGAGTTTGATTCAACTGAACTATGGTACCTGCAAAGACACTCTAGAAGTACTAGCGAGTAGGCAATAGTAAATTACTCAAAATCTTAAATAAGGACTTCCTGCAATGGTAAACATTTCATATCAAAGTCCCACCAAGAAATATAAAAACTAAAATAATTGGCACTGAATATGAAAATAGGGAAAAATCATTTTAGTATTTTCAGTTCAAAAGATCTGAGAGTCTTTCCAAACACAGGCAAAATATATCTTAAGACCAAACATCTTGTAGATATCGTTTTTCTTCTCGTAATGTAGCCAACATTTTCATTGCTTCCAACTTTTCAACCCCAGCCTCCTTGCTTAAGATCTCCACTAAAGCATCATTCACATCTTTCGCCATTCCTTTTGCATCTCTGGAAAGCAAGAACATTTTTAGTTTGATGTAATACTTTACTAGCAAGGATAGCAAATTTAGCAGTACTCTAACCAAGGCAGGCAGCACAAGCTCAAACACAGAGTAAGGCAGGACCTCAGAATCACCTGAACAGAACATGCCACTAGAGAACTCTTTGGCTTACACTGATTAAGGTTGATTCAACTCCTGTACAGCTGATCAACCAGTTATAAATCCACTTACTGTATAGTTGAGAAATATTAAACTCATGGCCAGTGGCCCCACAAAATCCTCAATTGTGGCCTGAACCATATTAAATATAATTGGGATGTGTTTAACAAAATACATGTACAACAACACAGATAATGCTAATTTGTGGTTTTCTAAGTCAATACGTGGCTGGTAGGGATCTGTTTCTATTTGAGTTTGATATCATTGGTATGGTTCAGATTTCTCCATCTCATCTTCCAGGAGGCTATAAAACATCGTAAAACATTCTGCCAAAATTCAGATACACTATACATATTTTCCCTGGTCAACTAGTATAGTAACTTTACTAAAAACATTCTTTTGTCTCATAATTTGGATCTGACCATTATGTCATAATTAAAGTTGACACAGGTATTTTGTAACAGGGTCTATCACGGTAGAACTTACTTTGAGTATGTTCAGAATGGCTATTCACAGCTGCCAGGCCCAATTACGTTACCAGAGCTGCTACCATCTAACCTGCTGTGGTTAGGATTTTGGGTAAGGCTATCATCACTCTAACAGTTTTTATACTCAATCTCTATGATCTATAATAATGGTGATAATACATTTATCTAGTACTCAGTGGTTACAAATTCTTCATACGTATTATCATTTGATTTTCACAACTACCCTGTTTAAGTAGGGTACATACATTATTAGTGACTTGCAATCTAGATGTCATTGTGGACTCTTCATTCTCACACCCTCTATCCAATCTGTTGCCAAAATCTGTTAGTTGTAGCTTTATAACTCTTTATTCTTCTCCTTCTCTCTTCTGACATGCCACCACCACCCTGATACAGGTCCTGTTCACTTATGCTGGGACTATGCCACAAGTCTCTCCCACTCACCAGTCCATCCTCCACCCAGCTGTTAAAATGATATTCTTAAAGTGCAGGTCTAACCATGTCACTCCCCTACTTGATAAATTACAATGGTTCCCTATCATCCCCTAGGACTAAATGTAAAATCTCTGACAGCATCAAAAGGTTAACAGACTAGTCATATAATGATGAAAACTTAGGTTTCTTTTATGCAACAGGAGAAGTACTAAAACTGCATATTAACATTCATCTAACATCTAAATTGGATGTCCTTATTTGGAAGACTGAGGTGAAAATTTATACCATTTTAATATAGGCTTTTAACCCCTTAATACTTATGTGCTCTAAATGACTATGATAAAAAATGGTTTTTGTTAGCACTAAATCTTATCTATTTCCATAATATCAATGAGTTAAATCAAAACAGTCATTGCATTTAATGATAATTACTAGGATTTCCACCAAAGGATCAGGACCCAGAACTAAAAAAAGATATAATTCCTTAAGAAAATAAATTCCAGGTGTGTCAGTCTACTCAGAAATACTTTGCATTAAAGAGGAAGGGAAAAAGGTAATTTTCTTCCTGGCATCAGCAAATAATTCGTGTAAAATATAAGACCCCATATATATTCCTCCGACTGGTTTAATTACATAAGCTAGATTAGTATGTATATATAGCAAAGTTAATCTTCATCACCATCTTCTATCAGGACATTTTGTATGTGTGATTCCATTGGTTGGGCGGGGAGTGTGTGAGTGTGTGTGTATGTGTGTGTGTGTGTGTGTGTATGTGTGTGTATGTGTGTGTGTGCGCGCGCGTGTGCGTCTGCCTGTCTGGCACCTTCTCTGAAACAGTTTTATTTAGGTGCCTGGTGCCCTAAGACCTTAAATGATTTAACAGCCAGAAAGTATCAGAGGCAGGTCTTGAACCCAGTTCTTCTCAACTACAAGGACAGCATTCTCTTCACTATGCCACAATGGTTGAATATCAAGTTTTAAGTGTCAAAAGTATGTTCAAATGTAATTTTAATACTTCTGTTTTTGTGCTTGAGAAAGTATTTCTTCATTCCATGACCAAATTAATACTGAAAGCTATCTGTTTACAGAACTACTAATTTCTTTTTCCTACTTTTTGTATGAGGGTCAAATCCACTCACCCACACACATAGATATAACCCTTTTCCTGGAGAAGGATTCTTGCGATCTTCTGTGAATAAAGCCGAATATTATCTTGCACATATTTTGGTGGTTTATCTTCCCCACTCTCAGGAATATCTCTTGAGAAGGAGACTTTCAGCTCAGTTAAAATTCCATTTTGAAGGAAATGGTTTAAGTCTTCTCTGAAATATAACATACAGATAGATAAGGTTAGCTAGTTTTAAAAAAGGCTGAACATTAGATGTTGTATTAGCCAATGGTCAGCTGTAAAATACTAGAATACTAAATGATGGAATACCTGAATAAATAGTCTCTATCCTTATGTCTGCAGCCAAAAAATAGCCACATGGCTCCAAAATTTCCATCTGGATGCTGTTCCTGGATCTTTTCTCTAAATGAAAAAGAAAATAATGTCCTTGATATTGGAATAAATGTAAAAGCCAAATTTCTCTGCTGTTAAATAATACTGTAAAGCAAAGCTGGTTAGTTTTTAAATTGTTTCTTTTCTATTTCATGTTTAATGTTCTACCTTGAAGATCAATCATTTAACTAACTTTTGAATGTTCACGGCCTGATCACAAGAGCTGGTATCAAAAGGCTTAAAGAGAGCGTCTCACTTTTCAAATCAAAAGCATTATTAAAATCTAATTTTTTAAAAAAAGTGTGAGTATATAATTTCTAAACACCGAATGGAAAGTATTAGCTAAGCTAGGTTACTAAACAAAGAATTTGAAAACTATGTGAAATAACAGATTTTTTTCATAACATTTCAGACTCCCATCTCCTTAAATGATTGAAAACTTTGAAGAAACAATGAAATTTCTAGTCATAACAACTTAGAAAAGCAAATAATATAAAATTTTATAATTTACTGTTTCTGCTTTAACATCTAACACTATAAAAACCAACTTGGATTTTGTGCCTATCCTATAAATGAAAATATAACACATTAATATACTCAAAAATACTAAGGTTCAATCTATGAAATGCAAAACTCTCTTCATTAGTCTAAAAAAAGTATGAGAAAAGAAAAATAAAGGAAAAACATTTTCAGTTAATTGGAAACCATAACCAGAAAACAAATTAGGAAGTTGAAACATGAGCAATTACCAATTGCTGAGTCAGGCCAGGTTATCTAAATTTGCCCCAAATTAGTATCAAAATTGGCCCCAAGGGATGGAATGTGATACATTCACTACCTGCCAAAGTCTCTTCTCCCTTCCTCCAATTTCGTCAGTTCTTTCCCTAAAGGACAAGGAAGCTGTACCTAAGACTAGATGTGGCTCAAGCCAGCTGGCTGACTACAGCCATTTGGTGTTGGCTTTCTAGTCATTTAAGGGCATAAAAAGTTCTATCCACAGGGTTTCTGGGCCCTTCAAATTTGATGTATGCCCTAAGGTTATGGGACCTGGATCTACAGGCCAGACCCAGGCTACAAATGCCATGGCTAAGTAAACCTCCCTTCCTTAACTATTTTAATCTAACACTGAGCCTAAACTAACATGGAACTGTCCTGAATCAGATCAGGGAGAAATTTTTTATCTCTAAACATTTTCATCTACGAAAACGAGAAAGGACAAATCATTGGGCATTTAACTAAAGGAAAAAAAAAAACAACTTCCCAAAATCTTAGAAAAGTGACAAATCAACTCCCCCAACTAAAAAAAAAAACCAAGACAGAAATTTTGAAAATCAAAGATAAATAAAATTGGGGGAAAAACACTAATAATAATTTTAGCTAGCAACTTAAAAAGAAATAAATTGTTTATATCAAAAGTGAAGATGAAAATTCAGAGCAAATGAAAAGGAAATGATGGAAATTACTAGACATTATTCCTCTCAATTATATGCCCATAAAAACCAAACTTAGATGAAACGGATAAATACAAATGTAAAATATTGCGATTAACAGATGAAATAAATTTAAATAATCCAACGTCAAACAAAAAAAAAAAAATCAGCCAAACCACAAATGAATTCTAAAGGGAAAAAAAGCTGAAGGATCAGATGTGTTTACAAGTGAATTAATTCTATCAACCATTCAAAGAACGATCGACTACAATATCATGCAAACTGTTTGCAAAAACTTTTCCAAACTCTTTTTATGATATAAATATGGTCTTGATTCCCAAACCAGGAAGAGTTAAGAGAGAAGAAAAACTATAGACTAATATATCTAAAAAAAAGCTGACACAAAATATATTGGCAAACAGGATACAAAATCATATTAAAAGATACCACAAACAGGTTGGATTTATACTAGGCATGCAGGCTGGGTTTCAATATAAGAAAAACTAAACACAATACATAAAATTAACAACAAAAATAATTTTAAAAACACCTGATTATGTCAATAGATGCCAAAATGTTTTTTTAAGCAAAGTCCAACATCTGTTTCTGATAAAAACACCATAAAATATAAGAACAAATAATATGGTAAATAGCATCTAAAATTAAAAGCAAACAAATACATAATGGAGAAATGTAGGAGGTTTTTTTCCTAATAAGATTAGAAGTCAAGCAAGCATTCCTATTATACTACTATATGCTACCTAATACTAGAAATGCTAGGTATAACAATCAGGCAAGAAAAAAAAAATCAAAGGAATAAAACAGTAGCAAAGAGGAAATAAAACTGCTGAGTTCTCTAGATGACAGGATAGTCTACCTAGATAACCCTAAAGAGTCACCTAAAGATTAAAACAATGAATAATTTAGCAAAATATAAAATGAATACAGAAGAGAAGAAATTCCACTCAAAACAACTACATAAGCTATAGTACAAGACATACCCAAGAACTATATAAATGTAACAACAAAATACTCTATATAGAAATGGACAAACCTAAAAACCAAGAGAAATGTGAATTGCTCATGGGCAAATAATGCCAATGTTAATAAAAATGACTATTAATTTAATAAATTAATTTACTTATTCAATGCCAAATCAATTAAGCTACTAATGAATTATTTTATGAGGCTAGAAAAAAATAATGAAATTCATCTGAAAGAACAAAAGGTCAAGAATCTCAAAGGAAATAATGAGAAAAAAAACCTACGGGAAAGGAAGTTTAGCAATATCAAATTTCAAAATACATAATAATACTGGTCCAAAAATAGATAAATCATCAGAATGTATTAGATAAACGGCACACAGAAACAAATGACCGTACTATAAAATATTGTTTGACGTACCCAAAGGCCTTAGCAATTGGGGTAAGGAATCACTATTTCACAAAAACTGCTGGGAAAACTGGAGAGCAATCTAGCAGCAATTACATACAGAACAACATCTCACACCTCATGCCAAGAAAAACTCTAAATGGGTACATAAGCATAAAGAGTGACATCATAAATTAAAGAGCAAGAAGGAAATTATCTCTTGGACCTATGAAGAGGGGAGGAGTTCATTGCCTCTACAGAAAAGAAAGGTTCATGGAAGATAAACTGGACAATTATTATATAAAATATATAAGTTTTTGCACAAAAAGAATAGTTAAAATCAGAAGAGAAACAGACAGGAAAAAAATTTGTAACAAACTTTTCTGATAAAGGTCTTATATCCACAATACAGGAGGAACTTGTTCACTCGTTTCAGTCACGTCCAACTCTTCCTGACTCCACTTGGGGTTTTCTTGGCATAGAAACTAGAATGGTTTGCCATCTCCTTCTCCAGCTCAATTTACAGATGAGGAAACTGAGGCAAACAAGGTTAAGGAATTTGCCCAGGGTCACACAGCTAGTAAGTGTCTGAGGCTGGATTTGAACTTATGGTTTTCCAGCCAACAGTCACTGCATCAACCAGCTGCCCATGAGGAAGAGATCATCATAACTCCTACTGGCCAGACTGTGACAACATAATTGTACAGACAGTTCAGAGGCCTGGTTCACAAGAGTGAGTGTGTGTCTCTGTATAAGTGCATGAATATATGTATAAATACACTCACATACTACAGTGGACAGAGCCTCTGGTCTTGGAATCAGGAGTCCCGAGTTCAAATGTGACTTCAGACGCTCATTAGCTATGTGATCCTGCACAAGTCATTTAAGCCGTTTGCCTCAGTTTCCTCTTCTGTAAAATGGAGATGATAATAGAAGTTACCTCTCAGGTTCTTTGGAGGATCAGATGAGGACATATATGTAAAGCACTGGCATATAGGAGTTAGTTGCTACTGTTACTGTTATTATTTCATGAATATTATTATTTCCACTATACAGGCACATATACATGACATATTTCCTTTGCAGTATCTGCACAAAGCCTTACACCTAGCAGTAAATATCCACTGAGTGAGTTTTTTAAAAGAATATTGAACATTTCAAACTCTTGGGTTCTTTCTTTCAGTTGTATTTGAACTTGGGGCTCAAACCTCAACTTGAGGTTAAGTTACTAGCCTACAGCTATGGTTTAAGTTTTAACATGATGTATCTCACTCAAAGAAATGAAAAAAATTTGGTGTCCAGAAGAGTCATTGCAAAGAAATCCTTTCTTATAGGATTTCTCAAATCTTCTCAAAAGGAAGCAGAAAGAAAAAGTATATTTGTCTTTCCATTAAACTCCCTTGTACTGTCCCAAAGACCTACATAATTTTTCCCCCTTCTTACTTAAAAAACTTTATTAAAGTATAGTAACCTTTGGATGGTATTTCTGTTAAATAAAATTCTAACATGACAGTGATTCATGAAAGAATGAGTATTAAAACTCTTTTATTGAAAATATTTCAGAAATTGACTTCAGGTCATTATAAATGAAACAGAAGTGGGCTTATTGATCATCGGTGTCATAGTTCAGACACACAACTGTCTTAAACAACTAAAGTGAATTAAACACTGAGTTATAATTTGAAATCATATCACGAATCACAACTAGATAAATAACTTCTTTTTAAGGCTGAAAAATAAAGCTATGTTCCAGAGAACAGAAATAATGCTAATTATGTCCTGGATCTAAATATCAAACCTTCAGCATTAGGCAAGAAAACAAGTCATGGATTATCAAGAGCCAGCAGAATAGGCTGAGTTTTAAATTTTCTTATACGTCTTTCGGGAAAAATCATTGGGGGAGAGAGAGGATGACTTCTTACTTGGAGAAACTCGAAAGACAGCAAAAAATTAAGGGTGTTCATTGTGTGAAAGACATTAAAAAGAAGCTGCCTTCAACTTTGCTGTTGTCTTTTTTGAAAGCTGCAAGATGTCTACATGATGTATAAGGCACCAAAAGCCACTATTTGATTTCAAATAAAATCAGAAATAGAATTCATTCTGGAAAAATATCTTTACTTACTGACTATTCACTGCAAGTTCAACTTAATTCATAAACTGCTGGAATATGTTGCAAAAAGACCACAACTGGAGTCAGTTTTCAATTAACTATACCAAAGGAATTTTATGGGTCCTCATAGGATAGTGAACTCTTCCCCTTTACCAAGACTACTGATGAACACTGGAATAGATAATCCAAAAATTATATTGGCTTTGAAGTTGTTTTTTTGGTTTTTTTTTTGTAGTTTGATACTGGGTTGGGTGGCAGGGATGAAGGAGGGGGAAGAGTGCAAGGAAGAGGGATAGGTAAATTTATTCTCTCTACTCTTTTTTTAACTATGAATTACTTAGGTAAATATTAAAAATTATTTTTTATGTCCTTATATCCCTAATAATAATGGAATGAGAAAGTTAAAGTGCTGGGTGGCAGGGGGGATGTTATTCCAGGATTAAATATTTGTTAGAAAACAGTCTAAATGTAGAAAATCAAGAGTTTAGTATATCATAGCTGAGGCAAACAAAAAAACATATTTTACGTGTAAATCTTGTATTTCTGAACTCTCTTTAAAAATAAAAAAGCAGGGAGTGGAGCATGAATGCTTACAAAAAACAGCTTAGGGCAGGACGTGTGATTTCACTGATACTGAGAACTTCCGGATTCAGGAAGTCCTTCTACCAATCCAGGTTAGTACATTCTCTGAAACTTGGTTGTCTAGAACAGGTGTCAACCTCAAGAGCCTACTGAGCATAGCCTGAATCAGATTAAAATGTAATTGGGAAATGTTTAACAAAACAAATAAAAATACAATCCAATACCGATGATGTCAAAGTGTGGCATTCTAGGTCAATTTGGACTGCAGGGACCTTTTCTGACTTTCCAAGGGATACACAGCCAATATGGCTTAGAGGCACGAATTTAACTTCTTCATTCCCAGGAAAACTCTCTGCCCATTATGCCAACCTGCCTCAGTGTTTTAAAGAAAACCATTCCATTTATATATGAGCTATATACAGTACATAGGAGTTATTTCAGATACAGAGGTAAGTACTATTTATAGCTTTCAATGTCACATAGTTTTGTTTAGATACTGTTAATGAAACTTTTGAAAATTACTAACGGCGATATTTCTTCATGAAGTCTCTGAAATAATGGGATCTCATCCAGGTACTGTTTATAAATGGTGTTAAGGATCCTGTAGATAACTTCTTGAATTCTATAACATGAAAGATTATCTGAAAAGAGGCACTGACCATCACTCTCCCACCAGGATTACAAACATTTGAAATGCATGGATAAAAGTAACATGTTGGCAAAGTAAATCAACACTGCTCATTCATAAAATTCTATATATACGTTCACAATTGAGAATTCTGCAATATAACATGACTAGCTGCCACCCTTTTAAATTATTAGCATTTACTTTATACTCCAATACTTTAGGTATGATTATCAAAAATGTTTTTCAAGAATTTTGAAAAAAAGTACAGTATCATTAAAAATTGCCCAAAGTTAGCCAGGAAATAAAACTGAAGGTCCCTATCAAATTTCTTTCTTTTTTCTTTTTCAGGTCTAGAAGTGAGATTTTTTTTTTTTTACAAATATATGTATTTTTTATTTCACTTTTCAGCACTGATTTTCACAAGAGTTTGAATTACAAATTTCCTCCCCATTTCTACCCTCCCCCCCACTCCAAGATGGCATATATTCTGGTTGCCCTGTTCCCCAGTCAGCCCTCCCTTCTGTCACCCCACTCCTCTCAAATCCCCTTTGCCCTTCCTTTCTTGTAGGGCAAGATAAATTTCCACACCCCATTGTCTGTGTATCTTATTTCCTAGTTGCATGCAAAAACTTTTTTTTGTTTGTTTTTGAACGTCTGTTTTTAAAACTTTGAGTTCCAAATTCTCTCCCTTCTTCCCTCCCCACCCACCCTCCCTAAGAAGGCAAGCAATTCAGCATAGGCCACATGTGTATCATTATGTAAAACACTTCCACAATACTCATGTTATGAAAGACTAACTATATATTGCTCCTTCCTAACCTATCCCCTTCTATTGAATTTTCTCCCTTAACCCTGTTTCTTTTTCCAAAGGGTTTGTTTTTGATTACCTCCTACCCCTATCTGCCCTCCCTTCTATCACCCCCCCTTTTTTATCTTCTTCCTCCTTCTTTCCTGTGGGGTAAGACACCCAATTGAATGTGTATGGTATTCTCAACTCAGGTCAAATCCGATGAGAGCAAGATTCACTCATTCCCCCTCACCTACCCCCTCTTCCTTTCCTACAGAACTGCTTTTTCTTGCCAATTTTATGCGAGATAATTTATCCCATTCTATCTCTCCCTTTCTCCCTCTCTCAGTATATTCCTCTCTCATCCCTTAATTTGATTTCATTTTTTAAGATATCATCCCTTCACATTCAACTCACCCTGTGCCCTCTGTCTATATATATATGCACATATATACATATATATACATACACATAATACATATATATATATACACACACACATACCTACACACACACACACACACATGCATATTCCCTTCAGCTACCCTAATACTGAGGTCTCATGAATCATACACGTCATCTTTCCATGTAGGAATGTAAACAAAACAGTTCAACTTTAGTAAGTCCCTTCTCTTTCTTGTTTACCTTTTCATACTTCTCTTGATTCTTGTGTTTGAAAGTCAAATTTTCTATTCAGCTCTGGTCTTTTAACTGAGAAAGCTTGAAAGTCCTCTATATTGTTGAAAGTCCATATTTTGCCTTGGAGCATGATACTCAGCTTTGCTGGGTAGGTGATTCTAGGTTTTAATCCTAGCTCCATTGACCTCTGGAATATCGTATTCCAAGCCCTTCGATCCCTTAAGGTAGAAGCTGCTAGATCCTGTGTTATTCTGATTGTGTTTCCACAATACTCAAATTGTTTCTTTCTGGCTGCTTGCACTTATCAAAATTCTACCCTGCACTAGAAGACATTAGTTTTTCCCATTAATCAAAAACATGGTTGTTCTTTGAATATCAAATAAGGCAGAACATACCTATGCTGTAGGAAACCAATAAAAGGTGCAATGCCAGTTCCAGGACCAATCATTATAATGGGTACTGAAAGGTCATTGGGTAGTCGGAAAGAATTTGTGGCATGAGGGAAAATGGAGATCTGAAAAATTAAGAAACATAATTACAAGACTGAATGAATACCTCTGAGGGGGAGAAGGAAGAAGTCCAAAGCAACAATAGATGATGAAATCTGAAAGTACACTTTTCTCAAGAATCACCTCTGAATAAAACAATAGCATCAACCTTAATGAAACCATGAACAAATTCATCACAATGAAAGAAAACAGACATACAAAAATGAAGCTGGAAGGCTTTTCTATTTTTCTTCCTAAATCCCAACTGTGTTTTTTAAATAAGAATAAGCTACATTTTTAAGTAAAGAAAGGGTACTGAGTACAAAAGATTTATCAAGTTTTTCTTTTTACAAGTTAGAGTATAAAAATGTATTTGAGTAGGAAATCCAAGGTCACAGAGGAAATGAAAAAGAAAATACAAATATACATGTATATGTGTGTGTGTTATATTGCAGACTGGATGATTATGTTTTTCATTGGTGTTAAGAACATCATTAGAAGCTTCTGTCTAAAGCATCTGAAGTTGTCTTTTTGTCCTTTAATCCACAGAAAAACCTACTAGCTAAATTCATTAGCAGTCAGAGTGTAGCATTAGCAATGCAAAACTGACTGTCAAATCCAAGCACTGATTGCTTAATAAAAAAAATGCAGCTAACTAAAGATAAATATTTTAATATATGCCAATGTCTATACACTTTATATGAAAAATTATCTTGACCATTATTATATGCAAAATTTCTAAACACTAAACTGATACTGGACTTATATCACAGAAAGGAACCAGAACTCTTGGTAATTTCAGTAAAATTCTTGTTTTTAAAATGTCTAACTTCTTCCTTTTCTTCTTTGCATTGTGGGGGCAGCCTAATAAAATAGCATGGTTTTTTCATTATTTTTCCCCCTAAAAACCACTATATTTGTTAGAACACCATGCCTGATTTTACAGTTCTTCCTTACTTTTTATACTTGTAAGGATAAGTATCAGGAATCAAGTTAAAACTTTCAGGGTCAGTTCTACAGCAATTTCTTTTAGTAAAAGAAGCACAAATTCTCAGATTCTTATCATTTCACATCAGCCTAATAGACTTGGAAGCCTTATGAGTGTAGATGATGGAACAATTTCTTTGGGGACAAAAATATATTGTAAAATTCCTCCCTTATAAAGGCAGTATGTCCAGAAAATAGAAGACGGAAGTGAAAGGCATCATGGCCTAGCAGCTGTCATCCCCAAGGTTCTCACATCTACACAAGAAGTATTTTAATTTCTCCCCAGAGGCTAAACACTTTCCAACTCAAGTACTTTATATAAAGTAAAAAAATCATTAGATAAAACTAGAAATCATATCTTATAAGGACAAGAAATATACTGAGGACTTTAAACTAAGCCTGAGAAAACTCCCTTATTTCAATGACCAACAGCCCAGCATAGGAGAAGTACTTAAGATTTTTCCAAGGGTCACATGCCTGTGTATAAACTAGTCACAAAGGCCAGGGAACAGATGTAAATGTAATTTATGGATTAAAGAAATAAGCTGTCTTCTTCAGTGCTTTTGGTCCTCTAACTCAAAAGTGTAACAGAAAAAGGACAGGGGAAAAGAAACGGCAAAAAGACCACAGTCTAAGATGCTTGTTAGGACAACAGTAATTTCTAGTGTTTATATAAGAATGTCTTAAATTTTAACTTAAGTTATACTGTAAACTTAAATCTGGGTGTACTAGGGATAAGGGGGGAAGGAAAGGTAGGGTCAATGATGGAGGGAAAAAGATGAAAGCCTCTATTGTCATGGTATTCTGGCCTTCCTGAAATAATTTCTGATAATCAGGAAAAAAAAAAATTCAAACTCCTTCTAAGACCATAAAGAACAGAGGAAAACAGAAAAACAAACCATATTATGTGAAATTTGTTTTCCAGGGTGAAAAGTAAGACTCAGAGAATATGCATAAAATATGACAACAATGTTTTCCTGCACTTAAAATAGCTGGCATTCAAATAAACACATAATTTTTTTTAAATTCAGAATTTGATAATAATAAAGAATGCACATTTCAAATATATATTTTGTATTTTCATTAACAAGATATTAAATTAAAAGTGTACATTTTCATCTTCAGAATCTGAAGACAACAATGTAGAATAAAAGAGGAATCTTTTCTTGAGGCTAGGAATAATTCTTTTAAGGATGACAAAACCTTAGAGTATTTTAAGTACCTTTGGAAACCCAGATTCAACATTATTTCCTCGTGAGATGTTCCCATTTCCCTGAAGTACTGAGTCAACCATTAAGGCCAGCCAGCCCGTACATACTCCTTTTCGCAAAGTCACAGGTTCCACACTGGACAGAAACTCTACAATGTTAAATGCAAAATGAAGTTTCCCTGGGTGAAATAAACAGGAGCTGCAAAGATACAGATAGCAAAAAGTCATCAGTTCTATATTTGGACTATTATATAGAAAACAATGTAGTTTCACTTGGTGGGGTAATATTTATTTATGGGGTTTTATCTACCAGTCTGCTCTCCATGAATGAAAATATATACTGCTTTGCTAGATGAGTTTTCATCCCTACTGATAACATTCAGAAAGATTTCCAAATGTCTGTTCTTCATGATTTGATGAAATTTATGAAAACTGACTAGCACAGTTATTTTGACCGTTATAAATTCCCAAATTAGCTACAAAGGACCTGTGAAGGAAGAGGATATCTGCATCCAGAGAAAGAACTGATAAATACAAGTATATACAGAATGGTTTTACACGCACACACACATTTGTGTCTAATGATAGCTGTCACTAGGGCAGGGAGGCTGGGGAGAGGGAGAAGAAAAAAGGGGAAAAAAGTTACATGATAACTTTATTATATGTTTAAAAGTAATAGCAAGTTGTACTGAAAAGACTTGCAGTTTTGTGTGCAATCATCTTTTTTCTATTCTACTGTTATGGAAATGCTTGTTTTATTTCTTAAGTTCAGAATAAATTAGAATTTTTTTCAAAAAAGAAACTATATAAAAATGATTCAGAACTTACTAGGACTGTTTTTAACAAATGAATTTTATGGGTCCTCATAAGATAGTGAACTCTTCCCCTTTACCAAGACTACTGATGATATTTGAAAAACAAAACAAAACAAAAAACTTAAAGCCAAAATGTTCAAAATGGAAAGACCAGAAAAAGGCATAAAATTCCCTTCCATTTTATAGGTCAAGATATATAAGATGAAATGGTCCCTTTTCATAAAACCAAAATAACTGTGTGTTCCCTATGTTCCTCTCTCCCTGAATCCCCAACCAATGTAACTCTATCCCTTCTAGCTTCTTGTGGTATTTTAGAAGTCAAAGAAGAACCAAGGTAAGGAAAAAATTTATTTTCAGTTAAATGGTTTCTATTGTTCAGCCATTCCTCTAAATAGTAGGTTACAAAAAGGTATCAGGTTGTGGAGTGTGGACTTTATGCTATAAATAATGAGGACCTCTTGGACATTTGAAACTAGGCTATAGATCCCTTTAAAAAAAAAGTCTTTTTATTTTAGTACACAGAGCACCAAGTATATAGTCTCTAACATGGAGCAAGCACTCAACATTTGATGAAATGAATTTTAATTTAAATCTTTTTATCTGTACATTTGAAGATTATGATAAACTCTTTGGAATAATAGTGCTATTTTATACAAAGTACAGTACCTTGCACAAGAATATGGTCTGGCTCGAAGCTTGGGAAGGTGTTCTTTAAAAACAAAAAAAAAAGGTATTGATAAGAAAATAATTTCTTCAGTACTAAAAAGGAACAGTGATCTTATTCACATCAATATTTCCTACAATAAAAGACTGTAATTAACATGGTAGGCACTCAAGAAATATTTGTTGATTGACTGATCTCATTCTATAAAACTCTTGTCTAAGCCCTGGAGACATTCCTTCAGAGAAATTACATTAAACATCCTTCCATCCATGGTCCGTATGACAATGAAACACTGTGTTCTCCTCAACCTGCAAAGACCACAGTGCAGCACACAGTTACCTGGTACTGGTTCTTTTTCCACTCGATGACAGTGTTAAGATATGTTCCAAAGCTGGTTAGTTCTAGTAAGAGTAAGATATTGCTCCTCTGGGCCATGTGATATGCACTAATTTGGTTCCCTGGAGTCAAATTACTTCTCTAGAGCAGTGGTGTCAAACTGAAATAGAAATGGGGCACTGAACCATACATAAGGATCTTTGTGGGCTACCTACTGACTTAGAACATTAACACCATCTGTGTTCTATTGTATTTTTATTCATTTGTTAAAGATGTGCCAATGACATTATACTTTGGTTTCCAAAGTGCTGAGAAATATGGGGAGGGGATTTGACACCTCTGCTACAGGATGATAACCCACAGCCTGAAAGGCATGACTAGACCTCTTTTTTTTTTTTGGAAGGGGAAAGGTAGGGCAATTGGGGTTAAGTGACTTACCCAAGGTCACACAGCTACTAAGTGTGTCACGTGTCTGAGGCTGGATTTGAACTCAGGTCCTCCTGACTCCAGGGCCAGCACTCTACTCACTGCACCGTCTACCTGCCCCAGACTAGATCTCTTTTAACATCATGTAGACACAGGTACACTTTGGGTATGACTGTTATAACCTGCTGTCGTGACATGACCAATCCATTTCTTTTTTTAATCATCCATTTTCTACATGATGTTTTTCATAACACTTGATGAGAGTCATCAGAAGTAGGATATACTTGGACTATAATTTTGCACCCTAACATTAAGTGACTCAAAGTAGGTGTCGGTTTTCATTGTGTGTGATGTCACCACAAGAAACATAACCATGTAAAAGACATCTGAGGGAAAGACAAATGTTCATATCATTAAGAATATATTGGGACAACTTTGGTTGCCTGTTTAATGACTGCACTTGTTATGGATATGTATTAAATATGATAACCTCTAAGGTTAACAAAGCCCCTTTCCATCCTATCAACCAACTGTGATAGCCAAAAGCCTAAATATATGAAACATGAGGTAGTGGATGAGCACAACACCATAGAAGCTGATCTATCCTTCCCCCTTTCCTCTTCTCACCCCTAATATAAAATCTATGAGAAACTAAGTCAGTCTGGATGCTGCTACTCTTTCCACAAATGTGATGTTTCATATTAGTGGGGAACCAGTTAGGCCCAGGAAATGTGATGCTGGGGGAATTGAACCAGCATGCATCAGGAGGCCAAAGGGAGCAACATCTTACCCTTAGTAACCTTGACTAATTGGGAAAATTGTATTCCTATAGGAATAACTGAAAAAAGTGGACCAAGGACATAAAATTTGTGTACTGCATTAGTTTCAGTTTGGGAACACTGATTCACTATAGTACTGAAAAGATTAAAATTAACCCTGTATCATTTTCGTATTGATCCCATTTACAGTTAACTGATTTTTGTCCTGTAACTGCCCCACGTTCTAAGTCTCTAAACTTAGTTCAGAATTCAGCTGGTCTGTAATGGGTTGTTTAGAAATCCAGTTCTCTTTCTTATCATTGTTTTAATTCTTGCCTCAAGGAATTCTGCTAACCTTGGGGTATGTGGCTAGCCATAAGGGAATCAATCCTATTATCATTACACCACACCAAGCTATCCTTCAAAGATATCTGGTTTGCAATCGAAAGAAGCCTGGGTCACTACCTTAAAGATAGATGCAAACAATCATCATTTCTTAGTCACAGGAGGTAAGGAGGGGAGCTGTCCCTAGCCCCTATTCCCAACTTCCAGCTAATCATGTTGTTCCCCACACCTCAGCAATGTAATCAATCATGATGTGACCTAACCTGTTCTATTCTTTGTTCTGTACTCCCCAAAATTTATAAAAGGGGGGCTATCCTTTTGCTTGAGGACTTTGGCTAGAAACTGAGGCAGCCACTCAACTATCTTATTCTCAGGATTTGCGCCCTGTGGATACAATGTTATTTTGCTCAGAGAAATGGGTCTCAGTGTACCATCTTGTTAAATTTCACCCACAAAAGTACAATTAATCAATCAACAAATATTTATTAAATGTCTATGCGATATGCACTTTGCTAAATGCTGAGTATACAAATACAAACAAACAATTTCTACTCTTAAGGAGCTTACATTCTATCAGGAGAGAAAACATGTATATAAATACATATGTGTGTGTACACAGATTATATATATAAACATATATGTATATATATTACACCGTAGTTGAATACAAAGTAGTTAGGAGAGAGCACTAGAAGTTGAGGGGTAAGGAGAGTCTTCATGAAGATGCTGCTTGAACTCCATACTGTAGGAGGTAAAGGATACGGCAAAGAGAGGTGAGGGAGATGTATATTCCAGGCATGAGTAATGGATAGTCTAAATGTGTAAAGATGGGAGATGTGAGAATCATGTCTGAAGAAAAAAGAGAAGACCAGTTTGGCTGGATCAAAGAATATGGGAAAAGAAGTAATGTATAATGAGAGATATGGGGGTGCCAGGTTGTCTTTAAGAGACAAATAAGAGTTTACATTTCTTCCTAAAAGCAATAGAGAATCACTGGATTATATCAAACAGAGGAGTGATATGGTCAGATTAAGGAAAATCACTTTGGCAGATGAGTAGAGGATCGGTTGGAGTGAGGAGGAACCTGAGGCAGGAAAATCAATTAATATGTCATTGCAATGGTCTAGGAAAGAGGTAATAAAGGCTTAAAGGTGGTGGTGGAGGAGAAGAGAAAAGGGGTCAGATGCAAGAGGTTGCTGTAGTGGTGAAAAAGCAAGATTTGGCAACTAACTGGATATGTGGGGTGAGGAAAACTGAGGCATCAAGGTTAATGCTAAAGGCATAAAACTTAAGAGAAAAAATGTTGAGATGGAAATATTTCTCAAATACTAAAAATGGTATTTTCTTTTTAAACATAACAAAAATGATGGAAATGGATGTCGCTGACTAAACAAAAAAGTATACAAATAAAACAAAAACAGGAAAGAGCATCTCACAAGAAAAAGGAAAAAATACTATCAACAGAAGTACAATGAACTTAGAAAAAAATTATAAGATATTGGCCAATTTTTATTGAATTGTGTACTCTAATGGTAACATAACTGACTTTAAAAATTATGATTATCAATTTGTCAATAACTGTGAAATTCATGTTACTCTTCATTTTTGAGTAGTTAAATGCTAAATCAGCAAGATGAACCATAAGAGTGTTACTGTAAAGAAACCCTTTTAAAAATATTTTCATTAGTCTGTAGTTTTAAAATGCTATTTAAAAGGAAAATGGAAACTCCTTTTTTCCCTTAAAAGATAGTTTAGGTTAACAAGCTGCTTGGCCCAGCAGTCTAATTGTAGGGAGATCTTGACCAAAAATGGAGAAACAGGAAAAAATGAGGGGCAGTGGCCTAGGAGACAGATGGCTTGCACTACAAAAGCCTGATTTTGAATCCACCTCTGATAGTTACTAGCAGTCTGCCAAAGGACAAGACATGTAACCTTTTTGAAGCCGTTTCCTCATTACTAAAGTAAGGATGATAGGGATAGTACAGTAGATCCTGGCTCATAAAGGTTGTGAGGCTCCAGTGATTTATGTATGCAAAAGCATTTTACATGCCTTAAAGCAGTGTTTACAAATGAAACTTGAAGGTTGTATTGGTAAGACAATAAACACAACATCTATGGTAATCATGAATATGCCTATGTAGTTTTGTATCGCAAAGTATGAGAGACTCTCCATATAGAAATATAACATTTATTCAGACACCAGAGAATCATATCCCATAACCAAATGTTCAGCTCCCACAGCCAGTTAGCCCACTTTATCATAATAGCAAAGAACTTAAAACACCATATCACAGCCTGGAGCCTCACTATCCCAAAACCTCTCTGACCCCCTGCTGGGGCCTTCCCCAAAACAAACTCACAGTACAGTTAAGTCAGCCTGTTCAGTTCTAACAATCACAAGGGTGGCCATTAGCAGCCATAACTGCTTTCTCTCTTTTTTTCTCTCTCTCTCAGCATTTCCTGTGACATAACTTCCCTTTCCTGTCAAGATGCTCCTCCTACCACATGTGTCTTAGGCTTCCAGGTCACGTGGCCTATTAATGGGTGGGAAAGATCTTCAAATCTAAATTGCTACTACAAAGGTATAAAAAATACTGAAAGGGGAATGTCAGAGAAATCCCTTATTTCCTATCTCTGCTGCTTCCCATTCAAGCTCCACACTGAAGAAGGGCTAAATTCTGTCTGTGATTCCTCAGGTTGAGAGCCACAGAAGAAGACAAGATAACGTTTCTTTTCTGGTTAAGAATCATTTAGGAAGTCAGGAAGCTCAAGTACACCCATTTAAGTAAATATTGAAACTAGGTTGTCTACAGCTTCACCCACTAAAACAGGGAAAGTTCAGATTTTTCAATATGGCTACTAAGCTGTAATTATTTTAAAGTAATAAAAACTCTAGCAAAGTTTAATATAAATAGCACCCTAATTTTCTCTTTAAAATCATATTCTTTTATCTGTGAACTGATTTCTCCCAGTTAGTATAAAATGAGATAGTAAGCCCTTTTCCAATATCTTTAATATTTTATATCCGATTATCCTTTACTTACACTGATCATTTCTATGGAAGCCCTGAAATTGAGGGGGGAAAAATACATACACACACACACACATTCACTTTAAAAATAGCTTTGCAGAAATATCCTTTACTGCATCACATATTCTGATTTTTGATAGAGAAAATATGGTAACTGTATATATTCCATTAAGCAGATTCAAAGTACTGGTCTGTGCTACTCAGTATAATGACTTTCACCTCAAGGCAAATAAAGTTAACCACAGATATTGGGCTAGGGTAAGCTTTCAGCCTCTCAGAATATGACTAAGTTAAAATTTACAGTGAGCATGGTAATGTGATAACTATATTCACGAGACAATAATTTCACCTTAAGTAAAGTCCATAATATAAAGCCCAAGAGTGTCTTGTAAATTAGAAGAATGTTATGGACCCTAGCTTTATCCTTTAGTTCAAAATCAAAGTCTATTTTGGATCAAAAATATTCTATACTAAGACTACCTAGATTTTTGTTTTACTTAACAAATGTACGGGATTTTAATTCCCTGAAGACAATATTTGCGTGTGTACTTAATCTCACACAGCACTTACCACAGTGCTAGACAGATAACACTTAAATTCTAGATAAATTAACCCTAATTTGGGGAGTTTTTGGAAAAGACTAATTGTTAAAATGTTTGTGAAGATCTAACTAACAGAGGGCTTTGTAGAAAACTGGTAAAATAGAAAGGGTTAGGAATATTTAACAATTCAGACTCATTAAAAATTGAGACTTTTCATTTAAAAAAAAAACATAGCTATAGTAAATTAGAAGAAAAATGGAAAAAGGAATTTTTATTTCCCTCTCACCACTTTTTTTCACTTTTAGAAGGCTATTTTTCCCTTGAGTACTGAACATTTTGAGATATACAAGGATCTTTTCTCTAACATTTTTCAACTAAGGTTCTTGAAATTTTTAAGGACTAAGAAGTAACTGAATAGTAATTTTCCCTTTCTTCAAAAAGGGAGTATACATATAGTATGTGAAATTTCAGAAATCTAAACCAAATAAACCAAAAGTAACTACTTACCTAGCAGCAGACTAAGAGGCGGCCTGCAAGTTAGAAAAGCATGGAGTAAGTCTAACAAGCTGACATAAGAGTCTCGTATGAAATGATTATAGTCAGAGGCCCCTTGTTTGCTGCAAAGTTCTTGCAACCTTCGCTTTTCGCCACTATCACTGGTATATTCTACAAGGGCTCGCAAAAACGCCTGTAATAGGGGAAAAGAGAGAGATTTTAATAAAGTGTTCTCTGTGGCTTAGATTGTCATGGTAGCTCGTTCATTATTTATTTGAAAATGTGTCCAATTATCCAAAAATGAGCCGAATAGCCAGCAAGAATACCCAAAGGAAAATATAATTCATTCTTTGCTAGAAAAACTCAGTTTTTATCTTCAAATTTTTGGCCACAGCCTGAAGCAACCTGCAAGGTTACAAAATCTGCATGCAAAACACAATGCAAGTCGTCCATCAAGTTAAAGATGATTTGAAGGCCCAGTGGTAAGCTTTGAATTAAATCTTCCTTATTGGTAATTCAAGCTTTAGTAAATACATGATACTTATATTTGAACTAATCCGGCATCCACATTGTGCCTCCACATCCCAATTGCCCCCAGAGTAAACTACACCTGACTCTCCAATATAAAGAACAGGAAAAACCATAAGTGGCTGAGTAGAGGATGGGGCTTCTTGTACATATCTAAGTTCAAACCCCTGCAAGGTATATTAACAGTTCAGTTTCACTTCAATTCCATTCTTAAACATTTTAACTAAGGATAAGGAACTTCCCTACCTCTCCCTCCCTACTTCCCTAGATGTATAGCTTAGATGTTTTATTTAGTTTCGAATTTTAATTTATTTGTGGGGTGAGGGAGGTATAATGCCAAGGAAGACTGCCATCTGAATATGAAGCTTTTATTCAAAACCTGTCATCAGGCTTCACAAAAGATTCAAAGCATGCTGAGCTAAAAAATCACTAGGAAATAGGTATACTAACAGCTTGAGCCTGGCTGTATGGGCCACAAATGGGATACAGATTTTTTGGTTTAAAAAGTTTACTCATGACCTTTACCATAAAATGAGATTTTCATAAGAAAAAAATATAATTACTGAACATTTGCCCCATATCCCCTCAAATGGGAGAAATGTTTCTAGTATAGAAGAAAGTGCTAGAGCTGAATTATATTAGTATATATAACAAAAATATTTTCTATACAGTGAATACTCTAGTTTGACTCATGTTACATTTGATGATGAACCTCCTGAGAACATGGTCATTTGGGCTTGCAAGTTATATAATGTAAACTGAACAAGATGGAAAGGAAAAAAGACGTATTAGTATTGGAGAGTATTCTGTAACCACAGCATGACTTATTCTTGCTATTAAGAGATATCTGGCAAAATGTAGGTTGGCATATCAATATCAATACGGTCACTTAAGGCAGGGTAGCAAGAGAAATCAATTAAAGGTAATGTTCCCAGAAAGATGTTATAAAATACTGACATCTAGTGGATGTCAAATTTAAAAAACTACGTATTTTCTGCTAAAAAAAATTTCCAATTTTATCTAAAGAAATGATTCAACATGTTTTCATAAGGCATTATATTTAAATGCTTAATAACTTGGTTATTATTTTCTGAAAAGTTGGTTTTAAAGGGAAAAAATGTGGACTCTTAGAATTTCCAATCAATATGAAAAAATGTTTTCGTTTATTGGGTTAACATAATAAATATTTCAACTACAGTAGAACATTGTCAAGAACTGATTATGTTGTTCAGACATTTTCTACCCTAAGTAGTGCCAAGGGTTATATAATGAATTTAAATACTAAAAGTGCAAAGATGGAAAGAAAAAATACCTTTTTAGGAACTGCTCTTATTTCAAGGTACCACGTAAGAAGGAACTGAAGAGAGACCCTTTCAGGAATGTGCTGTGGTATGGTTGCTCCTTTAAGAATAAAGGATGGAGAGATGAATCCCACAGGCATTGGGGACATAACATAAAGAAAAGGGAAATAAATATTTTAATTTTCAAATAAATAAATGAATACTGTCTATATTTATAGTTAACCTTATGGTTGTTATTCATTGAGTAAGTGCATAAAATTATTCATTCAGAAAATACCCCCAAAGCGAATACAACAGAGACAAAGTTCATCAAAAAGAAAAAAAAAAGACAAATACTGAATTGAAATTTAACCATGAAGTACTGAGAAAGCTCACTCCACATCCCCACAATTGAAATGTGTGTGTGTGTGTGTGTGTGTGTGTGTGTGTATATGTATGCATACACATGAGATGTAAAAAAATTTTAAGCCAATTTTCCAAAAATCAGATAATTATGTTTTTTATGTTCTGAGAGAAAATCTCACAACCCTTCTAAAAGACAGACTTTTTCATTATGACGCTCTGATCTTCGCAGGTGAAAAGATCTGCATAAATACAGAGGAAAAAAAAGAAATATTTCAGCCCAAATCTGCCAATAAGGAGAAAAATACAGAAAATAAAATGGGCATGTTTCCTCTAAACTAGTAATTTTCATCTTTAGTCTTACCATTTTTATGTGAATCAAATAAACAAATCTGTATTGAGTGACATTATGTGTAAAGCGCTATACTCCTTCACCTTTGAAACTACTAACAAAAACCAGAATTACAATATTTAAATTCCTTTTTTTCCCTCTGCCCTTATACTCACATACAAATGATGACAAACAGCACAAATCACAGAATGGGCAGCAAAGAAAGAAGCAGCAAATGCCTGAATCAGACAAGATAATTGGCTCCTTCTAATCAAGACATACTCATCTATATCTATATAAAAACTAACAACTTGGCAGTCATCTTTTAGTACGATAGTATGCCACACTATTTTAAAGTACAAAACTATCTCAATAAAATGATCTTTCATTTCCAATAGAAAACAACAAAAGGGTAAAGGCTACGTGTACCCAGATAACTATTCTCAGGTATTAAGCTATTTGAACTTTCAACTATGTAGGCCATTCAAATGTGTTGAGACCCAAAAATGATCCTCACATTTTTTATATTTTTCCCAGAAAACTCAAGGAATATAAATTGCCATTTATTCCCTCCCACTTTTTTCTCCAGTGACAAGTCTCAATAGCATCATTCCAGAGAGTCCTGTACCTTTCTTTTGATTATTTTCTTTAATTTTCAATGAAATACAGTGTTCTCTTTTCTCTGAAAGCTGCAGTCTCTGAAGTAATTCCTTTACCTCTGAAGCATCATTAGGACAAATGATATTGAAAGAATCTCCAGGCAGGTAAGAAAATGTTGTATTCTAGATAAATATAAAACCAGTAAGAAGTTAAAGAGTTGAGATTGTGGTGGAAAGCTAACTTTCTAATTTTATAAGGTTAGAGGTGAAACAAACTTTTTTTCATTCTCTAAAAGCATTTTAAAGTTGCAATAAGCTCAGCTAAAGGTACTTTTATTATGCTTTGTAAAAAAAAATGTCTGATCACCTATTTACATAAAATGTTTCCAAATTTAGGCAAACTTTGAATTAAGTGAAATAAAGATTTTCTTAATTTTCTATAATGAAAGCTAGTTCAGCAATCTTGATTTTATAGATAGAGGAAGCAGGATTTAAAATGCTATGTGATTTGTCCAAGGTATCACTGTGAGAAACTGATAAAGGAGGAGCTGAAGTAGATGCTTTCTGACCTCACATCTCATGTTCTTTACATTGTTATGTTTCTCTTCCCAATACAATCACAGGCCTCTCTCTCAGAATAATATAACCAAAAAGAGCAAAAAGGTACCACCTGATCATTTATTTCACTTGCTTCTCAGGTTGTCTTAATAAGCAATTACCAGAAATGAAAGGAAAAGGTAAAGTCATCAACTCACTGAAATGTCCAATTCTAATAGCAGAGTGGTTTTTATGGCATCCTTCTTAGTAAGCTGAATGGCCTTTGAAATGGGAACCTGGAAAACTGTATCCACTGGAGTAAAAGATACTTGGCATTGCTCCTGGAAAGAGAATTTCTTATTTGATGAAATGTGACTAATAATGAAATGTATGAGAATATTACTCATTTACATATGGACTTTCATCCAAATGGTCTTAACACTTTGCAATCATTCTATTATTTCCCTGAGGGGAATGACAGGGACAACGCTTACAAGTTACCATTCTCTGCTTTAGAGAAACTGAAACTAAGCTATTGTAGAATGCTTTCAAAAAAGAAGATTGCTACTTTGGTGTAAAAGACCTGGGGTTCATATTTAGGGGAAAACAGTGAGGTGAAAAAGCCACTCCTCCCCTACAGAATAACATCAAATGGTTACAAGCCCAAAGAGTTCTAAAGAACTTAAAAAAGGAATTCAAAAATCAAATAAGAGAGATCAAGTAAGAATTAAGGAAAAAAAAAGCAATCAAAGAAAATTATGAAAAGCTAATCAATTGGAAAAAGAGATACAAAATCTTGAGAAGGAAAATAACTCCTTGAAAACTAGAACAGGGGAAGAGGCATAAAATGATGTTATAAGACACCAAGAAATGAAAAAACTAGAAAATAAGAGAATCAGAAGCATCTCATTAGAAAAACAACTGCTCTGAAGAACAGATCGAAGAGAGACAATATAAAAATTGTTGGACTTCCTGAAAGTTATGATCAAGAATTTGGATATAATATTACAAGAAATTATTAAGGAAAACTGCCATGAGGTTCCAGAACAGGAGAATAAAGTAGAAATAGAAAAAAAAATCTACCACTCACTACCTGAAAGATATCCAAGGAAGAAAACTTACAGAAATATCATAGCCAAGTTTAAAAGCTCCCAGGTTAGGGAAAAAAATATTTCAAGCAACAAGAAAAAAAAATTAAATACTGCACAGTCAAGATTTCACAAGACCTAGCAGGTACTACTCCAAAAGACTGTAGGTTTTGCAATATATTTTGAAGAGCAAAGGAGCTGGGGTTCCCATCCAAGAATAACTTGCCCAACAAAGCTGAGCATAATTCTGAATGAAAAAAATGGACAACTGACGAACTGAAATTCTTTCAGGTATTTGTAACAAGAAGATCAGAACTCAATGGAAAAGGCGATACAAAAGATCCAGAAGAAATATAAGGAAAACGTTAAAGGCTAATTATAAGGCACTCATTAAGGTCAAACTGTTTACTTATTAAATACATGAAAATGTTATCAGCATTCTTAAAACTAACATCATTACTGAGGTAGTTCGAAAAAAAAGGTTGGGGCTGAGTTGTATGTGATGGGGTGATTCTGAAAAACAAAAATGGGTAGGAAAAGGTAAAACAGAGCAATTATATTATAAAAATGGGTCATGAAAGGAAGAATACAGAGGAAGATGGTTGGGGTAGAGGGCTGGTAATGTTGGAACCTTACATTCATCTGGGTTGAAGTACAACTAGAAGGTGAAGTCTTCTGAATGTGTAGAAAGATGAGAAAACTGGAGGATAGGATGGGGGAGGGGCTTTTAGAAGCATGTATAAATTAAAATTAGGAGGGTGGAGTGAGTAAATAAAGGAGGGACTTTTAGAGGGAAGGGTAAAATAAGGAATAAGAGGGTAAAGGGAGAAGATAAAGTAACAGAGATAGGGTAAAAAGAAAGGCTGAAAAGGAAAACAGTGAGTAAAAACTAAGATGGAGGGAAATTCACGAATAGTTGTTATAACTTGGAATGGGAATGGATATTTAAAGCAGCTCTCTTTGTGGTGGCAAAGAAAAGGGCATTGCAGAGATAACCATCAAGTGGGGAATGGCTGAAAATTGTGGCATATGGTTGTGATGTAAACTACTGCGCTATAAGAAATGATGAGCTCAATGATCTTAGAAAGACAGAAAGACTTGCATGAAATGGTGAAGAACAAACCAAGAGAACATTGCTATAGTAACAGCAATATTGTTTTAAGATTCTCTCTCTCTCTCACACACACACACACACACACACACACACACACACACACCCCCATTTGTGTCTAATGGTAGCCATCTCTAGGGAACGGATAGGAAAGAAAAAAAATTAAGAAATTTACATGATAATTTTATTACATATTTAAAAGGAATAGCAAGTTGTACATAAATGATTTGCAGTTTCATGTGCAATCATCTTTTTTTATTATACTATGCTATGGAAATGCTTGCTTTATTCCATGAATTAAAAATAAAATACATTTTAAAAAAGAACTTCCTATACATTCCTGACTAGAAAAGTCTCTCTGACAAACACTAGAAATTTTAGGGGACAAGCTAATAACACTGGAAGCTAGGATATCAGTCCTAATAAACAGAAATAAAAAGTAAAATATTTTCTGCGATTGTTTCAAGTCTAAGTAAAAACAAGCTAAGAAAGCAGGATAATGCTAGTGCTAAGAGGAAGGTGTGATTATAATTTAAGATGACAGGGACTCCAAAAACATGTGTACAAGCATTTTCAAGTCTTCTTACACATCATTTCCCTGATGGCCCAGTTTATGTTGTTTTCTAAGTTCTCTGTACCTGTGACATCATAAAATTGTCAAGAATTTAAAAAGCAGAACATGTAATTCTACCTTCCATTATGTAGTCATTAATTTTGGTTTTTTTGGCTTTCTCTTACTTGCACTTCATTTAAAAAAGAGAGAGAGAGAGAGAGAGAGAGAGAGAGAGAAAGAAAAAAAAAATGAATAGGCCATAAATGAGATTCTTAAGAGAAAAGCACCAGGACCAGATGGATTCACAAACATTTAAAGACCAACTAATTCCAATAGTAAACAAATTATCTAGAATAACAGGTAAAGAAGGGATTCTATGACAGTGATATCTAAACCAGGAGGAGTAAAACAGACAAAGAAAATTATAGACTAATTTCATTATTGAATATGGATGCAAAAATCCTAAATAAAATACTAGCTAAAAGATTACAGTAATATATTACAAAGATTGGGGCAGCTAGGTGGCGCAGTCAGTAGAGCACCGGCCCTGGAGTCAGGAGGACCTGAGTTCAAATTCGGCCTCAGACACTTGACACAAGTACTAGCTGTGTGACCTTGGGCAAGTCACTTAACCCCAATTGCCCTGCCAAAAAGCAAAAAAAAAAAAATATATTACAAAGATTATATATTATGATCAAGTGAGATTTTTATCAGGAATGCAGGGGTAGTTTAGTACAAGGAAAACTATTAACATCAATAATAAAGAATAAATAATATCAATAATAAAAGTAAAAAAAATCATATGATTATATCAATAGATGCAGAAAAAGCTTCTGATGAAGTTCAACACTCATTTTTATTAAAAACACTTGAAAGTATTGGCATAAATGGATTTTTCCTTAAAATGATAAAATGCATTTATCTAAAACCATCAGCAAGAGTTATTTGTAATGGGGATAAATTAGAAGCCTTCTCAGTAAGGTCAGGTATGAAACAAGGATGCCCACTGTCACCAATATTATTCGATATCGTATTGGAAATCCTAGCAATGGTAATAAGAAAAGAAAAAGAAATGAAAATCAGAACAGGGAATGAGATAATGAAACCATCTCTTTTTGCAGGCGATATGATGACATACTTGGAAAATCCCAAAAATTCAACTAAAAAGTTCGTTTAGACAATTAATAATTTTACTAAACTAGCAGGATATAAAGTAAATAGATATAAAGCATCAGCATTCCTATGTTTCACAAACAAAACTCTGCAAGAAGAGATTATAAAAAATACTCCATTAAAAATAACTCCATAGACAGAATAAAATACCTGGAAGTACTTCTGCCAAAACAAACCCAGGAATTGATAAACAAAATTATAAAAACATTTTATACAAAGTCAGATTTAAATAATTGGAGAAATATTAATTGCTCATGAGTAGACAGGGCCATTATAAAAAAAATGACAATTTTACTGAAACTATTTTATATATTCAATGTCATCTCAATTAAATTACCAAAAAAAATTTTTTTTTACTGAATTAGGAAAAAAATTTAACAAAATTTACTTGGAAAAATAAAAAGTCAAGAATATCAAAGGAAATAATGGAAAAAATGTAAAGGAAGGAGGTTTAGCAGTACTTAAACTATATTACAAGGCAGTAATTATCAAAACTATCTGGCACTGGCTAACAAAGAGAAAGGTAGATCAATGGAATAGAGCAGAAATACAATTTGCAGCAGCGAATAAACATAATATCCTTATATCTGACAAGTATAAAGAGTTAAGATTTTGGGATAAGAATTCATTATTTGGTAAAAATTGCTGGGAAAACTGGAAAATAGTATGCCAGAAACTAGGCATAGACCAATATCTTACACCATTTACCAAAATGGATACATGACCTAAATATAAAGAGAGATTTGACAGGAAAATCAGAAGAACATGGAACATATTACTTATCAGACTTATGGATAGGTGAATAATTTATGAATAAACAAGAGATAGAGAGCAAATTTAGGTATAAAATGGATAATTTTGATTATGTTAAATTAAAAAGTTTTTGTACAAATAAAACAAAGGTAACTAAGATCAAAAGGAAAGCAGAAAATTGGGAAAATATTATTATAGACAATTTATCAGATAAATGTCTCATCTCAAACACATAAAGAACTTTGTCAAATTTCTAAGAACACGAGTCATTCTCAAATTGATAAATGGTCAAAGGATATGAACATGCAGTTTTCCAAAGAAGAAATCAAAACAATTTTGTCATATGAAAACATGCTCTAAATCATTACTGATTAGAAAAAAGCAAATTACAATGACCTTGGGATACCATTTTATGCCTACCAGATTGGATATAATGATAGAGGTGGAGAAAGTGACAAATTCTGGAGATGTGGAAAAATTGGGACACTAATTCATCATTGATGGAATTCTGAACTGATCCAACCATTTTAGAGAGCAATCTGGAATTATGCTGGAAGAGTTACTGAACTACCTCTACCCTTTGACCCAGTAATATCACTACTTGGTCTATTTCCAAAGTTAACGACGGAAAAAGGAAAATAACCTGTAATGTAACAAAAAGTTTATAGCAGTTTTCTTTGTGGTGGCAAAGAATTGGAGATTGAGGGGATGCCCATCATTTGGGGAATGGCTGAACAAGTTGTGGTACAAGATTGTGATGGAACATTACTGTGCTATAAGAAATGACAAGCTCAATAATTTCAGAAAAACATGGAAAGATTTGCATGAAATAATGAAGAGTGAAATGAGCAGAAACCAAGAGAACACTGTATAACACTGGGAATAACTACATTATTTTAAGAATGACATTGAATGAAAAAGTTAATTTGGCTATTATAAATACCCAAATTAACTATAAAGGACATATGAAGAAAGATGTATCTGCTTCCAGAGAAAGAACTGATAAATAGAAGCATGTATAGAATAATTTTACACATACATGTCTATCTATTCGTGTCTAGTGGTAGCCATTTCTAGGGCAAGGAGGTGGGGGAGGGAAGAAAAAGCAGGAATTTACATGATTTTATTGTGTATTTGAAAGGAATATCAAGTTATGCATAGCATATTTGTAGTTTCATATGAAATCATCTTTTTCATTACACTATGTTATGGAAATGCTTGTTTTATTCCATAAATTAAAAATAAAATTTAACAATAAAAATAGCCCTTTTATTTTTAGTTATCACCTCTACACTAATGATTGCCAATTCTAAGTCTGTGTAAAAAAATAACCAGTCAGAGAATGACTAATGAAACCATATAAGCACTAATTATCAAAAAAAATTCAGCAATCCCTCCATGCAGCTTTATTTAGATGAATCATGATTCTGTACTTAAAGGAACATAGGTTATGTTTACCCTAGATAAGTCCCATGTGGAGAGGTCCTCAAGAAGGTTCTGCAAAACCATAACAGACATAACCAGTTCCTAGTTGAAACATATATGGACCAAATTAGAGCAAAATGGACCCAGATAGCTATTGAGATGATAGATAGATAGATAGATAGATAGATAGACAGATAGATAGATAGATAGACAGACAGATACACAAACAGAAAGACAGACAGATACAGAGAGAGAGAGAAAGAGAGCGAGACAGATAGATGATACACATCCCTACTGTTCCCCTGGTTATATCATCAATTAATTAGAACTAAGTATATTTCCTGTGAACAAAATTGTATTTTTCTTTCCTTAAAATCTCAAAACTGAAACATTGTCCAACACTAAACCTCTGTTCACTTCACATACTTTTGCCCCAAACTCTCCCCTATTCTGAATTTCCAATTTTTTACTGAGGGCACTACTATCCTTCCAACTTTAGCTACTTGATCTTACTACTGAAATATCCATAAAGAAATTTTATGATATTGTCTCACATGTATAAAATGTTCAAAAATTAATTGTAACAAATGAATTTATAAGATTTACATAGATGGTAGAGTTAATGGGATTACTATTTATCCCTGAGGCATCTAATACCATTAATACAACTAATTTAATGTTATATAACCATCCAGCCGCCAGAATTTTTCTTTTTTTTTAATTTAATCTATTTTATTCTGAACTTAAGAAATAAAACAAGCATTTCCCTAACACAGTAGAATAGGAAAAAAAAGGTAATTGAACATGAAACTGCAAATCCGTTATGTACAACTTGCTATTCCTTTTAAATATATAATAAAATTATCATGTAACTTTGTTTTCTCTTTCCTTTTTTTCTTCCCCCTACCCTGTCGCATCTGCGAAATGACTACCATTAGATACAACTATGTAGAGATATGTAAAACCATTTTATACATATTTCTATTTATCAATTATTTCTCTGAATGCAGATAGTGTCTTTTGTCGTATGTCATTTGTAATTAAATCTGTAACATATCAGAGCTACATTTCTTACCTGGCTAAGGGGATCCTCAAACTGGACATCTAAATATTCTGGGGGTAATGTTGGAATGTTAAGAGCAGACTGTGAAAGGGGTGGTATTGACTGGGTAAGTGAGGGCTCAAAATCCTCAATTAAAGTTCCTGAACAAATATTGGTGATATTTGGTGTTGAAGCCTCAGAAACTTTTCTCCCTGAATCATCCAATTTGAGATGTGCAATTTGTGAGTCAATGGGTAATACTTCTGGTTTAACTCGATCGGTCTGTAAGAAGACATCAGATGTGGTACTGATATGACTGGTCATATTTGCTTTTCCTTCACTTGACACAAATTGTTTGTTGAGGGCAGTCCAAAGTCCATCAATCCATGGTTCAACAACAAGTTCTAAACTGAAAAATCATTACAGAGAAAGAAACATATCAAAAATAGAGATAGTTTCACAAGCCAGTATATATGAACAGGACGCAAGCTCTTAGCTTAAACTTGACAAACTCTCATGATAAATAATATCAATGAAAATTTATTTAAGTGAACTTTTATAAAAGTAAAATCTCATTTTTCAAGTTGTAGAAATATATTGGGAACCTAAAGGAGAAATGTTTTGAAAATGCAAGAATCCTTCAAGGGATGCTTACTTAACTATTTCCATCAATAAATAAGAGACCTGGGATTTGGTCAGTGCAGGAACTCCCTCCACGTACACAGTTGATAACCCATCTAACTTAAGTCTTAGAAAGTTAGCTAGTGTTTGGAAAGGTTAAGGTCAAGTGATTTGTCCGTAATCAGAGAACTAGTGTCAGAGGTCTGACTAGTGTCAGACATCTGCCTTCTCACTGTCATAATGTTCATAACGTACATGGCATAAAATTTGATTATTCGTCATTTCAATCACCGAAATCTTCGAGAAGACTGAAAAAACATCGCTTCACTATATAAATACATAAATAAACAACAAAGACTTATTGACATATGTGCACAGCAGTGTTGGAACTCTGAAATTAGGTGAAGCATCAGGGGCAACTTCTTTGAGATGTTTTAATTTTTCAGGGAAAAGGTAGAATGGCAGTAAAATGGTTAGGCTGAAAAGCTAAAGGTCTAAGGCTGCTGAAATATACAGAAAGGAATGTTTATATTTAGATTTGTGGGTAAGGAGAGAGAAGGTTTTGAGGAGAATATGAGCCAGGAAATAGGCATGATGAAACTGTTTTGGAAGCAGATAATGGGCTTATCTAAGAGACCCAGTGTCAAAAATGATTACTAAATTTTAGACAGGGTTTTCAAATCAGAATCGAATAGGGAAGTACAAATCCAGTCCAGATACTAGCAAAGGAGTAGGCTACCAGAGCTTATTACAGTAACCCTAGCACATAGTTGGCACTTACTGATTGATTGATTAGAGAGGGCTGATTGCTGAAGGAGTCAGAGTCAGCATGGGGGGAAAAGGGAAGGGAAGTGATATCACTCTAATTTTAAAAGGTCTTATATATAAAAATATCAGTTACTGAAAATGATAAAAAAGTGATCAATAGGGTTTCGGCGAGTGGAAAAATGGGCTTCTGGTGGCTTTGATGAATGGGCCAGTATTATAGTGTTTAATAAAAATTTTCCTTCTGGCATTTATGATTAAAATAAATATAGACAGATAAAAATCACCTTACCCTACACAATCATCTGCATGCCCAGTTTTATAGAAACGTTGAGCACCAAGTTCCTGAAGTCGTTTATCAACCATTTTTCCACCATTACAGAAGTAGGTATATTCTGAATCACCCAGACCTAAAGAACCAGAATAAATAATTAGTATGCCATGTGAAAGATTTAAGGAGCCACCCTCTAAATTTTAGTGAATTTCTACCAAATATTTAAATATAAATTAATACATATGCTATCCAATTACTCTCAAAACTAAGAAAGGAAATATTCTATCAAACTCGTTTAATGAGTTGAATATAGTCTTTTATCTAAACAAGAGAAAAACAAAGCAGCAATTTCACTAATAAAAATTGATGCAAAACTTTAAAACAAAATATCATCAAAAAAACATAACATATCCAAAGATTTATTCAGACACTAAGGTGGATTTATTCTACAGATGCAAGAATGGTTCAACATTATTAAAATAATGGATGCAGGAAAAAGCCTTTGACAAAATAAACTATTTATACTAAAAAAGCTACAAAGCACAAGTATAGAAAGTCCATTTTTAATATTATAAAAACTACATAGCTAAAACCAAAAGCTAGCACCACTTGCAGTAAGGAAACACTAAACACCTTCTCAGTAAGGACAAGGATGACCTCTTTCCCCACTGTAATTTGATACAGTTCCAGAAATGCAAGTAATGTGCAAGAAAAAGAAATTAAAGTCAAATATAGGCAAAAAAGTTTTGCTGAAGAAAGGATGGTTTAAGCTACTACATAACTTCAGCAATGAGACACAAAATAAATCCACCAAAGTCATCAGCATTTCCACACTGCGGCAACAAAACAGTGAAGGAAATAATAGAAAAGGAAGTTCCATTTGAAAGAACTAAAAAATGCATAATATCAACTAGGCATTAGTCTATCATAGCACACTCAGGACTCAGGTAAATACAATTATAAAACACCTTTTAAAAATGTCTTCTATAATTAGAAGGAGATTAAGTGCTCATGTCTCACCAATATTATAAAAATGACAATACTACCTAAATTAATTTACAGATTTAGCGCTATGCCAGAGGTAGAGAACCTATGGCCTTCTAGGTCGTTGGGTACAGCCTTCTGTGAGTCCAAGTTTTACAGAACAAATCTTTTTATTAAGGGGATTTGTTCTGTGAAGTTTGGATTCAGTAAAAGGGCCACACTTGAGGACCTAGAGGGCCACATGTGGCCTCGAGGCTCCATGTCCCCCACCCCTGTGTTACACCAATCCAACTACTAATGAAGTCCTTTATAGGACTCCATGTAGAGGAACAAAAGGTCTAGAATTTCTAGGAAAATAATTTAAAACATAAAAATGAAGGGGAAAATAGTACTCCCAGACTTTAAATTATGCTGGAAAGATATAATAACCATCCAAACTATTACCAGTTAAAAACAAACAAGTTGATCAATGGAACAGACTAGAAGAATTTAGAAATAAATGAATTCAACAACTATTCAATAAACCCAAGAATATAAATCACACAGGGGAAAAACTCCCTATTAGACAGCAAGCTCAACATGGTTATGTGATCTGAATCTTAAAAGGGGTACCATAAAGCAGTTAGAAGAGAGTTCAGATTCCTTTCACAGATAAGGCTCAGGAGAGTTTTTAATCAAACAACAGATTAATGGTAACCACAAAAAGTAAAACAGACAATTTCAATGACATGAAACTAAAAAGCTTCTGCATGAACAAAAAAACAAGTGATGCCCCGCTGAGAAGGGCAAGTGACTTAAAGTGCAACAATTAAAAAAAAAAGTGTCAACAAATGACCAAAGAGTCAAAGAGATTATGCAATTGCTGTTAACTCTAAAAATACCAAAGAGCTCATACAGGTTATCACAACCAGTTAACTCTGAAATAATAAAATAAAACCAAAGAGCTAACGGTGGTCATAACCAAAAAGCTTTCTTTATGCCACTGGAGGAGGGAAACTTAGACTGAGGACCCACTTTAGTGCGGGCAGATCTCAATATACATACCAATGGCCATTGTAATGAGCTGTAGCCCTGACAATGAGGGGTAACAGCAACAATGAGACAAGTTTGATTCACAGCAAGGCTGCATGAAGAACATGGGTACTACAGGTGCTTGTTCCAGCTCAGAGAACACCTGGTGCTGGTGTGAAACAATTCGGGGATTCTGCTGTGTTCATCCAGAGGGTAAGTGGAAAGGATTGTTGTTTTGCCAAGCTCAGGGAAAAGCTTGCTGGCTGGGCCTTAGCTCTGGAAAACAGGGTGTCTCCTAATAGAATAATAGAAGAGTAAAAAGAGAAGGGTGTTCTTGGCATGGGGGTCCTGACAAATTTATGTGAATTAAATTCAAGTTTCCAATTATTCACTAGGTGGAAGTGAGGAGGAAGTACATTCTATACAAGTGCATTCCAAACTTACGCAAAGACAAGAGGATGGGAGACAGGATGGCCTATGTGGGGAACAGCCAGGCTGTTCTATGCCATTCTGTCTCTTAACTGAAATGGAGAATGATGTGAAAGAGGGTTCAATAAGACTGGAAATGTAGATGGGAGCCAGACCCTGAAGGGTTTTAAACACCAGGGCCACTGGAGATTTTTGAGTAGGGAGGGGAGTAGAATGATCTGAGCTATGAATCTGACAGATGTATGATCAATGAGTCAGAAAAGAGAAGTATTGGAAGCAGGGAAGCTATTTAATAGTCCATCCAAGAGGGAGGGTAGAGACCGTGTAAATGGAGAAAAAAGCCAAATGTGAGAGAAGTTGTGGAGATAGAATCTACAACTTCTTGTACAGACTTTGCAACTTATTGGATGTGAGACTGAAGGAATAGTCAAAGATCAATGTAGGGCTGCAAAACTGGGTGACCAGCAGGACGGAAGCACTCCTAAGAGAAATGGGGAAATTTGGTATGTTGATTTTGAGATACCTAGGGAACATTCATTCAAGGGTTCTTAACTTTTCTTGCATCATGGAACTCTTTGGCAGTCCTGTGAAGCCTACAGACCTCTCCTCAGATTAATGTTTTTAAATGGATAAAAGAAGATTACAAACAAAACCAACCATATTGAAAATTGATCAAAATTTTAATAAAATAAATTCATGGATACCAGGTTAAGAATCCCTGACTACTAGGCATTTAGACAATGTGGGAATAGAGTTGACAAAAGAGATTAAGATCGGATAACATACACCACAAGTCATCTGTACAGAGATGATGACTGAACATGGGGTTAATTAGATTATCAAAGAATTAGAGATACGATGCCCAAAGACAAAGTCTTTGGGACAGTTAGTGGATAGGAGACATGATGATCCAGCAAGGGAGACTGAGAAAAGACTTGAAAAGAGCTTTTATTTAATTTAATAAGGTGTTAATACAGCTTAATAAAATGAGAGATCTTATTAAGCTTAAATTCACATGGGCACCACCCTTTTGGAAAACAACTGATCAAAGGGGAACTTATGACCTTATCTTCTTCCAGTCTAGCAAACAGAGAAAGAATAACACACCAGGAACTCCCATTTCTCTTTACATCTTCTTCTGGCATAGCTCAGGGAGTACATTTGTGGTAGGCTAAGTTCTGAGTGGCAAAGGCAAAATCCTATTAAAATTTATAGCATGTTAGTTCTTTGTCTCTTGATTCAGTTTGCATTAATTTATTTGGCTTTTTAAATTGATTTCATAAGTAATGTCATTTGCGTGTTAAGTTGGCTTTAGCTCTAGAGTGATTCCTTTAGTTATTTTCCATAAAATCCTAGTCATTTTAAAACTTACCATTACCATTATAATTAGGAACTTGAGGGAAAGACAAATTTTATTTTGTTCATTATAATTTGCCTAAATCCGTTTACTCTTCTCCAGATTTGCTCCACAAGATAAAATTCTAGCTAAGTTCTAAATTAAAAATTCGAAATCTTTAGTGAGAACTTCAAACAGAGCTTCTGTCATTTTTGAAAAGCATTAAGTCATGCTTGAGAATGTGTTAAGCACCAACCAAATCAAACTTTATAATTATGTTACCTTTCTTGGGGTTTATGAGCTAAAACAGCTACTTCTGCCCAGTAATTCCTTTGTATTATCACTTTACTGACTCACCTGAAAGTATGCATAACTGATGTATATACAGGCTCCAGTGAGCTGGTTATGAGCATTTGGGAAGACACAGCTCAATCACTTTCTTTTCTTAGATACTCCTCTCTACTTAACTAGGCCTGTGTAATTGACTGAAAAATATGTCTCCTGAGACTGAGTTAGGCCCCCTTACTGAAGGGTTTCTCTTGACCATTAGCTTGCACATTGCAGAGAAGAGCATCTGACTGAACACGGCTCAATTCCATAAATAAAGGAATTATTTTAGAATAGGGGGCTTTTCCCACAAGAATCACACTTGTGTGTTTTTCTCCAATCCCCCAACTGTCAAGAAGGTAAGAATAATTTAATTTAAACCTTAACTAAGGGTCCAATATGTGCAAATCATTGGTTTCTGGATGTCTAAGTCTGTGACTAAATATAAAAATATTAATGAACTATATAGCACTGCTATCTCCCTTTAAGGAACTTTTTTATTTATGAAAAATGGTTTGGTAATCATTAACATGAAAACACAAGTTCCATATTAAAATTTCATACTAAATATTTCACTTAGAAAGCACTTTTAAACCAATATACCCCTCAATTGTTGCTCCAAGTGTAAATAAGAAAAAAACTAATTTAGAGTAGAAAAATATATTTTCTTCAGTTTCTGTGTTCAACCTTTTCAAAATACAGAATTATAGCCTTTGCTTTTACACTCGACTTGAAATTAGTGTTAGTACAATGAATCAAAAGAAAATTATCTTCTATTACCCAGTAATCCATAACGCAGATGTGAGAAGAAATCAGGTGGCAGAGTTTTGTCTCTAATTTTCTTAACAAACTTGATGGCTGTATCTGGTGGATCTCCGGTGCCAGTGGTAGAAATAACGATAACAAGCGGATCTGTTTCTGTTTTTAAATCATACTAAAAACACAAAGATATACCTTTAGTAAAGTTTGGCATGTTTACACTTTTATGACTATCCGCCTAAAGAATTTGCTTTAGCAGTTTTCCTCGGCTTCGTCACACTTTTTGTTTCATATACTCAAAGGTACTAGTCATAGCTTCTGTTTCTACAAATCGATAATGCATGGGATGATGCTCAATACAGCTGTTAAGTAAGAGCACCCAATAACAGGTCCTTATGAGGTTAAAAGACTTTCTCTTACCTATCGTCTTATATTTCAGGAATGTTTCTATATCACAAGGCTGAAACACTCAAATAATATTTTCAAGTGTGTTTCTCTGATAGCACAACCTTTTTATTTTAAGGTAGAATTTAAGTTAAGAGTAGATCTACTAAAGATACAAAAAGTCAAAGGAGGCTAGAAGAGTTTAGAACATACTTCTGGTCAGACCATAATAATCACAATCTTCTACTTAATTACACTTGCTCAAATACCCAAGTCAGAAAATATTAATATTACATTTATTTCCATTTCTCATTTATGTATATTTTTTTTCACTAACAGTGGCACATAAAACTTTCTACAGGAATTATATGACTATAGCCATGAGAACAGCAGGTGATTCAATTACACAAACATTTAGGAAGCACTTACTACTACGTGCAAAGCAGTGTGCTAGTCAGGAGACACAAAAGTACAAAAGATGCGGGTCCTTGCCTTCATGCAGCTTACAATGTAGTTGGGGAGATATGACACAAACAATACAAACCAGAATATGAAGATGCAAAGAAAGAAAGATCATTTCTGAATGGAAGGATTAGGCAACAGAAAGTCTGATAGCAAAGTGAATTGTAAGACAGACAAGAGAAAAACTCTCAAGATAAGAAGACAAGATTATGGTGTGGGAGGGAATGAGGAAAGGCGAGTCACCTGTTGAAACACTGCAATAGCCCTTGAAAGCACAGGGCCTCTCTCTCTACTGTGTAGTGGGTTCAGGGGACTTCAATCCAGTGCCAGTCAAGGCACATGTTCGTTGTCCTTTGTGCTCAATGTGGAACAAAATGACATCACTATGTTGGGATCATTGTACAGTGTGTCTGACTGTGGTTGATCAAACCAGTAGGAGCTCAGAAGGCTCCACCACAGGTTGGGCACAAATAGTCCATGTAAACATTTTGGAAGATGTCTCTGTGCACCTCATGTTTCTTTTGACATACTGTATTCTGCTTTGCTCATAGAGCACAGTAGTACCTTCCTTGATAAGGGTACACCATGTGGATGGTTCTATGCCACTGTTTCCCATATCTTACAACTGATATTAAAGTTCTTCAGAGAGACCTTGAGAGCATCCTTGTATTGCTTCTTCTGACCTCCACTTCTGACAAGAGCTTGCCTCGTGTGAGCTCTCTGCAAAACAGTCTTTCAGGAAAATGGACATTTGGCATTCAGACAACACGGCCAGCCCATAGGAATTGTGCTCTTTATGGTAGAGTCTGAATGTTTAGCAGTTCAGCTCAAAAAGGACCTCAGGGTTCAATGTGGTATCTTGCCAAGTGATCTTCAGAATCTTCTTAAAATAATTCAAATGGATGCAATTCAGTTTTCTGGCATGGTGCTGGCAGACTGTCCAGGTTTCACAGGCATATAACAATGAGGTCAGCACAATGGCTCTGTAGACCTTCAGTTTGGTAGGCAGTAAAATACCTCTTCCCTCCCACACTTTCTTTCAGAGCCTCCCAAGTGCTAAGTTAGCTCTGGAAATGCATGCATCAACCTCAACATTTACGTGTACATCCCTGGAAAGAATACTGCCAAGGCAAGTGAACTTATCCACAGCATTCCAAATTTCTCCATCTGCTATAACCGATGGTTCCATGTATGGATGGGGCGGTGCTAGCTACCGGAGAACCTCTGTTTTCTTGGTATTAACTGTCAGGGCAAATTAGCACAATCGGCAAAAAATCAATCTATACGGCACTGCATCTGAGCCTCAGGCACTGCACTGAGTGCACAATCATCTGCAAACAAGAAGCTGTGTACTAACTCTCCCTCCACTTTGGTCTTGATCTTCAGCCATTTCAAGCTAAACAATTTACCATTATTGCAGTAACTGACCTTTATGCTATTTTTGTCCTCACTGAAGGTTTCTGACAACGCTGCTGAAATCATCATGCTGAAAAGCATGGGAGCAAGCACATAGTTCTGCTTCACTCTCTAGGTGACTAGAGAAAGCACAAAAGCATTGTCCATTATCCAGAACCCATGCAAGCATGCTATCAAGAAACTGGTGAATGATACTGATGAACTTCTCTAGGAAACCAAATTTTACCAAGATCTTCTACAAGCCCTCACAACTGATAGTATCAAAGGCCTTGGTCAGATTGACCAATGCTGTGCACAAACCTCTATTCTTCTTCCCCTGGAGTTGTTGGGCATCAAACACCACATTGAGCACTCCTCAACCTTTCTGAAGCTGCACTGGCTCTTGGGTAAATGACCATCTTCCAGGTGAAGCATCAGCCAATCAAGGACTCTGGCAACAATCTTGCCAGCAATGACTAGGAGAGAGAGACTCCCTTGTGATTGCCAGGACAACCTATTTCCTTTTCCTTTATAGGGATGAACCACGGAGGCATCCTTGACCTCCTAGGAGATAACCTCTTGCCATATAACCCAAAAGATTTCAGTCAGTTTTTGTATGAGCAGTGGACCCCCTCTGCCTTATCTCTGTTGAGATGGAATCAACACCAGGCACTTTGCCACAGGAGAAGAGCCTAATGGCATTCTAAATCTCTTCTTCAGTTGGAATTTCAGCTAGGAAGGCACTGACTTCAACCTAAAGTATACAGTCAACAGCTTCAGCATTGGTTGATGATGGTCTATTGAGAACAGCACAGAAGTGTTCAGCCCATCTCTCCAGGATCATGTCCTTATCATTGATCAGTGTGGCTTCATCAGCACTAAATAGTTGAGATGCATCATTAGTCTTTGGTCTGTAAATAGCCTTCAGGGCATCACAGAAGCACTTTGGACTGTTACTATCAGTGTAAAATTAATTTCATCTGCTTCCTTACTGAGCCAAGAATTCTACATCTCTCTAAGCTTCGTTTGTACTTTGCTTTGATCAAGTTAAATGCTTTTTTCTTAGAGATAAACTATCTTGCTAGTAAACCCTAGGGAGTTTTCACTTTTTCATTCAGAAGTGTCTGAATTTCCCCATCATTTTCATCAAAACAATCTCAATGTTTTCGAGTGTTCTGATATGTAAATGTGGTGCTGTACATCAAATCTCTGAAAACTGTCCACAGAGTTACTGGTTGAAACATTGCAAGAGCCCTTGAAAGCACTGGGCATAAGTACTACGTAGTGGGTTTGTGGGACTTCCATCCAGTGCCACTGATGGTATAAGACAAAAGACAAGGAAGACTGCAAGTTATTTTTGAAAGATTTACATTAAAAGGGAGCAAAAGATAAAAATTAAAAGTTCCGGTTATTAAGGAAACTTGGCTATTCCGAAGAACTTATTGTCTAAGAGTTCTGATAGACATTTTATAGGAAAATTTTGGCTATCTAAAAGGTTTTAGGTAATGACTACTTCTGTGTTGGATTAACGTTAACTGTTACACAATGGGATAAAGTTCTTAATAGTTAATACCTATACTATGAACATGAAAATTTAAAAAAGCTCAAAATCCAGCAATTACTTGTTTTTATAAAAGCAGAATCCATTAAGTTTTTCCCTTTTAAAAATTGTTAGGAAGTTATACATTACAAAAGGCACAATCCATTGTCTCTAGTTATCTCAAACTGCTATAAAGAATTTCCCTTCCCCCTTCCAAGTCCATTTATTGCTTTTGAAACACATAAATTTGAATATTAAAAAAATTAAATTATTAAAAAAGTTTTTTGAAAAGTAATAAAAGTAAGATTTCTCTATCTCAACTTGCTAAAGGGTTTGTTTTTTACTACCATGTACTAGGAAGTTAATGATCTTCCATTTACGTGAAAAACAGCTTAATGAGCATTTTATACACACACATACACACACACACATATATACACAGCTAGCTTTTTTTCTGTTGTTTTGTTTTTCTTAACAAAGTATATGGATGCCTGCAACAATATTCTAAAACTTATTGGGAATGTAGCCTTCTAAAATATCAGTTTATTATACATTTAATGTTGCTTCCCATGGTCTTCAAAGGTAAGGATACAGGCAGTATATTGATAAACAAAATATCCTGGGAAGTAGGACACTTGGGTTCTTCCACACTTGTATATTTATTCTCCAATGCAACAAAGTTACTTGGTGATCTCTTACCTTGTCAGATTCACTCAAACAGTGAAGATCTGCAAAAAATCCATGCGTGCCAGCTTTCTCACTTATTTCCTCTGCTATGGCTTTCGCCTGTCCACGCTGTGTAGCATAAAGCAACAGAAACCTCCTCATTGTTTCATGGCACAAGTTAACATGTCAATTGTACTGCAGAAAGGAAAAACAAGCAGATTCATTTTTTTTTAACAAACCAACAGCAAATGACAAACTACTTAAAGTCTGTGTTTGTCAAGCAGTACAAAAACATTGATGTACAATACAAAAAAAATTAAGTTCAAATGGTTTATATTTGCATTCATTTTTAAGAATCATAGAATTTTAGGGTTAGAAGAGATTTTAGCGATCATCCTGTTCGATATTTCATTTTATACATGAAAAAAAAAAGAGGCCAAGAGGCTAAAGTTACTTTTCCAGCACCACAGAAGGGACAAAGAGGACCCAGTTTTGTTTTTTTGGTTTTTTTTTTACCCCAGATCCATCCCAAGATGCATACTAGGCTTGGAATCAGGAAGACTCATTTTCATTAGCTTATATCTGGTCTCAGACACTTACTGTGTGACCCTGGGCTTAACCCTGTTTGCCTCAGTTCCTAATTTGTGTGGCAGGTGAAAGATGAAATGAGTAGGAAACAAAGGTTCAGCCTTCCAATAGTATCGATTTATTAAGCAATGAATGGCAATTACCCAACAAACCAAGACCAGATCTCCTGAGCTTGGGGCTGGACCCAGAATATAGGAGAGACTTTTATGCACTAAAAACAATTAATCAAATAAAACCAATTAGTTAAAAGAAAACAATTAACCAGGATATTGAACATTAGATAATCTGATTTCTAACTGGGGGCAAGATTAGGGACTTTTCCAAGGTGTGAAGGGGAAGAGTGAACAGAAAAAGAGATGTCTCACTCCTCCCAGGCATCTGTAAGCAATCAAAGGAACATGGAAACAATAACTGATTCATGAGAAGTTTTCAGATAAGGCATCTTACATGTGGCTTGAGATACATAATTATGAGAAAACTCCTCACGTCAATCTTTGGATCTGTGGGGGATACAAGACTGTGAAAGCTTCCCGATGAATAAATCAGACAAGATAATACTCAAATATTACAAATTTAGTTAGGATGTAGACCTCACTAGGCCTAAGTTTCGTTTTCCTGTGAATCATATGAATTCGGGGAAATCAGGTGGTCTCCCCCTCTCCCCCTCCCTTAGCCTACTCGCATGCCGTCATCTTAACATTAAGATTTCCCTATAAGGTAATTCTGTAGCCTTTGTGTTAGTATTGGGTAAACTTATTCTGGGATAGATTGTGAGGCCACCTGTCCCAGCAAATAGGCACAGGGGTCCAGCCTTTAGGGGTGGGATTTCTTAGAATTGTTTGTACAAGGTTATATATCCCCTTGCCTGCCCCCTCCCCCTTGCCTCTCTGCACTACCATCCCGCCCTGGTAGTGGGAGATGCCCAATTCTCGCGAGACTTGATCAAATAAAGCTTCTGTTTTGTTTCCACCTTGAGAAAACCGAGACACCTCTGCTTTTTTATTTTGGGCCTGTGGTTTTGTCCCACACAGATCTGACTGAGTTTCTGGTCAGCTTAACCTAGGTCTTTAGTTAAGGGTCTCTAAGCAACAGGTAGAGGTGGTCAAGTTGCCCAGTCAAGCAGGACTAGATTCAAACAATGCATTAAGGGCCTCTCACCTTCCTCACCACCCCACCCCCACTCCCATTAACTGAATAAAGTTTTCTCACAAGACAGGAATTGAACTAAACCCGTAACTGAACCAAAAGGAAACTGAGATAGTTCCAGAATAAAGTCACAAGATGGAGTCAGTGTGTTATTAAGTCACGAGATGGAGTCAGTGTGTTATTCACATAATTAACTACTTGCTGTCCTAATCCCCTCAATTTCCTCATTTGTAAAATGCGTTGGAGAAGGATATGGCAAACCATTCCAGTAGCCTTGCCAAGAAAACTCCAAATGGGGTCAGGAAGAGTTGCGCCAGACTGAAAAGACTGAACAACAACATACAAACATAAAACTAAAGATGAGTTAAAACTGCTTTTGCAGTGATCTAGTTTCCGAATACCATTTTTTTTTATGGAAAAGTCAGTTAACATTTATTAAGTGCCTACTATGGACCAGGCACTGTGGTTACAAAGGGCACAAAGAGAGGCAAAAGACAAGTCTCTGCTCTCAAAGAAACCACAACCTAACAGAGGAGCCAACATACAAAAAACATGTGGACAGACTAAATTGGAGATAATCAATAGAGGGAAGGAATTAAGGGGGGAATCAGAGAAGACTTTCTGAAAAGGTGGGATTTTAGCTCTGTCTTGAAAGAAGCCAGGAAAGGCAGGAGGCAGAGATGAGGAGGGAGATCAGTGCACGTATGGGAGACGACTAGCAAAAATTTCAGGAGTCAGCAGACAAGTGTCTTGTGGAAGGAAAAGCAAGAAAGCCACTGTCACTTGATCAAGTACTTCAGAAAACTGAATAGGGGGAGTGAGGGGAGGGCGGGTAATGAAGGATACCGAATGCCTAAAGATTTCAAATTTGATCATGAAGGTGGGGAAGCCATTTATGGATGACATGGTTAGATTTGTGATTTAGGAAGATAACTTTGACAGCTAAGTGGAAGATGGTCTAGAGTGGAGACAGGTTTGTGGTAAGGAGACCAACGAGTAGGTCATGTCAATAGTTCAAGTGTGAGATGATATGGGCCTTTACCAGGGTAATGTCCTTGTCAGAAGAGAAAAGGCTGGTAAAATCAACAGGCTTGGCAACACATCTGATTATCCACAAAATGTTAAAAGATCTAGAGACAGGTAGATCTCAAGTAACATGCTAGATAGGTCCTCCATGAAGAGTTTATGCAAGAACATGGGCAAGATCATCCCAGGATGAGATTTTGACTAATTATTTTTTGCTAATGATGGTAAGTTCAGTTGTTTCATCAAATGCAAGTGCTATCAGCATCCCTTAAATTTCATTGCCCTGGGACCAATTCCTGATGTTTTGTCTTTGTTATAGATATAGCTCCTCATTGATAGTGATGAGAAAAAAAACACACACACAAATTATTATACACTAATGGTGTTCTGCATTACCACCACAGTCTATTAAGTGATCTAGTCAGTCAACAAATATTTATTAAGTGCATATTACGTATTACATACTATGGTAAGCTCTGAATATACAAAGAAAGGAGAAAAAAAACCTCCTGGACGTCAAGAAAAATACATTGGATATTTGAGAAAAAGTGAGGAACTGAGAATTACACCCAGTTTGTGAGCCTGGGTAACTGGGAGGATGGTGTACCCATAACAGCAATAGAGAAGTTAGGAAGAGGAGAAAGTTGAGAGTTGGGGGAGGGGGTGGAGGGAGAGGGGTGAGGCAGAAGATGATTTCAGTTTTAGACACATTGAGTTTTAAGATGTCTAAGGGATATTCAGTTTGAGATGTTTTAACAGACAAGTAGAAATGTGGAGGTCAAGAGAAGGAAAGATAATAGATCTGAGAACCATGTGGATAGAAATGACAATTTAACCTGTGGGAGCTAACAAGACCACCAAGCAAAATAGTATATAGAGCAGAGGCCCAGGATAGAAGATCATGGGACACTCAGAGCAGGCATGACTCAAATGAAGATCCAGCATAAGAGACTGAGAGGGAGTGGTCACTGGTTGGAGAACAAGGACAGAATGGTGTTAGGATAACTGGAAAACCTAAAGAGAATATCCAGAAGGAAAGGTGACTGACAGCATCAGAGTCTTTAGAGGGTTCATGAAGGACTGGATTGATTGTTGCTGTTCAGCAGTGTCCAACTCCTCATGACCCTGTGGACCATATCATGTTAATGCTGTCCATGGAGTTTTCTTGGCAAAGATAGTGGAGTGGTTTGTCATTTCCTTCTCCAGTGGATTAAGGCGCACAGAGGTTAAGTGACTTGCCTAAGGTCACACCAGTAAAAAGATTACAACTCACTGAAGGCTCAGATGATGGTAAACTTTTTTTTTTAAGCAACAAAGTATATTTAAGGTATGTACATTTTTTTAGACATAAAAATTCTGTACATTTGATAGACTACAGTATAGTATAAACATAACTTTTATATGCACTGGAGAACCAAAAAATTTGTGACTCACCTTACTACGTTATTTGCTTTATCGCAGTGATCTGAAACCAAACCTGATCATCTGCTATGCCTATATTTATAGAGTGTATGTGTAACCTACATATCTCTAGAGATACATCTCTACATCTTCTTGTTGTTCAGTGGTGTCCAACTCTTCTTAACCCCATTTGAGGTTTTCTTGGCAAAGATACTGGAATGGTTTGCCAAATATTTCCTTCTCCAGCTCATTTTACAGATGAGGAAACTTAAGTCTTCCTGACTCCAGGTCCGGTGATCTATCCACTTCACCAACTGTTACCTGCCCTATCTTCATATCTACATTCATCCATCTAAAGAAGGCTTTCACTTACGGGCTTGGATTCAAATCCTAACCTGCTGCTTGGTCACATTTAGGGCCTCAGTCAGCAACAAGTCCTCATTTACAAAAAGGTCTCATTGATTTCTATCGTATCTTGTAGCATTAAATGTTAAGAACTGTCATTTCCTCCCCCACACTTCCTGGGCAGGGATTACAGTAGGTGGAGAGGTGGTGCCAGACTGGAGTGAGAACAGAACAAGAGAAAAAAATAGCGAACGAAAGAACTAAAAATGAGGAGGATAGAATAATTTGAGTTAAAAACACAAAGGCAGAAAGGTCAAAGTTCAGGGGCGGGCACAGCAGGGGCCACATTCAAAACAGTGCGGAAAACAGAGGGGGGGGGGGGCGCGCGGGGCTAGCGGAACAAGAGACAACTCGGAAAAACTACGTTTCCCATAAAGCCAAGGGAACGCCACTTTGTCCCACAATGCCTCTGGGTTGCCCATTTACAAAAGGGCTCCCGGGGCGGCAATGCCCACTTTCCCGGCTGGCACTGAGTCCTACCTTCTTCAGCACCTCCCGAGGCCCCAGGGCTCGCCAGCCCAGCCTCCTGACCTACCGCAGCCCTATCCAGGCCCTTCGCGTCCGCGGTAGTCGCAGCTCCGTCCTCAGGGCTGGGCACCCGGCCAGCAATAGGAGTACGGCACGTGTCTGCTTAACTACCGGGAGGTGGCGAGCAATACCGCTTTATATAGTGAGTCTAACTCGCTCTTGAGCCCTCGGCTTACCGCTCTGACCCTCCTCTCTCTCCCACTCTACGTCACCAGGAAACACTGACGCGGCGTCCCGGGACGCTGTCCTCACCTAGCTCCGGCTTCAAGCAGTACCTGTCTCGCTGGGGCTGTTAAAGGGCGTCCCGCTTGGAATAACTACCAAGTGCGCATGCCTACGCCCCGTGTACACCGGTGATCTTTAGACCAAGAAAGGCAAGGCTCAATCGACCAGCTTGAGAGACTGCTGTTAGGTTTGAGGTAAAACGGATGCACAGTGGGATTTGTAGGCATTCTCTTCGCCTTGTGGGAAATGTAGTTTCCCGCAATGCATCATTTTCCGTATTTCCCCTTTCAATCTGACTCCTGGTATGTGAAGCAAGGCAGGTCGGGATTCAGGGGCGGGGCCAGGCGGAAGGGCAGTCACGGGAAGAGTGCGCGTGCGTCAGTGAGCCTGTGCGCAGACACACGTGTGCGCGGGTACCTTATTCCTGGGCAAGTATGTGGTTGGTGGGCTTTGTGACTTTTCAAACCTTAAAAGATGAGACGGAGAATGGAGTCATTGTGACGGTGGGATGTTCTGCATAGAGTCACTGCGTGACTGGGTGGGTCTTTCCCTTCGCTCTCTCTTTCTGCCCACGCTTCGGTTTCCCTTTTCCTCTCTCCGCTTTCGTCTGGAGTCAAGAGAAAATCAGCCCTTCTCTCCTCCTCCCCCTCCCCCCGGGGAAGAACGTTTGATCTGCATATACATTCTTTGTGCTCTATGTTCTGTATTGATTTATCAGAAATTGGATCGCTTTGAAACTTATGAGAAGCTGGGGTGGAATTAATTCGTTGACCCTTAAGGCAGCTGTGGTGTAGTGGCAGAGAGGTGGGTCTGGAATCAGGGAAACCCACGTGCAAATTCTCCCGTTTTGATCAAAAAGCATTAAGTCTACTAGGCAGGTTCTGGGCTAGGTAATGGAAATACAAAGAATGAAGTAGTGCCTACTCTTACCCACACTATTATATGATCCTGGGTAAGCATTTTAGCCTGTTTCCTCATTTGTATTATGGTCCATATATTACATGCTGCACAGAGTTGTCAAGAGGATCAGATGAGGTAGTGGCTTGCAAGGTGCTTTGCAAGTCTTAAAAATGTCAGCTATTATTATTATTTCATTTAGGCTGTATATTCAGTTTTATTACCACATCATTTCCCCCCTTGCAGAATCCTCAGTATCAAAAATATTGAGCAATTTATTTTGTGGCTATGTGGATATTTCCAAGAAAATAAAAGTAAACTCTTACCATGTGGCTTTATTTTCTTGTTTTTATTCTAGGCTGTATTCAAGATGGGCAGCTGATCCCATTCCATCATCACATATGGCCTTGATCACTTTACCCGGGTCTCATTTTTATTCCTCTGGCCTTCAAACTTGCAGAATTTTGACATGTCTGAGAAAATATTTGAGCCCTTATAAGAAGAGCAGAAAAATCATGTGTCAGGGGTATTTTTCCCTGCAGCAAAGGCAATTCAGAGACTATTTTCATCATGCATACTGTAGGAAACATCACTCAGAAAAAGGGAGTAAACTCTACCCATTTGGTGGATCTGTGCTTTTCCAAACAGCGGCAAGGGACAGGTTTGAACAAAATAATGGTCACGTGGATGATCCGAGGTTTTATAAGGAGCTAAATACTTTCACTTCATCTGAACAGGTGTTAAAATTTGTAAGCACATTGGAAACCTTGTCAGATACTATGGCAGCAGCAGCTTTGTATAGGGTCTCTGAAGTGGAACGGGAGGAAGGTGACCAAAAAATTCCAAAAACAGTCTTGGAGAATGAAATCTTCAGAGCATTATGCTTTCAGTTCGAATATGAGTCCACAAATCTTTCAGACACTGGTCTAGTGACAGCTTTGCAAGCTTTGACAGGATTACATGTGGAACCCCAGAGTAATTTACTAGTAAATTTGGTGACAGAGTGCCAAAATCGGCTTCAACAGGGTCACATGACAATTCAGAATCTTTGTATGCTTGGTGAATGTATGGTTAAACTCCAGAATCCAAACTGTGCAATGCTAAAGGAGATTATACTTCAACTTCAAGGTAAAAAATTGCAAGAATGTGCACCTGAGGAGATAGTAGCAATTTATACATTGCTTCAAGCTGCTTTTGGAGAAGTGGTTCAGCATCAGGACTTTTTGGATCAGTTAAACAACCTCTCTATTTCATTAGTTTATAAATTTAGTCCTAAAATCACAAGCCAAATACTGAATGCCTTGGTGGTTCTCAACCAAACTCGAGCTTTCCCTTTGGTTGTAAAGCTCTGTATACATTCAGTAAGATTTGTCTCTCACTTTACCAATGAAGAGCTAGGAAAAGTCATAGAAGGTTTCATACACTTTGGTTACACTGACAAATTTTTCACACAAGCCCTGGAACAACGTGTTTCCGCATTTTGTCTCACTATGCATCCTGAATCTATCAGCAAAGTCATGCAGTACTGCGGTAAAAAACTGATTCTTTCAAAACCCATCTTTAATGCAGTGGCAGAAAGTTTTGTGTACCAAGCGGAAATATTTTCCCCTGTCCAGGTTTCTCAGTTGGTTGTACCATTTGGGAAACTCAATTATCTGCCCCCAAATGCTCCACTGTTTTTTAGGAAGCTTGAAAATACAGTAAGAACTCGCTTTAAGTCTTTTCCTCCTCAAGCCCTGTTGAATCTTCTCCATTCGTGTACCCGCATTGGACGCCACCCCGTCAATTATGTGGCAAAGTTATTTAGCCCATATTTTCTTCAGAGATTACAAGGTAAGCTACTCACAGATAACTTCTTCCATCATGGAAGAGCCTTGTTAGCTTTTGGTGCTGAAAGGCACAGTTCAAAAAAGTTTTGAATGGAGCAAGGATTTATCTTTCTTAGGTTGGTGGTACTCTTCAGGTTCCATATGCGTATTCAATTCTTCTGTTGAGCCTTGGTATATGAGACATTTGGGTCTAACTTTCTAAAGTGGAAAGGACCTTAAACGTACTCTCTCAAAAATTTTACAGAAGAGAAAATTGAGACAAGAAAGGTGTAAGTATGTGCCATAAGTCATAGAAATAGTAAGTGGCAGAGTCAACAAGTCAGTCAGCAAGCATTTATTAAGCACTTGATATGTGCCAGTTACTGTACTAGTAAGCACTGGGGATACAAGGAAAGGCTTATATTCTAGTAGGAGACAACATATGCAACTAAATGTACATAGAACATATATACAGTGCAAATGAAAGGTAATCCTAGAGGGAAGGGACTAGAGTGGTGAAGAAGAATACTGGGAAAGGATTCCTGCATAAGGTGAGATATGAGTTAAGTCTTAAGGGAATCCAGGAGACTGAGGTGAGGAAGGAGAGCATGGGGAGAATTAGTGAATTAGTGAAAAGGCATGAACTTTGAAAATGAAGTGGCATATACCAGGAACAGCAAGAAGGCAGTGTTGCTGGATTGTAGAGTACTTGAAGAGGAATAAAAAGGTTGCAAAGCTGGGGATTTAATATTTGATCTTGGCAATAGGGAGCCACTAGAGTTTATTAAATGATATGGATAATGTGGTCAGATATGTGCTTTTAGGAAAGTCATTTTGGCAGCTGAGTGGAGAATGTATTTAAGTGGGGAGAAACTTGAGTCAGAGAGACCAGTGAGGATATTGCAGTAGTCCAGGCATAAGGTGACAAGGGATTTGCACCTGGGTGGTGGCTGCTTGCGTGGAGAGAGGGGACAAGAGTTAGTAAAAAAAATAGGAGTGAAGGTGAGACAAAGGAGTGGAGGAAGACTGGAGTTGTTATGACTGTGAAGATAGTAATAAGAAAGTTTGAAAGAGGAGCGGCTTTATGGGGAAAGGAAATGCTGTTTTGGACATGCTGAGTTTGAGATGTCTATTGGATACCTATTTCAAATTATCTACAAAGTAATTGGGGATACACACCTAAAACTTCAATTAAAAGCCAGCAGTGAAACCAGGTTTTCTGATTACAAGTCCAGTGCTCTTTTATTCATCTGAATATGAGGGGGATGTACCATAGTATCTCTAAAATCCTGGTCTAATATCTAACACAAATAAGTCAGTTTCATTTGCATCACCATGCTACAGACAAATTTTAAAACACTAAAGGATGTCAAGAGGTATGGCAGGATGGAAGGCTTAAGAGATAAAAGATATTACAACCTATTCAAAATAAGTTTTATATATAGCATAATGATTTTTGGCTTTGTGTCAAAATCACACAGTATTTCCACATTCTACATACAGTTTGTAGAGTGCGTGCAATATTGCCAGGTAATAACCACATAACATATTTTAAAACTTGCATGAAGGAACAAGTTTTTCTTCTATAGACTTTCCATTCATTTATGAGATCAGCAAACATTGAGTGCTGGCTAGATACAAGGCACTGTGCTAGACACCAGGGATTCAAAGATTTAAAAATAACATAGCTTTTGAGGGGTTTCTATTCTAATTTGGGTAGAGAAAGAAGGTTGTATGACAGATGCCTGGATAACTATGTTACAGAGCAAGGAGTAGTGGGTGCAAATGCCCTAAGAAAATTTGAGCTGGGTCATAACATTTAGCCAGTGGGATCAGGAAAGCTTGTTGGAAGAGGTGGCATCTAAGCTGAGCCTTTAAGGTAAAGAGATTTTGAAAGGTACAGACAATGAAGGGAAGACTTCCATGGCAGAGGATGGCCTTCAAGAATGCAGTTTTAAGTGATAGTATGTCAGATTCAGGAAATAGCTATCAAAACTGTTTAGGCTGCAATATTTGCTGAATGAAGGTAAGCAGTATGAAATTAGTCTGGAAAGGCAGACTGAAGCCAGATAGGGAGGTCTTAAGTGACAGGCTGAATGAATTTTATTTTATCTTGTTTGCAATAGGGAGTTATTGAATCTTTTTGCACAAGGGAGCAAGCCAGTGATGTTTTTAGACCTACTACTAGTGTGTGGAAACCACAAGGTAGCATGTTGTAATGAAAGGCAATAGAGTGTAGTGGAAAAAGTACTTCCCTTGGGGTCAGCAGAGATCTGGGTTGGGTTTCTGCTTTCAAGTTCGCTGGGGCCATAACCCTTGGGCAAGTCTGTTAACCTCTTGGAGCTTTTAGTAAAACAGGCCTAACAATACTTGCAGTACCTACTTCTCAGAGCTGTTTAAGGAAAGTGCTTTGAAAACCTTAAAGAACTATATGAACATTAGTTATAATTACAGGTTCTTTCTTTGTGTGAGGTTGTCCAAATAGTATTGGGTAGCATGACATTGTAAGTAATGAAAATTATGCGTAGTCACATTAATTCTTTTATGACTTTTATTAAGAATAGATTCAGAGCCAGGAACTTTATTGCTTAGAAGTAACTTGATTGAAAGGACAAGCTACATAGGCCATTCTCTGTTTAACCTCATAAAAATGCATTAATCATACTTTACAATAAGTGATTGTGTATACCTTCATCACTCTCCATTTCTTAGTCTTGGCTGCATTAGAACTCTTAAAAATAACTTGACTTTTGATGATTTTCATTTCAGCTCAGGAATTGGATTTAAATAGATCAAGTCTGGCCCAGCTGACCCAGCTGTATTTAACAGTGGTTTTGGAGTGTCCTTTCTATAAGGTAGGAAATGTCACTTTTTCCCTTGGCAGCCCATTACATTGTCTTAGTATTTTATTGCCGTCATGATTAAATGCTACTTTTTTTTAAATATCTCTTGCAAGTTTCTTTTGCCTTAAGTTCATTTCCATTGATTGATTTTTTTTGAATACAGAAAAAAATACAAATGCTCAACATTCTCCCAATGAAAACTTCCTTACACTTGAGGTCAGTGATAACCATTACTTAGCCCTTTCTTCTCTAAGCTAAACAGCCTTTTAAAAATATCTCAGCTCAGTATTTCTCAACAACCGTAGAGATGTTCAGTGATATTATAGGAATCCTTATGTGATGGTTCTGACCAATATTGAATCCCTAGGTGTCTATTTGATATGTTACAAATTTGATATGTCACATGTGTAGGGTATGTTTAGGGAAGACTAGTACCTCTGGTGTGATGGCTGCTGAGCCCTTTTCAGGGCTGCTTTCCACTTTTGGTGTCCACCTGTTCCACCCAACTCTCACCTGTGGTCCCAAAAAGCTGTAGCATGCGCAGCAGTCACACCCCAGTAAACTGTTTCAGCAGATGGGCTAAACCAGGTTGAGGGTAACCAAGGGGTCTCAAACCCATTGGTGAGTTAGGGGGATGTCTACTCCAAGCATGTGAAGACTTTCCCTGATGGAATAGGCAGATGACAAAATTTGTTCCAATGGCCATGAAGGCAACTGAAGCAAGCACTATGGAGTGCTTAGAGCTTGGTTAGACATCAAAGATGCCAAGGTCATCCACTGCATCTTGAGCCATCACAAGTCATCTTGATTCTGCCCAGCCGCTGGACCATGATGACTGTGGAGGAGAGAGTGAGGCTGAAGACTTCGTGAAACTGCTTCACTTAAATGCAACTTAGGCACTAATCAAAAGACATCACCCACACCATTTAATTTTTTTTTTTTTTTTTACAAATTGTGGACCATATAAACTGAACTGCAATACTTCTGAATATGTATAGTTTTTCGTTTTCATAGACACATTGCAGGCTGGCTTCTTTTTAGGTAAAAGGTAATAATAAGTCCTGAAATGATCAAAGGAGAAATGGTTGGAGAACCACTTCCTTTGAAGAAACACAGCTTACAGAGCTGGCTAGGAAATCCTTAAATGTAGAAGCTTTTCAACTCTAAAGCCTCCTTTGGGAAAGCTCCTAAGACTTTAAACAATTTCTTATATTCTTACCCAGATATCTTTCCTTATTGCCTTTTAAACATAGATGAAAGCTTTGAGGATCATGTAGGATTTTAGTTATGCATGCTTGACTTGAAGAGATGTTAGGATTTGTTTCCCCCACCAAATGTAGTGGAACAAATGCACCTATAAAAAGTGGCTATAAAATAATGAAACTGATTTTTTTTGGACCAACATAGCAAGTATTCAATATTGACACTCTGGGAGGCTTCTATATACTTTTTTCTTTGGAGGGGGTAAGGCGGAGCAATTGGGGCTAAGTGACTTGCCCAAGGTCACACAATAAGTGTGTCAAGTGTCTGAGGTCAAATTTGAACTCAGGTCCTCCTGATTCCAGGGCTGGTGCCCTACTCACTGCGCCACCTAGCTGCCCCAAGGCTTGTATATATTTAATCCAGCATTTCTGCCACTTTTGAAACTCTGAGTCTTCAGTTTATAAGACAAATGAAATTTAGTGTCATTAATTTGTAGTCATGTTAAAGTGAAATTCAGTTCCATAGGCCTTTATATTAATTTATTATATTTAAGGGAGGTGCAGTGTTAGGCTTTGACAGTACAAAGACAGACAGAAATGAGAGTGTCTTCAAGGACATTCAGCTTACGTTCATTTGGGGACAAGCTCCTTACTCCAAGATAGTAATCACAAGGTAAATGAAGGGGGCAGGGTGGGGAGGAGAGAGAAGTAGAGAGTGAAGTCTAGACATAGTAAATGCATTATGTAAAGGAACAGAAGTAGGAAATGCCAACTGAGGGGAACAGGTAATGGCATCTTTTGCATGCAGTATAGAGTGAATGAAAAGAAACAAGGTGAAATAAGGCTGGAAAAGGGGTGTGTGTGTGTGTGTGTGTGTGTTGCACTAATACACATCCAAACTGACATTGCCCGATTTGATCTTCTATCTTATTCTTCAGACTTACCTCTGAATGATTATCAGTTAAAAGGGAAAGTTTGCTGGGTAGGGGAAGGTGGGAAGGGTAATGAAATAAATATGTTGTAAAAACAAAAGGCATCAAACTTAATATCCCTCAGCTATTATAATTCAGTTAATATTTATTAGGAACAATTGTGGTACTCTTTTTAGTAAGGCATCTTTGCAAATGAGCATCACACATTTATTCTGGAAGATTCACTCTATTTTTCAAAGGCAGCACACTATTTTATTCAAGTTCTTCACTAATTTTAAATGGTTCATCATATATTTTATTCATCTCGTGTATGTTTATAATTTATAGGGTCCTAAACTGCTTCCACAGTATCAAGTGAAATCATTTCTCATTCCACCTTATCTCCTGGAGACCCCTATGGATCTGCAACTTTATAAAACTGTTATAGTTGGACTAATTGACCTTCTAAAAGCAAAAAGATACTTTGCTTCAAGAGTCTCAACACCCTATTGTTACACAGTAGGTAAGCTAAAAATCTATCTATTGCTTTTTTGAGATTTTAGTAATTCTGTTTTTTAAATAGAGACCACATATAGAACTACAACAAATTTAAACCCTCCTCAAGGAAATTATATCGGAGTGGGGGAAAATACACATTAAAAAATTAACAGTGAGAAAGATTTTGAGAGAAGGAAAAGAAAACATCAAGCAGGTGAACAGTGCTGCTATTCTGAGGGGCTTTTTCCTTGAAGCACATCTTAGCCTACAGAAAGTAGTTTATTTCACACTGTGGCATGAAATAACATGTGCATTGCACCACAGGGAAAGGGAATGTAAAAATTTACAGTGTTGCCATGAAGCCTGAGGATCTGTAGTGAAGAAGAGAATTAGGCCTACGGGTATAGTCCTCATAATGTGGTACTACGGCACATGACATAGAAGGATGCTTTGGGGTGTCCTTGACAATATAAATCGGAAACTGAATAGTGCATTTCACAGTGTTACATTAGGTTTGGGTGATAATCTATTAATGACGAAATTGGGACATTATCTGAAGTATACCTATTGTCCTAGGATCATAGATAGATTTCAACATGGAAGTGACTTTAGAGGTCATTTACATTTCCTGTTCACTAGAAGTTCTGGTACAGGATAGTTTTGGGGGAAAGCAAATATGCTATGGTAAGTGTCAGTCATAAGAAGTATACTACTTTGGTTTCTGTGCATTTGTTTAATTATTTTTTAAATCTTCATCTAAAAGCTGAGGCCCTTGGAATAGTGGATGGAGAGCTGGCCTCAGAATCAGGTAGATAGTTCAGATCATACAACTGAAATATGTATTACTGGTTTCAGATATCCATTCTGAGTAATGAGGATGGAGAGTTTTTATATTGGGATTTCTCTGCACCAAAAAAATCACAAGTTAAAAAACCACTCTCTTAACTCCCTCATTGGACTCGTTTGAATGTGTCCTATTAGATTTGTAATGGGGGAAAAAAGAAAGTGTAGTATGGATTTCACCACAGTCTCCAAAACCCAAGATTCATACTACTTGCTTTGGTGTTGCTAAGTCTGCTTAAACTAGAATAGATAACTTACATTCATAAAACACTTTAATGTTTGCAAGAAGTTAAATGATTCAGTCGGGATCCAACAGCCCAGAAGTGTCTGGATTTGCTTCAGGAACTTTCATAGTTTAAGCTAGATTTTTTTAAGGGGATCCATATAATTTTTGTAGAGTTGACTTATTTGATCAATGTTATGTTAAAATTTTAATATTTATTAGTTATGGTCATAGCTTTTAAAGCCTTCAATAGATATCATTTGGAAGACTGGAAAATAGCACAAATAAAATAATATTTATGATGGTATATATGTGAAGATGTTTTCCTTTTTCCTGTCACTCAGATATTGAGATTAAACTAGATGGAGAAGGATTTGTATTACCATTTACAAGCGATGAAGATGTGTATAAAAGGTACAGGAAAGTTTTATGTTGTTTACTTGATGAGAATTGTAAAGGCAAGTTGCCACATATCTTTTCCTTAACAAGAGTCTCATGCTAGTATAATTGATGTCTTGATATCTTATGCTTTGTGTGAATTTTTTAAAAAGTTACTTACCTCCTTATCAATATTTTTTCTAATCAGCTGTCAGAGAATCTTTGAGGTAAAGCCCCTTCATTTTATAGATATAGAAATTAAGGTTCCCGAAAGCTGAATTAATTAACCTAAGGTCACACAGCCAATTAATGATGAGCTGGGATTCTGTGTCAACAGCCTTGACACATGTTTCTGTTTTCTTCACACTTAACCATCACAGGTAGTAAAAGCCACTACATGTTAAGGAATGTTGCTTAAAATCATTAATCATTAAACATTAAGTGCATGTTATATGTTGAACACTGTACAAGGCTATGGGAAATCAAAGACAAAAATGAAACAGTCCTAGTCTTCAAGAAACTTACATTCTAAGTTCATAATGATGTATTTTCAAAACACTATTATTACAGTGACATCTAAATTCCATTATAAACTGGCAGTTTAATATGTTTAAATAATGAGTGCTGATGATTTTTTGCTAAAAAGTTGGGAGGCGGCTAGGTTGCCCAGCAGGTAGAGCACCAGGCTTGGAGTTCAAAGACCTAGTTCAAATCTGGCCCCAGATATTTAATGGCTGTGGGACCCTGGGTAAGTCACTTCACTTGTTAGCCTCAGTCCTCAACTGTAAAATGGTGATAATAATAGCACTTAACCTCCTGGGATGGTTGTGAGGATCAAATGGGAGCCATAAAGTGCTTTAACACAGTGCCTGGCACATAGTAAGCACTACATAAATGCTGACTATTGTTAACTATTATTGTTGTTAAGGGAAAACCAAAAATGGGATTATTTTAACATAGCTTTTGGAGATATAAGATTTCACGTAGCTTTTGATCTTATATTTCACCACAGTTCTAAAATGATATTCTTTCTTAATTGTGATTAGAAATTCATAGTATTATAAACAATCTGTTGGTATTTTTAAAAGTTTATCATTTACTTTATGTACAGATTAGCGCTTTGCATTGATGATCCAAAAAGATTTTGTTTGAATAGCCACAACTTACTAGGAAAAGAAGCTATTAAACAAAGACACCTACAATTACTTGGTTATGAAGTTATACAGGTATGATTTAACATATTTTTGCTATAAAAAGTTCATCCTTAATTTAAGATTATATTATTGAAAACATTAAATGAAACTCCCTAGTAGCCCAAGAAAGTCACTTCAAATAGGGGAACATTCAACTACCATAAGTAATCAGTTTTAGATAAATACAGATGAAGTTTTATTTATGAACACTGTGCAAATTGAATTTGTCAAATTACATTTTCCCCTTGGTTGTATTATAGTTTTATGGAAATCTTTCCATAGCTGAATAATTTTTACTTGTAAAAATTTTGTTGGCTGTCCTCCAGCATTTAAAAGTTGTAGGAGAAAATGAACCCTACATATAAACCTTTTATGATATGAATAAGCATCCCTAATTTATCATTTTCATAAGTGTTAGAATTTACACATATAGAGGTTTACAAAAGTAGAGCTAATAGCATTCTCTATATCATCATCTTGTTCTACCTCAAAATTCAACTACAAAGTGTTTGAATTCTATGCAATACCATTTTTTTCTGTGAATTTTTCTGAAATTAATTGGAACAAAGTAACCATTAGACCCATTAAAAACTACTTTCTACTTAATATGTATAACCAGACTTATTTTTTAAATATATTTTATAAGAACTAGCCAATGATATCCTGAATGTCTGTAGTGTATACTCGTTGGTGAAGGTCAAAATCTGTCTGCTGAAATACAGGCTAGAGTAGGTTTCTGACCTTTTTACGCTTTCTATATCATTAATAGATCCTCCTAATAATTTCTCTATATTTTTCCATTCCATTCTGTCCTGTGTCCTTTCCATTCCAGATTTTTTTTTCCTAAAATACTTCTCCATCATGTTATAGTTATTCATTGTCCATAGAAGAAAAACTAACATAGTAGATAACATAGTGCACAACACTTTGCAAAAGATAGATTCCTCAGCTTTAGTCTTCAAGGGGTTCCACAGTCGGGCTCTAACTTGGCTTTCCAGTCCTATCTTGCACTACTGTTCTTTCCTCAGTATCGACTTCATTTTGGCTTTACTTGCCGTTCCCCTTCGCTGTCCCTCATACCTCCAGGCCAGCTGTGTCTGCAGTGCTGTCCCTACTCAACTCTACCTCATAGGAACCCTGGCTTCTTTTAAAGCCTAACTCAAGCCACTTCCTATAAAAGTTTCTTCCTGATCCCTCTCAGGTGTTAGTGCTCCTCCCCCACTCCAAAATTACTTTAAATTTCCTCTGTGTAGTGAGTGTGTCTCTTTCCTCGGAGCCAGGAAGACCTGGGTTCATACCCAACCTCAGGCACATATTGGCTGTGTGACCTTAGGCAAGTAACTTCTTAACCTTCCAGTGCTCAGGCAAGTCTTTAAAACAGTAAGTTTCAGAGAAGTTTCTGACCCCCACTGGTAGAAGGCATCTCCTTTTACTAATGTAACCAAACTATAGGCTCAGACCCTATCTGCGTCTCAGTCCCTATGTCCTTGCCTTCTACAATAGAACATCAATGCCTTGAGGGAAAGGGTGGTTGTTTTTTGTCTTTACATCCCCAGTATGTGGCATCTAGTGGTTCCTTTAAAAATGCCTACTGAATTGAATGGCATACTAGTTTTCTCATTATGCTCAGAATTTGCCTTGTACTCTCCTACCTTTGATCATGCTGTCCTAAGTCCAGTGCTTCCCACTTTGACTTCTGTCCTTCCTTCTGTCTGCACATCTAAATTTTCTTTGTCCTACACGTACTTGATCAGTTTCCATTAAGCTTTATTTGACCAACCCAGAACAAAGTGTTACATTCACAACGAATTGTAAATTTCCTGAAGGAAGGGACCATATTTCATACTTAAAACTCCAATAGTGCTTTGCACACATCAATTAACAAGCTTTATCCATCACCTACCATGTATAGGGCACTGCCAGTGGCTGAGGATGCACATATAAAGAATGGTAGTAGCTAAATACTAGGTTATTTGGGAAGGAAAGTACTAGCAATTGGAAATATCAGGAAATGCTTCACTTGGATGATGCTTTCAGCTGCATTGTAAAGGAAGCAAGGGATTCTTTGAGGGTAGAGGTGAAGAGAGAGTCCCTTCCAAGCACATGGGTGAGCCAGAGAAGAGACGGGATGTTTTGTATGAGAAACAGAGAGAAGGACAGTTTAGCTGAATCACAGAGTGAAGGAAAGGAAGTATGACACTGGAAAAGGTAAGTTGGGACCAGATTGTGAAGGTCTTTGAAAACTAAACAGACTTTGATCTTAGAGACATTAAGAGGTCACTGGAGTTGATTGAGTAGGGGAATCACATGGAAAATTACTTTGGCAGTAATGTAGGTTGGATTAAGGTGGTCAGAGACTTGTAACAGGGAGATTAATTAGGCCGTTTCAGTAATTAAGGTGAGTTGGTAATGGAGGCCTGAACTAAGGTGGTAGCTGTATAAGTGAGAAGAAGGGGGCATTCACCAGTAAGTAGTAGTTGTCTGATGTCTAAAAACACTGCTATTTGAATTTTGTCACATTCACATTCTCCAAATGGAATGATTTTTGGCCAACTATTTATTTTTCTAACAGATTCCATATTATGAAGTTGAGATTCTCCAATCAAGATGCGAACTAGTGAAATATTTAAAGAAAAAATTATTCCCTCACAGCTATAGATTTCATTGAAGGACAAGACTGGAATATTGACTTTGTACTTGAAGTGGTCAAAAGAGTTTGCATTCTGGTTGTGACTGGTGTGAACACACACACACGCAGGAAGAAGCCCAACAATTTGTGGATGTTTCTGAGCCAATTTATTAAAGTTTATATTTATCAATTCACTAGTTCCTAAGGATTCAGGACTTTTCTTTGTTGCCACAATGTGACTTGATAATTTAGAATATTCTTTGTTATGTAGCACTAAAATCATGGATTTTTTTTTTGTACTATGTTGGCTTGGTTTTTAGAATAAACTAAAGGAGTATAATGAAATAATGATTTTCTTTTGCTTTTGTAGGAGCAGTACTAGGGTCCCTGCTATTTCAGTGGGGCTTGTTTTACCTTTAAAGACAGGGAATCTGTCTCTGAGGCCTAGAGCTATTGTCATGGCTTCCCAGTTGTTTAGCGCCTGTCTGCCAGCTGTTAGTGTCCCTCAGATTTGATGAAAATCCCTCTACTGAGTAAGGCAACACTTTTAATTAGAAGCAGTTCATATGGAGAGAGAGAAGGGGGGTGATGTCTGCTTTAACCAGTACTTTAACTTTGCTGAGTAGCCTTTCTGTGGTGTGACCTAGAACATGTTTGTGGTATTTCTTCTGATTGGAGAAAATATTTAATCTTCCCTAAGTCATTAGGTCTTTTTCATTTAGGAAATGTTCCATTCACCAATATAATGATCCAGAAGAATGAGAACTGAAAAAAGACCATCAGATTTGGCAAGTAAGAGATCACTGGTGACTTTTGAGAGAACAGTTTCAGTTAAGTGATGAGGTTAGAAACCAAATTAAAAAAGGTTAAGATGCAAGTGAGAGGAGAGGAAATTTAGGCAGTTACAACTTCAAGGTGTTTGGCTAAGGAAATATTTATGATGATAGTTTGAGGGTTTGGTAGCATTTAGTAAAGCTTTTTTTTAGAATGGGGGAGGGAGCATTTTTTGAAAGCACTAGGTAGTAAAACAAGTCGATGGGTATATCTGTTTGTGGGAAGAGGATGATTGAGGATACAGTGTGTTGGAGAGGATGGGAGGAAAGGGGATCCAGTGCACACATAGAAGTTTTGGTCAAGCCACAGAGAAGGGCCATCTCTTTGTCAGAGACTGACAGAGGAAAGAGTAGATGAAACCAAGGGGCTTTGGCATGGGAAGAGTGGAAGAAGAGAGCACACTGAACAGGCTCAGATTTTCTTCTTAGTAAAATAAAAATTGAAGAAGAAGGATAGAGGGACTTAAGGGGGGAAGAGGTTTGAAATAGCTTATGTGAGGCTAATCAGTTAGTGTCAAGGCACCCGTTCTGGGTGGATCGTGTCAGTGTGTAATGTATCCAGTCATCACGGTTGTGGGATTTCCTCTTTCTGCGCTTAGCTGCTCGTAAGCAGAGGAGGCAAATGGTGGGAGTAATCCAGAGCTGAGGTTTGGCAAAAAAAGAGCAGTGACAAGAAAAGGGAGCAAGGTATTCAGTACTCCAGGGACAGCACAGGCTCGAAATGGCTTACTGTTGAGTTGAGAGTGGAGAGGTGAGTGAAGCAAGAGCAGGAGTAATGGCCTGAGAGAGTACTGAATCTGGGAGGGATGGAGGTCTCAATGAGGGAGCCAAACGGGTATCAGAGGGAGGAAGCATAGGAAGAAGTGGAGTCACAGGGGAATGTTAGATTTTATACTCATGGCTAGATGTAGTGTGCAACCATCCTCATGTGTGGCTGTAGTGAAGGAGTTGGTCTTAAGTGGGACTTAAGAAGGTCTAGTAAATTGGGAGGTTAGGGACTTTGATAGAACAGTTACATAAATATAAAGTCCTTGGGTATAAGGGCATGAGTTGGGGAGGAGAAGTTAATTCAGATTCTGAACTCCTTGAAAAAGCATTGAAAATGTCCTGGGAGGATCAATATACTACAGCTGCCCTAATTTGGGTGGAAAATTCTAATTGTGTGGAATTCAAAAGAGAAGCATTTACTAAGTGAAGGAAGCAAGGGGAGAGTCTGCAAAGTGACAGTGGGGAGCAAGGAATATCATCACTCCCCATCTAAGACGAGTGTGATAGGGAGTTTGAGAGACGGTATTGCCAGTGCTGAGGATGTTAGCCAGGGATGCATTGTAATCAGAGGGGAGCCAGGTCTCTGTGCACTGATGAGAGGAAGAGGTCGACAGTGAAGAGAAATATGTTTGCTATGGAATGAGAATTCCAGTAGGCACAGTGGAAGGGATCAGTGGGTTTAGATTAGGAGATGGGTGGAGGAGGATGGATGAGACATGAGGAAGGGGTAGGGAAAATTTTCTTCTGAATAGCCACTGATTAATTACTATAGGGATAGGGAGAGAAACAAGAGAAGCCATTGGGGTAATACTGAATGGCAGATTAGGGAGAAGCTCACAGTCTCCCAAGAGGTTTCACAGAGAACTAGTCAGGGCCTAGGTCTCTTTCACCTGGGAAGCTAGTGAAATGGGGAGAGGCATTGGAGGAAAGAAATGATTGGTGGTTCCCTGAGCTGTCAGAGGGTGTTAGTTTGACAGCCATGCCTGGGTCTGGGTTTGGGTTTGGGATACATGGTCAGACCCACCACTTTTTACAAACCAGAACAAGAAAATCAACCAACACATTGATAGGACATGCAACATTCCATACCCATGGTTCACTACTTGTGTTCAATAAAGGAAAGAAGTGCATTTTCTTTTTTTTTTTTTGGAGGGGGGAAAGTAAGACAATTGGGTTTAAGTGACTTGCCCAAGGTCACACAGCTAGTAAGTGTTTCAATTGTCTGAGGCCACATTTGAACCTGGGGCCTCCTGACCCCAGGGCCAGTGCTCTACTCACTGTGCCACCTAACTGCCCCCAGTGTATTTTGTTATGATGACAGATTTTGATAATTAAATGGAGAATACTCAATAGCTGTATAGTATCTCCTTGCTGAAGGAGTATCAAAAATACTGTTTTTTCTCCAGGAAAGAAAGTTAATATTTAATTTTGTAATTATAATACTTTGAACAAATGGACCATAATTTAAGCTTATAAAACATATGAAACATTAATGGTGTATATTCAATACCTTAATCTTAGAACTAAACAAGAAAAAAGCAAGAGATGCAACTAACTGATAAAGCTGAGCCCATCTAGACTGAAGCATATGAGAAACTGGATAGACTGCTTCAAAACACTTAGCAAATGAAAGCATCCTATTATTCTTTGAAACAGCAGGTGGCGCTGTTGCTTAAAAGTTGACTCAGTATCATAATTATGCCATTCCATAAATCAGCCACCAGAAAGTTACAGATGCATTTTTAAAAATCAGGTCCCATTTTATTTAGAGCTATGTCCTTATTGTTTCAGATTTATCTTAAAATGGAAGTTAACCTACTTAGGTATAAATTGGTACTTTCTATCCCCTTTAACTCTTTCAGGTATAACATTTTAAATTTCTTTGACACTCTAGGATGAACAATGCTGTAGTTAGTCTACAAGTATACTAGCATGGTTCTGGACTCCATATTTTGGGAAGGGTTGACAAGCTGGTGTGTGTCTCAAGGAGGTAACCAAAATGGTTGTGGGGCCTCAAAAACATAACATCATGATTCTCATTTTACAGATGAGAAAGCTGAAGCTGTGAGAAGTGAAATTATTGGCCCCAGATAATAAATGTAGCAAAGCTGGTGTTTGAATTTTGGTCTTCTAAATTTAGGTTTTCTGATCCAACAAACCACTGCTCTTCCTGCTGTACCATTGCGAATCAACAAACATTAGTTGAAAGAACTTAAGATCAGGAATGTGATAGCCATGTTCAAAAAGCCTTTCTTCATCCCTTCAGTCAGAAATGACCACTGAGTCATAGTGGTGTTTTTTTGATATAATATACTTTTTTGTATTACATTTACACTGTTGGGTAGCCAGTTAGATAGAACTTGGGACTTAAAGTCAAAAGGACCTGAATTTAAATCCTGTCTCAGACACCAAGAGTGTGACCTTGGGCAAGTCACTTAACCTCTCCCATTCTGTTTCCTCAGTTGTCTAATGGGGATGATATTCATAACCCCTACCTCACAGGGTTGGTGTGAGGCTCAAAAAGCACTTTGCAAACATTAAATTACTACATAATTGCTAGCTATTTGCATACTTGTCATTTCTCGTAGATTATAAGGTCCTCTAGGTAGAATCTGAATTTTATTCATCTTTATAGTATTTCTCAGCACCTAACAAGAGTACTTTGCACTTGATAGGTGCAAAATGTTGCTTAAATGACTGAATGAAACAAAGTAAATTCTTAGGCAGTTGAAAGAAAATGTCTGAATGCTCTAAACTTAAGAAAAAAACCCAACACAATTAATTTCCAGTCTTTTTATACAACTATTTCAGTTGGCATGAAACTTTCTTTGCCTATAAAACTCTTGCTGAGACTTATTCTTTCTGCTCCTGAGGTAGCAAGAAGCTGTCAGATTCTACATTTCACTAAAAACTTGGGCAAACCTAATGCACTATGGTTATTTATGCAAATAAATGCAAAACCTTTCCTTTAAAACCTTTTTACCTATCAAAAATAAGTTCCAATGCCAAAATTATGACTTCCCAGAATTTGAGTATGGCAAAACATGAATAAGTGGAAAGCAGAGACTAATTGAGCTTTCACAACCTTCTTGGTACCATACTAAGTGTCTAAAGGGGATGTGATTTGTTCCTATAGGTATTTTGTAAAATTGAGAATTCTTTGTTACTTGACAACTTTTATGGTAAATCAAAATACCTTTTTTCAAAACTATCCTGAGGTTTCTAGCAGTTAGCACAGTGCCTGGCACATAGTAAATTCTTATTGATTGACTGGTTTCACCTCTACCTCCCAAAAATTGGCAAAAATGACTAAAGATGGAAGAGTCAGTGTTGGAGGGCTTATACAAAAATGGGCACACTAACGAATTATTGGTAGAATTGTGAATTGGGACAACTATTCTGCAAAGCAATTTGGAATTTTGCAAATAAAGTGAATAAAATGCCCATAACTGGCCACTCAAAGATTCCATATACCTCAAGGAGGTTGTTAACAAAAGAAGCTCTATATACACCAAAATAAAGCAACATTTTTTCATGGTAGAAAAAAAATTGGAAACAAAGTAGATGCCCATCACTTGGGGAGTGGCTAAACAAATTGTACACATAGGAATGTTTGAAATATTGGTGTGCTTTAAGAAATGACAAAACATGTGTACAGAGAAGCACGGACTTAAAATGAACTGACAAAAGAATATGGGAGGAAATCCAAGATACTGCAAAACGGTAAATCATTTAAGTTTACAGGTTGGGAAACAGTGGGTTAGAGTATAGTATTAATGAAGCCATGAAAGGCAGGGTAGACTTTCTCTGTTTTGTTCCAGAGGACAAAGCTAGAAAGGAAGATTTGGGACTTAGTAAAAGGAAGAATTTAAAAATATATACTTAAGCTTTCCATTAATGGAACCTCAAAAAATAGTAAACATGCGGTCCCAGGGAAGAATCTAAGCAGCTAGTTTGAATGACTGGAATCAGGGATGTGGTGAGGTAAGGGTTTGCCATGAATTCAGGCATGCCAGTACTGACCACCTAATACTCCTCCCGTGTATTTGTACGGCAGGATGCTGGTTAATGTGGGGGTACGTGTTTATCCTCGGTCACAGAAAGATGCAGCATGAGGGACAGTCAATGTTACCTACCCTTGAAATGGGAAAATGTCTCTAGGTCAATAAACATTTATTAAGGACCTACTATGTACCAGTCACTGTGCTAAGTGCTGGGAACACAAAGAAAAGTAAAAGACAGTCTTCAATTTACTCACAGTCTAATGGAGGAGATAATATGTAGACCATTATTTACAAGCAAACTTTCTATGGGAGAAATTGGAAGTAATCAACAAAAGGAGGGTATTAGAGGTCAAAGAAAGCCACTTTAATCTGGCCAAGAATAAGGCTGAGGACCCTCTGGAAAAAGGTGAGGAAGGCTGACATCTTCCTGAGGGGCCTTTTGGTACCACCTCCACAGAGCTGTGAGGCAGATGAAAAAACAGACTAAAGGAGGTGGAGTCACCAGACAGGTGGCCTAGAAAGTCTGACTTTTTAAAAGAGAGTAGTCACATAATATAGTACTTAATCATTTAAAACTGCCCTATGTAGATAATTTAAAAGAGAAATAATACAGCCAAATACAGCAGTAGAAACAGGCAGGGTAGTGCTACAAGGGATGGCATCAAGGGAAGCCTGAGGCATCGTGGGAGAAGCTGCTTCCCTGCTCTAAGTGGTGCCTAAAGTAGAGATGTAACAATTGCCAGCTTTGGAGGCAGAGTTTTAGCAAGTGTCTGGTTAGGAGCTGTGGAGCTCTCCAGAAAGGTGCTGTAGCTGCAAGCTGAATTTGGGGTTACGACCTGGGTTCAAATCCTCACTCTACAACTTTAGTACTTCATGACTTTAGGCAAGTCATTTCAATAATTAGTGCTCCCTGAGCATTAATTTCATCATCTATAAAATAAAGGGATGGGCCTAGGTGACCTAACTCCACCCCTGTAACCCTAGGACCCCTTCAATTGATCTAGGTAGGCTATGATATCCTTTCTCTACTACAAACCTCCCCTGGATGCTCTCTGGTTTGTCTCTGCCAGTGAAAGTTCAGTGTTCAGAATCCAGTGGGATTTTGACTTCTTGTGACCTAGATTTTCATTAATACAACCTTAAGTTTACATTATGGGGCCGGGGGATCCCTGTCATACATTTAACCCCTGTGGACACCATTTTCTTCATTCTGTAAAATAAACATAGGTTTTAGAATTGGAAAGGACTTTAAAGATAATCCTCTACCTTCTTCATGTTTACAGATAGGGAAACTGAGGTCCAGAGGAGTTAAATTACTTTCCCCAAAGTCACAGAGGGTAATTCTGCATAGGAGAACTTGGATAGGAATCCAAATTTAATGATTCTAAATCCAGTGCTCTCTCACTACACAAGGTGAAAGTAAATTAGATAATTTCCTAAAGCCTTTTATAGCTCTAAATACTATAATTCTAAGGCATCTTAGAGATGGATGCAGTGGTCCACTGAACCCACTGCTTTGACAGAAGAGGTTGGCATATGTGTTCTATTTAACCAAGCACTAATAATTTTAATGAGGCAGCTGGTGGGGAAGTGGACAGAGCATCAAGCCTGTAGTCAGGAAGACTCATCTTCCTGAGCTCAAATCCAGCCTCAGACACTTACTAGCTGTGTGACCCTCGGGCAAGTTACTTAACCCTATTTGCCTCAGTTTCCTCATCTGTAAAATGAGCTGGAGAAGGAAATGGCAAACCACTCCAGTACCTTGGCCAAGAAAATCCCAAATGGAATCACAAAGACTTCAACACAACTGAACAACAATTTTAACACCCTTTTCACCTTCAGCCTGGATCCCTAAGTCAGAAATGCTGACAAAGAATAAATGGAAAAGGATAAGATTTTGAGTTTGAAACTGGTGCTCAAAACCTGACAGCAACAGACCTTAAGGTGAGAGGAAAAGGAAGAGGCATCCTATTTATAAACTGAAAGTACTTTACACCCTTCACTGTTGTGATTGCAGTAGAACTTGTTCTGGAATCAGAGAACTCCGAGTTCAAATTCCACCTGATGCTTTCTACCTGTGCAACCTTGTACACACCCCCTAACCTCCAAGACCCTCAGCCTTCTCATCTGTAAAATAACAGAGTTGCACTAGACTAGATAGTCTCTGGGGTCCTTTCCAGCTTTAGGTCTAGGATCCTGCAAGTCTGTCCCGGTGCAAAGAGAGGAGAGTTGTAGGACCTAGGAAAGGGACCCAGAGCATTCTCCTCCAGTTATGCGCCTGCCTCTCTGGAATGCTACTTTGCAGCAGTTGCCTAGCAACTAAAGAACGCAGAAACCTTTCCGATTCTTCTGCTGCGGAGGAGTGGACGCCTGGAGGACCTTTGAGAAGGCAGGCGGCATGGCGGAGGAGGATGAGGAGGAGATTACTGAGGACCAGCTAAGAGTGAAGCCCAAGCCTCCCCCCGTCTCTGCTTTGTGCGATTTCAGCTACATCCCGCCCCGGCGCTTGGACCCTAAGGAGCACAGCTACTTCTACCAGGAAGGCAAGGTAAGCAGCAGCTAGCACGAGGTAAACGTAGTAGACCAAGGAGGCAAAGGTTTTGTTCACTGTGGGTAGGGACAGCACAGCTTTTAATTAGAGTGACCTCTCTCACTTGTGGCTTAAACCCCACCCTTGCTGCTCTCTCCTTCACCCCCCTCCCTTTCCAAATGCGGATTTTCTTTTACCAACTCTATGCCTTTTTACTTGGCTCTATGCCCAGAATGCCCTCCCTTTTCACCCCTCCTTCCTGGCTGCCTTTAAGATTCAGATAAAATCCCATCTTCTGCAGGATGCTGTAACAATAATGCTGATTGCAGCTGCTGTGGAGGTATAAGACCAGTAAGTAACACCAGCACACAGAAGGGCTACTAGCATGCGTTCTTTGATCTGCTTTTCTAAAGGAAAGCAACTTTAAAGGAGTTAACAATCTTACTTTAATTAAACATATACATCATTTACTTAGTTCAAGAGAAAAAGTCAGCACCCTGAATTTCAGAAAAAATATGAACAGAAATTACAAACAGAGAAAATAACAAAAATCGGTCAGGGCTTCTAACTGTCTGACCAAGGCAATACATACATAGTTACCAGAGAGAGAAACACCAACATATGGGTTTTCAAAGGGGGGGAGAGGGCTTCTTACCAGCTACCCAGAGTCTCATCTGGCCAAATAACTGAACACTCTTCCAATGAGCAAACCCCAGAGCAAAATGCTAACCTCAGAGTATTGATACACCTTTCAGAGCCAGAGGGCATCACTACCCTTGTGACCCAGTGCCTAATCAGAAATTAGCAAAAGGTGTGGGCCTTTCTGAAAAACAGGCCTCCCCTAATCAAGCTTCCCTTAATGGGCTCCATGTGAAGCCTATTAATGGCCTGGGAAAGAGCTTCAACCTTAATTAACATTACAGATGCCTTTCCCAGCAGTGTCTACACACACACACACACACACACACACACACACACACACACACACGTATATACACATATACATATATATATACACACACACACATACATACAATGCTTAATATATAAAGATACACTCACATATACATAAAATCACTTTTTATGTCTTTAGTGGTAGTTTGGAACCACATATTTAACAGCGATTACTATGCCAACCTCTAAAATGAAGTTTCTCCGTTAAAATAATATTGGATCTCATTTACATGTGTGTGTGTGTGCGTGCGTGTTTTTCTTTCACAATTTCCAAAGTGCTTTCCTTAACACAGTACCATGATATAGGCAGGGCAGTTGTTATCATATCTATTTTATAGAGGAGAATATGGACTAAGAGAATTCATGGGGTCATGGAGCTAGAATTTAGAGACCATCTAGGCTAAAGCGCCTCCCCCCCCCCAATTTTCCTGATGAGGAATCTGAGACCAGAGGAGATTAAATGCCTTGGCCAAGGTCTCACAGTTGTCCAATGGCACAGCCAGGATTTTAATCAAGGCTTTTGTTCAATTATAGAAGTATTAATCCTTAAATCCCATATAAAATGAATCAGTAACCTCAGATGGGAAAGCCTATATCAATAGGAACCACAGAATGTCAGAGGCTAGAACGTCCTTCACAGGCAATCTGGCTCAACTCTTGCCTGAACAGGAATCCCTCTACAACATCTCTGAGAGGTCATTCAATCATTGCCTGAAGATCTCTAATTAAGAAAAACATACTGATTCCCAGGGCAGATCATTCAACTTGTGGATAGCCCCAATCGTTAAGAAGTTTTTCTTTACATTCAACCTAAATTTGCATTTCTGTCACTTCAGCCCATTCCTTCTAGTTCTGTCCTCTGGTGCCAAGCCCAACGTGGGTCACCCCTCTTCCACAAGGCAGCTCCTCATGTACTTGAAGACAGGTATAATGACTCTTCTAAGTCTTCTCAAGGTTCCTTCAACCACCCCAGGCTATGGAATGATCTCTAAGCCCTTTGCATGGTTACCCTTTTCTGGACGTTCCAACTTGTCAGTGTCTTAGTTAAAATTGATGCTCAAAACTTAAAATAGCAGCCTGACTTGAGCAGAGTACAACAAGGTGGTTTTCACTCTTTTCTGATCCAATCCAATAAATATTTATTAAGTACTTACTGTGTTATGGCATTATGCTAAATGCTGGAACCAGAATAAAAATACCAGCCTAATTTCACTTTAACTATAAGGGCTAACAACTACGCCAAGGTATAAAATATTAGCCCAACTTGTAGTTTTCCACATGCTATCACAATTTAAGATGTGATACTTAAGTGGGGCGTATATGTTGTTTTCATCTCATACTTCTTATTTTCTACTAAATCAAATAATAATTGCTCTGCCTGGCTTTCAGGGTCCAACCTTACTTCCAAATTGCATGCCTTCTTGCTCTAGTCAGGTTGGTCTCTGTTTTTCTATGGAAAGGGTATGAGCGTTCCTGCCTTGTTTCCTTCACTTCTATCATTGCCCTTGTCTGAAATGCCTGCTCTCTTCCCTCCACTCTTTCAAATCCTACCTGTCCTTCCAGTCCCTTCTCGAGTCCGACCTCCTACAAAGCCTTTCCTGATTACTCTAGTCCTCACTGACCCCCTTTGATGCCAGTACTCTCATTTTGAGACCCAGGAAGGGCTCAGGGTCACACAGCTAGTAAATGTCAGAGGCAGGAAGTCAAGCTCAAGTCTCCTTGGACCCCAAGCCCAGAAAGCAATCCACTGTGCCCATGAGGTGCCTCAGGTTAAAGCTGCTCCTTTCATGCTGTTATTTTGATAGTTTCATTCCCTTAGTCTTATCGTAAATGCATCGAGGGTAAATCATCAGCTTCTTTGTGTACTCCAAAGCGCTCAGCAAATTGTAGATTCTCATTAAATACTTGTTGTATTGATTGGCAATACATTAGCTATGGTTGTTGTAGACAATCATCATTACCACCCAGAATAGTTATTAAATGTTGTCATTAATTAAGCAGATTCCTATCCTAGAGGACCAGAGAGGTAAATCTGAGAATGGATCCCTCCAACCCCAATCCCCTCCCCCATGACCCCCTCCCTCCTAATTTGTACTTATCACTCCTACTCCCAGGAAGCAAGAGGAATAAGCAAGTTTGGGAGAAAAGTCAGGAATTGTTATTCCTAATGAGGAAGAAGGTTATTCCTCTTTTCCTTCCAAGATCCAGCACAAAAAAATCTATTTTTTCTCTCCTCCCACATAAGCTATCCACAAACGGTACAATTCCAGTATATAAAAAGTTTGATTAAATAATGGTTGGTATTTATATAGCACTTATAGTTTACAGAGCACTTTTCTCAGAACAGCCCTGGTAGTCTAAGAATTACCCTAATTTTACTGATGTTCAGAGAGGTTATCATTCATAGTTTTATAGGTTTAGAGCTGGAAGGAACCTCAGAAGTCATATAGTCCAGGCCCCTCTTTTTAAGGATGAGTAAACTGATACTGGAGAGGTTAAGTGATTTGCCTAAGGTCACACAGGTAGTAAGTGGCAGTGCTGGAACCTGAACTCAGGTCCCCCAACTCTTCCCACTGTCCTAACCCCGTATTCCCTCGCAGAACTAACAAGTGCTATCATGCTGGTACTTTTGCTCTCATCTTGTTTGCTGCAAGATCCTATTACTCTGTAAGTGCCTAAACTTTTGCTCCATTTTTCTGTGCTTCTGTGTACTTGTATCTCTAGTGTCATATCACTCCATCATTTGGTAATACAGCTTTCTAAATATTTAGGATAGAGCACCTAATATCATTGTTAGATGATTAATGTAATAACTGACTATCTCCAAATTCCATAAAAATAAATTTAATCCTCTATCAAAGATGGAAGAAACATTGTAATAACAGTTCTTTTTTGTTTCATTTACATCTTATTTTATTGATATCTTTTGTCTTTATATCACCTTCGTTTCCAAGCATTTTTCTTTCCTGCCTCCTTCCCAGCAAGGGATACTTAGTGACAAAGATTTAAAGTTCTACCTCACGCCCATCAGAATGGCAAAAATGACAAAAGAGGAAAATGACAAATGGTGGATGAGCTGTGGAAAACAGGCATACTGACGTATTGTTAGTAGAACTGTGAATTGGTCTGGCCATTCTGAATTAGCCTAGAAAGTTATTATCAGCCATATCATTACTAGGCCCATACCCCAGAGAAATCAAAGAAAGTGGGAAAGGATCTCTAAGTACAAAAATATTTATATCAGCTCTTTTTGTGGTAGCGAAAAACTGGAAACTAAGGAAATATCCTTTTGTTGGAGAATGGCTAAACAATTGTAATATATGAATGCAAAAGAATATTATTATGCAATAAGAAATGATGAAATGGACAATTTCAGAGGAAACAGGGAAGACCTCTGTGAACTGATGCAAAAGGGAATGAGCAGAACAATGTACATAATAAAAAGGATGTCATAGATAAGAACAAATTTAAAAGACTGTAGAACTTTGGTTAATGCAGTGATAAACTCTGAATCTCAAAGAATGGAAATGAAACACATCACTTACTTCCTGACAGGTGATGAACTCCAATGCAGAGAATCACAGATTTTTGGACGCAGCAAATGAAGAAATTTGTTTTGCAGCTATGTACTGAGGGCTTTATTTTTTAGTGTTTTTAAAAATTTGCTCAATTCGTGAGGAGGTAGTGGGAGGGACAGATTTAACATACTTGTTACCAGAAAAAATAAAAATATTAATAAGTTGTTCTAAGCACCATCTCGAGCTATAGCACTGCATTATACACAATTCAGGTTTGTCTATGCATTCAACTGATTTAAGCAAACATCTAGAAAGTACCTACTGTGTGCAGGACTTATTACTAGGCCCTGGGCATAAAATAGGAATAAAGGCATGCACTGTCTTTGCCTTCAAGAAAGTTAGTATAATATATAGTACACCGGTCTTACTATAGAACAGGCATCAACAGACAGACCTCAGTTGATTCCTGGCTCTTATGCTTCCTGACTCTGTCACTGGGCCATGCTACTGAAATACTTTAAGCTTTATTTTCCCTATTTGTAAAATGGAGAAGATCATAAACTAGCATTTATAAAGCACTTGCTATGTGTGAAATATGCTCCTAAATTCTGGGAATAAAAATAAAAGTAGGAAGAAAAAGAGTTCCTATTCTCAAGAAGCTTATATTGTAATGGGAAAAATAACAGATAAAAGGAAGCTGAAAGCTGGGTTTTGGGGGAAGAGGAAGAAGGTGAAGATGAAGGTACCTGGCCTGGGAACATGGCAGAAGAAGTCCAGAGTGCAACAAGGAGAGGAATGAAAAGTAGCTGGCCTGGGCACCCTCCTTAATGGAGGCTCTGGGAGGAGCTAAGGATTGCTATGAGTAAAGTACAATGCAAATCTTACAATACTTTATGTATATATTAATGTTATTATGAGCAGTAATAATCTCAAAGCATAAATATACTCTAGTATCATCAATGTATAATTGGGGCAGCCTTCCCTGAGTTCAAATGTGGCCAGCCCAGAGGAATGTAGATGAATCTTTGCATCCATCTCCTGCTAGATAGCTAATTGAGGAGACATAAATATTTCTACATGGCCAGTATGGGGATTTGTTTGTTGGATTACATGTGTTTATTGTGAGGATTGTTTTTTTTAGTTGTATTGGAAGAGGTCCCAAGGAGGAGAGATAATAAATGCCATAAAAATAAAATAAAAAGGATAGCTCAAAAAGGACAGCTTTCTGGGGTCAGTTAGTTTTAGGGCAAATAGCCCTATTCATCTCAGTATTCCTCAATAGCATTATTATAGCACAGTACCTTACAATAACTGATATTTGTAATGATGGCAGTGAATTATCAATTACAATTTAAATTATAAAACAATTAAAATTAAAAAAGCAGTTCCACAAAACCAAATAACACATCAATTTGTCTGATGGCAAGTGAAATGTTCCACACCCATAATCCACCATCTCTATAAAAAAGAGAAAGAAGTAAAGAATCATTCCTTTAGCTGAGAAATCTTAAAATGCAATAACCTTATTATCATGGAAATCCTTCTGTTCCATTTTATTAGAGGTGGGACCAAGTATAGTCATTTCTTTCCCACTCAGACTTTCCTTGCCATAAGAGACTATCAAACATCTGCTTGTGAACAGATTGTATGAGTTTTTGTCTTGTGGCCTAAAAATGAATCGTTGTATGTCACTACTAATCTTCTAAAGCGTTTGGACACCCAAGGAGTCTACAAAGTTAATACATAGATCTGTTAGATTTAAAAAAAAAATCTTTGTGTGTGCCCTTGAAACTTAGAATAAAATCAGCATTTAGAAGCCCTCAGCTAGGAAGTGGTGAACTCCTGTGGAATGAATTGCAGGGATCCCTAGGGAACTGTAGCTCTTGGTGCATTTTCTATAAAAACTCTTCTAGCTGCATCAAAAGTGATTCAGTTCAATAATGTTTTTGAATTACTCTCCTTCTGCCTTATGTGATTTCCATGCTGCTGAAATGGAAAAGCAGAGCCCAGGAGAGTGTAAGCTTGAGGAGCATTTGAATAAAATCTTAATGAGCTGGGTGGGTTGGGAGGGTGGGAGTGGAGGGCTGGGGTGGGGGTGGAGAGTTATGATAAAAAGTCCTGAACATTTAAACAGTTTGCAGTTCTATTTTCCCCATTATAAAGGCAACCTGGAGGTATTTTCTTCCTGATACAAACTTTTGATTTGGAAATTTGACACCAGAGTCAATGTGATACAGCTGGATTCTTCTAAATAGAAAGCAGTAGAAACTAAGCTTACCTGCTCTGAGATCCCTGATAGTTGAGTTGTCCATTGCTACATGAACTTAATACTCTATATCAAGTGAAATAATGTTATATAAAGTGTTTTGTAAATCACAACATACTATATAAATGGTTATTATTATTATTGCTGTTGTCTTTTTATGTGTAGTTGTATAAATTGATACTGCTCGTTGGATTGCCTTCAGGAATTTGAAAGCTACTTTAATAATTCCATCTTTTTTCTTCTTTTTTAAAATTTATTTTTAGTTTTCAACATTCACTTTTATAAGATTTTAGTTCTAAATTTTTCCCTCTCCCTCCCCTCCCACTTCCCCAAGACAGCATGTAATCTGATATAGGCTACACATGGACAATGATTCCATCTTTTTTAATAGCATGATTCTATTTGGGGTGCTATTTAGCTGTGGTCCATAGAACACTATGATGTCCAAAACATTGTTAATGAATATAACAATTATTGTTGTTCAGTTATGTTCTGAGCTTGAGCAGTGCCCAAATTGATCAGGTGTCTGCACTAAATCTAACACTAGAATGGTGAGACCCTGGCAGCAGGGGGCCACTAGGCTACCTAAGGAAGAATAAACAATCCCAGAGCAGAAACAAAACAGGTTAAAGTTCCTGTGCAGTTAACGTAGATTGAGGTCTATGAGTCTCTTTCAACCTGAGAGTTATGGGGTAGTCTCACCTTAAAAGAAAGAGGGACAGTCTAGACATAGAGAGGAAAGTGAAAGGCTGTGGCTTAAATATATCTAGAAACATACCCTGTTGGTGAATAGTCATTTATATCTAGGGAGTAGGAGAGCAAAGAAGGAACCAGGATGGGGGTGGGAGAAGATGGAAAATGAGATTGCTAGAAGTTCCAAAAGCCATTTTTAAAAGAGGGATCATTACCAAGGATTTTACCAGCTAAACCTGTTTTTTCCTCTAAAACCTGGGTTAATCCTGAGAATATCTACCTTGTAAGGAACATCTTTCCCCGTTGTAAATTCTCTTAGGTTCCAAATATCCCTGATTTATTTTCTGGTTCCTTTGTTCCATTGATTGAAAGTTGATTATTCTATACTTGGAAACTTTCAAATACTTCTTTTCAGTTATTCTGTATGTGGTACTAGGCAGGGCATCTTGGAAGGTCTTCCTACTCTTTTTACAATGCAGGCCTTACTGCAGAAGGGGATAAGACTGTTAATGTCAAAGCCAAGGGCATAGCTGGAAAGTAGACTGGTGCTCAAGTAGTAGCTGACAAGTAGGATAACAAGCGGAAGGTCATTTTATACTAGAACAATAAATACATAAAACATGAAAGAGTGTGAGGGAGGTCTCAAAAGGGCAAAAGAAATGGTTTTGATTTCCTGTTCCTTTTTTTAAAAATCATTTACTTTATGCTACAAATACAAATACCTGAATACTTTAAAGCAGAGAGAAATCCATTGAGAGAATCTAATAGCAGAATACCAATAAAGTTACAAGAATCAGAAATAGGGATTTTGTAAGTTATTGACTATTACTGGTCAAGTAGTGCTTCATAAGATCATTTAAATCTAGATTAGTTTTCGCTATTTTTTAGTAGGCAGGAAAGTAAAAGGGATCAGTAAGAGAGGGTGAGAACAGTGGAAAAACCAATGATTAAACTAAAGGCATTGCCAACATGACAGCCACAATCTTAAATGAGCCTCCTTTTGAGTAAAGTTGCATTTTTTTTGAGTGATCACAAAATTCATTGTAGTACCATGTAACATAATGAAAGCAACTCCAGAGTGCTAGAGAGCTGGATAAAAAGCAAGCAAGCTTTATGGGAAATGTGATGCCTTTTTTTCCCTCTTGATAAAGTTGATAATAAATAGCTAACAGATCGTTTAAAAGCCAAATTATAGAAGCACAGGGCAAAATGGATGCAAATGATGGACTAGGGTGTTTGAGCAGTTTGGCCATTATGTTGACACTTTGCATAGGAAAGACATAGATTATAAGAATTCAGGGAGAGATGGAAATTTCTTGAAATGTCCTTTCCATGGCAGTGGAAACTCTTTCTAAATCTGGTTCTGGAGAACAAGGCTAACTTTTGCCTTAAAGGCTAATGAAATCTTATATAAGACTGACACCAAATAACTGATTTCAGGAACCATGACTTGATCACCTGAATTTGAATTATATTAACATGAGCTATGTTATACTGTATGCCAGATTGTAGGAACCTAAGTATTTTTCAGACATTATATGGATAAAGATATTTTGACCTGATATGCACAGATCATCTATCAGAGGAAAAAAAAGTTAAGAAAGGTTAAAATTAAACAGTTAAGAAAGGTTAAAATTAACACAGGAACAAGCACAACAGCAGAAGAAAAATGCAAGAAGTACTATTATTTGCTCCAGTGTTAAGACCTATTATAATACTCAATGAACAATACCAGAAGAACTAGCTAGTTTTACACACAGGCGGCACAGTGGACAGATTGTCAGGCTTGGAGTCAGGAAGACTCATCCTCCTGAGTGTGTGACCCTGGACAAGTCACCTAAACCTGTTTGTCTCAGTTTGTTCATCTGTAAAATGAGCTGGAGAAGGGAATGGCAAGCCACTCCAGTATCTTCACCAAGAAAATCCCAAAAGGGGTCTCATAGAGTTGGACACAACTGAAATGACTGAACACAGTAGTAGAAAAGGCAATCATCCATGGGCTGTTGCAAATTGGTACAATCTAGAGGATTCTTCCCCAACAAGGGAGAGCAGTTTGGCAAAGGAAGGAGGTTTTATTGTCCCCTGGTCCTAAAACAAAGACTTCAGATGGTCCTTTACATTTATTTAGCATGCAAAGTGTGCTCGACAATCCCTGACTCCATATGCGACACACAGCTCTTAGACTTCATGTTGGTCTTTTGTGACATCTCTGCTTAATTTCCCTGGCCCCATCGATCATTCCCTTTGTTTCTCATCTATAGTTTCCATCAGTCAGTCAACAAGAATTTATTAAATGCCTTGTATGTGTCACGCACCATGCTAAGTGCTAGCGATACAAAGAAAGACAAATGGGAGTGAGGCACTCACAGTCTAATGCAGAGGGCAACAAGAAAACAAATCTGTACAAACAAGATCTCCATAGGATATATAGGAAAAACTCAATGGAGGGAAGACACTACCATTAAGAGGGATTGGGAAAGGCTTCCTGTAGAAGGTGGGATTGTAGCTGGGACTTGAAGGAAGCCAGAGAAGCCAGGAGGTAGAAGTGAGGAGGGAAGAATTCCATGCATGTTGTTGTTTAGTCATTTTCAGTCGTCTGACTTCCTGACTCCAATTGGGGTTTTCTTGGCAAAGATACTGGAGTGGTTTGCCATTTCCTTCTCCAGCTCATTTTACAGATGAGTAAACTGAGATTTGTCCAGGTCATGTCCAGGCATGGGGAACAGCATTTTCTCCCTAGTTCTTTCTACTCCTACTCCTACAAACTTGCTTAGTTAGTTCCCCATATTCCTTAAGAAACTTTCTTTCCATTTACCTGTCACAGAATAATGGAATTTGAAAGTTGGAAGGGAATTAAGTAGCCATGTAATCCAGCCTAAAGCCAAAAGAAATTGCCTCTTTAATATACTTCACAAGTGCTTATGTAAGCTCTGCTTGAAAGCCTCCAAGGAGGAGGAGGAGCTCAGCCCCTCTTAAGGAACCTTGTTCCAGATTGGGACAGCTAATAGACAGGATAAGCCCTAGATTTCCAGGAGATATTATATATTAATAAAAAGAGAAAGATGAGCATATTAATGGCATTATGCATCTGTTCAAAGTTTTTTCAGCTTGATATTAGTACAAAGAGCCCTAGACTTGTTATTCTAGTCCAGACTCTGATACTGTGACCTTGATTAAATTGCTTAATCTCACTGTGCCTTATTTTGTTCATTTGTAAATGGAAGGTGTTAGCCCAGATGATCTCTAAAGTCCATTGAGCTCTAAGATTAAAATTGTATCTCAAAGGCACCGAAACATACTGAGTGGTCTGCAGATTATCTGTTTTCTCCATCACCTCACCAGGGGAAATGAATGACTATATGAATGAGTCATCATATGGGTAAGTCTGAGAGCACTCGTGTTCTAACTGTGCGACCCAGCATGTTGGCAGGGAGACTTAGATTATTAAGGTCAGAGGATAACTGGGGCTTTTACTTGATATCAGCAGGGTCCCTGAATGAAAATTGGTGTTTGAATAAATCACATTAGGAATCTGTCTCTGAGTATTTACTAGTCTTCTGCCTGTGTTGAGCAGGAGGCTGGTAGGGGATGGAGCATCATTAGGGAAAGAAGATAACTAGAAGTGGCCTAATTAGCTAACATCCGTTCAGTTAGAGTTCAGTCTGAAGGATGAGTGGATGGTAATTCCTATTGATTTATTTTCAATTGTTTAGCAAAATGGCCTCTGGAGCTGGTGGGATCAGTAGCACAATCCAAGTTCTTTCTGTGGTCAGTCAGCTTTGGTAGACCTAATAGAAAAGTAGAGAAATATATAACCTACGACTGACAGAAGCTCTAGACTCTAGTGGAACAAAGTTCACATCTGAAAATCTTATGAATGAGTACTTTTCTGTGGTTCACGTCTTACAATCCCCCAAAAAATTTAGAAAAAAAAGGTTTTGGGCTTTTTCAGAACGTTTGAACTTCATTTCTAGAGTATGATGCAGTTCACCTGCCAGCGGTCAAGGCAACCAATACATATTTTAATAATAAACATTTATCACAAAAGATCCAATGTTATAAATAGGACTCAGACACAAATCCAGTAGCAAGGCACAAAACTCACAACATCAGTAGAGAAGACTGCAGCATGTTTGTGTTTGGAATTGGAGCTTTTTAGTCGTCTCTCTTTGCAGGGCAGCCTGGCCAAGAAGCATAAAATTTGTCCTGTGTATAGACTATCCTTGCTTCTTCCTCCTTGCTTCTCTGCACCTCCCTTCCTCAACTTCTCCTTATCTCCTACCCACTAACTCCCTCCTCCAATGATACTCTGGGTAGTATGACCTCATGTCAAGTCTAAAAATTCCCTCAGAGCTTAAAGAACACAGGAAGGGAACTATCTAGCAACATTTAGCCCTCTCCCTATCTCTCTTGCTCTGTGTTCAAACTTTCTGGTAGAGTTCCAAAAGGTGGGTTACTTATAAAAAATTGAGACAAGCTAGTTTATTTTTTTAGTAGGGGGGCGGAGGGGGAAGACAATAGAAGCTGTGATGAGAAAAGAGGAGAGTTCATTCCAGATATGGGGGTTAGCACAGAGACATGCAACGGAGTACTGTGAGTGAAGGGCAGTAAGAAAGCCAGTTTCACTGGACCATAAAGTTCTTGGAGGGGAGTAATATGTAAGAAGGCTGCAAAACCTAGATAGGCTCAGGTCATGAAGAGCTTTGAAGGCCAAAATGAAGAGTTCATATTTGATTCTAGAGGTGATGGGGAGCCCTGGAGCTTAGCAGCATGATATGGCTCAGATCTCTGCTTTAGAAGACCACTTTGAGAATCTTCTGAAGGGTCAATTGGAAAGGAGAGATATTTTAAACACAGAGACCAGTCAGAAGTCCAGGAGAATGGTAATAAGGACATTATCTTGGAGCGCTCTGTGTGAGTAAAGAAAAGGGGATATATACAGGAGATGTTGTAAAGAGGATACTTATATTTGGCAACTGTTTGGATGTGTGAGTTGAGAGAGATTGAGGTGTCAGACATGACACAAATTCAGTGGCAGAGCTCTTCATTATTAATGTCACCTCTTCAAATAATTCGACGATGCATGTTTATAAAGTTCGCTAAAAAACATTTTTAGTTGTGGCTCAAATCCAGCTCAGATTGTATTTAATGAGGGCAGAGGATGCTTCTTTAATCCCTGTGTCATTAACCCTGGTAGCTCCAAGAACAAGACAGAGTGAAACTGGTCATAGATACATATGATGCCTTAGATTGCACTAAGACTTAATCAGGAAACAAGGCAAAGGTAAGAGAGAGTAAAAAGAAGGGAAGAGATAAAAGAGGAGACAGAATGAAAGGAGAAAAAGGGAAAAGAAAGTTGTTTATGGAACTATAAGATGAACAATCATTTCAGGTGCCACTCTGCTCTAAGATATAGCTCTCATTTCAGCCAGAAATCTACTCTGCATCTGAAAATATTAAACATCATGAAAGGCACTAGCAAGTTTATGGAACATTCTTTTTTATCTTTTTTTGAATAATATTTTCCCAATTACATGTAAAAACAATTTTAACATTCTTATTTTAAAATTTTGAGTTCCAAATTCTCTTCCTCCCTCCTCTTCCCCTCCCTGAGATGGTAAGCAAGTTGACATACATTATATGTTTGCAATCATGCAAAACATATTTCCATATTAGTCATGTTGTGAAAGAAAACACATACCAAAAAAACCTCATAAAAATAAAGTGAAAAATAGTATGTTTTGATTTTCATCGAAACTCCATCAGTTCTTTCTCTGGAGGTGGATAGCATAGGGGAACATTCTTTAAAATACTGAAGCTAGAGAATAGTAGGATTGACTCCTAAGTGATAAGATAACATTATATAATCATAATATCTCCTAGTTAGATCACATTGTAACCTGTGTAATTTTCAAATCAGCAAATTAATTTTTTTCTCTTTATTTTAAGACAGGAGTTGTTTCCATATTTGATTGTATTTTTAAAAGACCTCTGGATTACAATCAAAAGTTGCATCGAGATGATCGAGAGCATGCCAAAAGTATAGGACTCAAGGTTAACGAGGAGGTAACATTTAGACAAGTTGATTGTGGTCATATTCTTTTTAAAGAAAGTTTAAAAAATAGTACATTCAATTAATATTAATTTAATAATAACAAAAAACTAAACTTGATGAGCAGTTTTCTTTATATAGCAGGATTCCAGCAGCTATCATGCATCTGAATGTGTCATAGAAAGTATGACATACCCCATGTTCTTTTATGTCTCAATATTGTATTTGGAATACCTTTTGGTGGTTTTTTAAAAATAGGATATTGTTTATATTTCAACTGGCTCCTCCTTTGAAAATGGTTTGTTTCTTGTAGATAATATCGTAAAAGAACCCCCAACATATACAAATGACTATTATATACTTTGGCTAGGAAGGTCACAACAATCATTGAACTATGGAGCTACAAAGACCCTTATGACAACAAGGATTTAAGAGTGTGTGTGTGTGTGTGCGCGCGCATGTGTGTGCTGTTACTTTATTGAAGCTATTAATTGGCTCATTTAGTTTATTTGCTTTTTCTCTAGGGTTTTCTAAATGAAGACTCATATTGTCTCTAAAAGAGATACATGTTTATTCTTTCCCTATATATGCCTTTAATTTCTTTCTCTTGTCTTATTGCTATTGTTAACAATACTAGAATGAAGTCATATAGTGGCAGGAAGAAGGCATTCTTGCTTTAATCTTACCTTTAATGAGAGATCATCTAATATTCTCCCATTACAAATAATTCTAGCTTTTCATTTTACATATGTACTTTTATTAAAGTAAAAACAGACATTCTGTACCTATGCTTTGTGGGGTTTTACTGTATATGAGTATTGTACTTTATCAAAAGATTTTTCTGCATCTCTTGATATAAAAATGTTGCTTAGGCTGTTTTGATAATTTATGTTCATTGTTTTCCAACTGTTAAACCATCCTGTTTTAATTTGAACTGGCATAATTTGAACATGGTCATAATGAACAATTATTTTGGATATGTTGCTGTAATCTTTCTCATAGACTTTCATGTAGACTCTTTGTTTCAAAACAAAGTGTTTATTAATACTTTTTATCTGCTTTATCCCTCCTCGATAGTATTATCTCATGAAATTAGTTTAGTTGAGTTTTTGTATCTTAAATTTTAAGAACAGTTTGTGCAGCAAAATTACTGATTGCTATTTAAACATTTGATAGAATTTACATGTAAATCCTCTTAGACCAAGGTTTATTTTTTTTCCTTTGGCATTTCCTTTGGGGCTTGTTCAGTTTCCTTTTCTGAGACAGGGTTGTTTAAGATCTCTCTTTCATGTTCTGTCAATGTGAACATTTTATATTTTTGTAGGTAATCATCCGTTCTTTTTTAGTTCTTAGTTTTGCTGGTATATTAATGTATATAGCAGGTTGACCTTCTTTGCATTTCTTTGTCATTTGTTGTGCCTTTCTTTTTTTAAATTTTGTCCATTTGATTTCCCCCTTTTTTGTTTTTGATCAGGTTAAAGTTTTATTTGTTGTATTAGTCTTTTCAAAGATCCACTTTTTACTCTCATAATTTTTATAGGACTTCTTTTTGTTTTCCATTTTATCTGTTTCTCATTTAATTTTAATGGGGAAGCAGTATGAGGCAGCATGCAAATAACTAGGTATGTAAAGGATTCCTATAGAATAGATGCAGGTAGCATAAATACAAAAGGTTTCTTGAATATGTGCTTGGCAGTGGGCTGTAATGCTGTCATCCTAAGTCCAGTTTAGCTAGGTTTGGAGAGTCAGTGGGTAATACAGATTTTGCCTACAGCAACTACCAAGTTGAAGTGCTGCCTTCTGCACTGATGGAGGAGTACTCTTATCAACAAAATTGGAAATCCTAGAAGCACTGCAGTATATTTTACATGTATCTATCTACCTATCGATCTATCTATATAGGAATATATATATCAATAAATATACAATAGAACAAATATGGACTTTGAAGTTGGAGGACATGGATTCAAATCCTTGTTCTACTATTTATTTTCTAGGATTACCATGGGTAAAATTAATTCACATCTCTGGATTTTGGTTTCTTTATCTTGAGGCCATTGGGCCATATGATCTCAAAGATCCCTTTCCACTCTAAATCTGATTCTGTAGACAGGAAAGGCTCAGGTGTGATCTAGATTTCCTTTGTCTTTTACCTTTTTAAGGAGGCACAACCAAATTATGATTTTTGCCAGTTTGGGAATGCCATTATTTTGCTTACAAAATTATTCCCATTCTTTCATGAATTGTAGTAATCTATGAGAAGTTAATCACTCAATGGTTTTTACATTTTTTATGATCCTGTTGCTTCCCCTAAAGATTTTTTCAAGGGCTGAACATGATGATGGTAATGGGCCATTTTATTCTTTTCCACAATAAATAAACAGGCCTGCCTCCCTCCTTGTATATGGCCTTGTATAATCCTGGAAGAAATTATTACTATAGCAAGAAACAATAGGATGAACATGATGATGGGTCATTCTGATTTTTGTCAGTATATGACGTATAAAATGTCTTCCATTTTCAATAGGAATGGGCAAGACCTATTGGAGCATTGACCTCTTCTATTTATGGAAGACATATATATAAGCCTGTGGAAGAGATGAACAGAGAGCACGTGAGGGTTAACCATTTGAAGGTGGAGTTCTACCGAAAGAATTCTATCACTTGCATGGAAGAACCTGGTTTTGGGCACATTGCCCCATCCTAATGTGGTTGATACAATCCATTGGGCAAATTGAAGTGAAGTGGAAATGTATAGTTATAGAAAGGGTGAGATTAAAAGGACCAGCAAAGGTTGATTTAGTTTTTACCTTCAATTATATTTTTTAGAAATAAGACTATGAGAACTATAGTTAGAGTATGATAGTTGTCATGACCACTTGGCTAAATATTTTCAATGGGGAGCATCTGAAAATTGTTACTTATTATCCAGTTTTCTGCATAGTTTGAGAACTTGGTGCAAAATTTCTAAAGCACATTTTGTAGTTAATATATTTTATGTCAAAGTCATTTTGATTAAATGACATACTATTTTCCTATCATATGTCCAAAAGTAACCTAATAAAATAGTTTTCCTCTGTTGTGATGAATTTCTTTGATTTCTTTTCTTGGAAAATATAATTTTAGAGTGCCTAGAGAATTCAACTTCTGCAATAGGCAAAAAAAAAAACCCAAAACTGAATACTCAACACTTTTTTCCCCAGGGTTTTTCTAAGTTCCAGGGCAATTCTGTTTTGCTTTTACTATTAATAAACAGCAGCTAAATTTTAAGATATGTTTCAGCTCAAAATATACTTTGTATTTCAAATGCCATTTGTTTAGGACAAAGGTGTTATCAGAGAAGAAGAGAAAAGAAAAGAAAAGAAAAGGGTTATGGGAAAAGAGCAATATAAATCTACCAGTAATTCAGAACTTGTTGTTTAGGAGGAAGGAGCCAAAGCTTCCCTTTACAATGTACTTAGCTTCCCTTTACAGTGTACTTAGATTACAATATATTTGGATTGTTTTCATTTTTGAAGCACCTATGTGTATGCAATATTAATATATAATTGTACTGTAGGGATGATCTAAATTTCCTATTTGGAAGATGATTATAAAATTATTCATGTCAAAAACAATCCACTTAATGTAGTCCCTTGGAATAATATCCTTTACTTAATATGACTTAATTTGTTACAGTTTAACCACTTAGGTATGTGACATAATTAAATTTAATTCTGACTTTCCCATCATTAGGCCTATTGCTGTGAATTTTTGAACAGAATTTTCAACAAAACTATGCAGTTATTTCAAAGTTAAGTAACCACAGAGATACTTCTTTATTCATCCCCAGAGACCTTGTCTGTGAGTTGCCTTTGGATTTTGAAAACAGAGTAGCAGAATTTATTCTGAATGCCTTTGGGAGCATCCTTTAAGCACTTTGAGCTTGAGCTGTAGAGATTTATGTCTGCTAATTGTCCCCTCAATCATGATTAGCAAGAAAGTCATTAATCTCTTAAGTGATATGTTACTCTTCAAAGACAAGGATGATTAATTATAGTAATTTAGTCACAAATTATATTTTGAAGTTGACTGATATAAAATCATCCTCCTCCACAAAGCCATCCTCTGGTGTCTCTGTGGTGTGGAAGTGACCCTACATTTTTGAAGGCAATGCCAGTGGAGGGAAAGCACTGGTAGGTTCTGCCAAATTAGAAGAACTTGAAGTATGGTCTTAATGACAATCTATGCCTACTGCCTTGGGACCAGCCTATGAAGAATGGAGAGGCCCATTCCCAGGTGGCTGTCCTTCATATTAACTTAGCCATTGTTACTGTGGTTGTATTAACTTTTTCTGGTGATTGAAGAGACATTACCTGAATTTTGACAGTATAACATTGTTATTGCAAATGAAACTCTTTTATGAAAGGAGATCATAGCTAAATGGAAAGATGCCTCATTGATTCTCCACGGGGAGACAAATGAAGAATTGGTAGAGTTGCCAGAATATCTTAAGAGCATTTAAGATAAAAACTTCAAGCAGGACAAGAATGGAAAAGATAGGTAAAGAATTCTAAACAATACTCTTAGCTCCAACGGCAGTGAAGTCATTACTCTCGGACTCTCAGATTAGTCTCCAATGTGCTATAGGAATAAGTAGTAATTACACATACGAACACACACACACACCCACACACACACCCACACCCACACCCCCCCCCCCACACACAACCCAATGGTGTGAAGTATAGCTGGTATATACTAAGTATATGTAGAGGAGGTCCATGCTATAGGAAATATAATTTTAAGGGAATTAAGGAGATTTTTGAAAGAGACCAAGCAAAGAAAAGTATGCCTAGAAAAGGAAAAGTCAGCTAGTCATGTTATGAATGAAAGATAACATGGCTAGAGTAAATGTTTCCCTATGTAATATAAATAAAATTAGAAGGACCAGGTACATCAACTGACACACACCCATTGGTTTTGAGGTGTTCTTAAGTTCCATATCCTTCTAATGTTTTCAGAAACCTAGAGGAAGGCCCCCACTTACTGAGAAAACCCTCTCCCTCCATAGAGGATTTTTAGGAAAATATGGCCAAATATAGAAAGTGGAACTAAAGAAAAGCAGCTGGATTAGATCAAGAATACACACACTCATACACATACACAGGCTAGACTGAAGGTGACAATTGTTAAGGCACTGAGGGACTAATATACAGGATATCTGAAGAAGGCAAGGATACCAAAGGCATGGCAAAAAAACAAACAAAAAAAAAACCAATCACAGACTTTATGAATACTGAAAAAATGGTGACCTAGAGAACAACAGTAACTACTGACCTGTAAGTCTACTCTCCCATGTGTACAAAATCTTTATGAGAGTCAATCTGCCTTTGCATCAGGGTACTTTAAAGAAGTTTATTAGTAGGGAACAACTAAGCTTTCACAAATTATAATTGACAATGCGCCACATATTTGCTATCTTATAATTAACTGAAAATGAATTAACAATTGCTATCTTATTGTGCTTAGTATGTTGATTACTGCCCTCCACCCACCAAAAAAAAAATCCAGCAGAACAGACATTATCTTATAGGCTCTCTTACAGCAAAGTATCACCCATCCATACATTAAGATTATTCATGATCCCTGAAATGTGCAACAGAAATAACTTTTCAATGAACCTCTGATAATAAATAGGCAAGTCATAAAGCAGGTATGCTTGTCCAAAGTATTCATCACTGTGATGTAGGAGCTCTAATGTAAACTTCAGGTCAAGGAGAAATCCCCTATGGATAGTGGGATCTTCTAGATGCCCGAGTTTAAAGAGAAAAATAAGTTGTTTGAACCAATCTCCAGGACACTGCAAAGCCTTCTAGAAGAGTTCAGTAATCATGCAAAAGAATCTGACTTTTCATGCATACAGGAAAGACAAAGTGGATGAATAATATTTATTGCCCAGATTTCAACATGCATTTATGGGCATTTACAGAGTTTGTCAGTCATGATGTGTGTCAGCGACAGACAATACAGGACAAAAGAAGGCCCAGAATTTCATAGGAGGGGAACAGGCAGGTTTGCTTTCAGGAAATTTCAAATTTCCTTACAGATCCTGACCTTCCCATGAAAACAAAGGGTTTTTGAAACTAACATTTTGCCTGTGTTGCTTGATGACAGTGAGATAAAGAATATACATATCAATGTCTTTAAAATTAAAGATAGGCATCATAAAGAGGGCAATGGAGTGACAGTAGGTAGGTATAAGCAGACTATAAAATATAATTAACAAGAAACTCCAGAGAGCAGGAATAAAAGATGAATTGTATCACAGGAAATAAACATGTGCGGATCGTGTTGCAAGAATGACAGTTGGACAGGCATCGTTCTCCACTAATACCCTTGCAATGTCAGGAGAAAAGAAGGCCTCCAGGACTTTGGATAGACCCTCTGTGGTGGGTGATCTTATGGGAGGACCTGAACAAGAGTTGGATAAGATGAGCAGGCATAGATAGGTCGTGATTGGCATAGTGTAGAAAACTCCTGAATGGATCAGATTGCAGATTCATTTGAGTATGGTTATGATTTACAAAAGATGTTAAGTCATGGAAGGGTTGCCTTTTTTGCACTATTGGTAAGGATGACTGGTCTTTATTAATTTTTACATGGTAAGGCTTAAATTACAGAGGACTTCAAAAGATATTTTTATCATATCTTTTTTTGGGGGTGGGGGCGCTGACGAGAAAAGGAAATGCATTCTGACCTTGCACAGATACTCACAACCTAAAAACTAACAAATACGCAAAATAACATTAAAGTTCTTGTAGAGAATAGACTAACTTCAGATACGCTAATTTGGTTTTGACCTACCAAACTGTCACCAGTCAGTCAATGATGCTTATTCAAAATCCTGCCTGCAAAATGTTATGAGAGAACAGAAGACACAGATTGTACCATTGAGAAACTGAAAATTAGTGGGGACATTGGCCATACATAAAAACGTCATAAGTTTGCAGTAATAAAAGAATACATACAAGAAATTCAAAATGGATAAGCAGCCTGAATATGAAAGATGTCATATTGTTAAAAAAAAAGAGAAAAAGAACTAAACAAGGTAGCTTTTGCTGCTATGGCTGGGTATGGGTGTGGGTGGCAGAATTTTAATCAAACAAGGGATTGAGTTAATAACAAATAAAAAAAATTGCAACCACCTAAAATTGGCTATGCTGTGATCATAAGCCCCCTTTTGTACATTGAAGAAATGTATATGTCCTCAAGAAACTATGTATTATGGTCACAAGCCATGGATTTGGATCCAGAGAACATTAGTTTAAATCCTAGCATTGCCACCTACAAAATGCCCTTGACCTGTGTGGGTCCCAATTTACTCATTTGTAAAGTTAAAATTCAATATAATTCAATAAAATAAAAACATGTATAAAATGAATGGTTTGGACTAAATAAACTTTGATGTCTCTCTTAGCTCCAAATTCATAATTTTTCGATCCCATGGTTTGAGAAAGGGCTTCATACCATCAAAGGTGACCTTAATGAATTTCACTGAGTGAAATTATTGGTCCTCATTAGTGAGCACTAATCGTGATTTACTAGCAATGGTTAATGTCCAATTTCTGTGAGATTTGATGATTATTTTTCATATCTTCCCTAAGAGCACACTGGCATATTGTATTCAAGCTACCACTAGGCATACCCTTCCCTCCTTGCCCTCTCCCTGATTCAGGCCACCTAGAAACCACACTTGACTGCTGACACAGCTTGAGTGGAATGGGAGTAACCAATTCCTTTCAGGTGGCATGTAGGACCACTAACCGTATTATTTACCCAGCTTCTATGCCTGCAGACCTCTGGCACAGTCTTCTGACCTCTTGATGTAACCTAAGGGCCCCTGGCCTTGCCATCTGCCATACCATTGAACCATTAGGACTTCTAGGTCTTTCCATCTATTCTACAGCCAATGTTCCTTTCATGTGCTATTTCTTCCAATGAAAGTATGAGCTTCTTTAAAGCAGGGACTGTTTTGCTTTTTCTATTTATAAACCCAGTGCTTGGCACATTGCAAGCACTTAATAAAAAAGTTTTTTTTTCATTCATTCAAGTCCTAGAAATAGAGCTCTGGGAAATTTATTGTTGTTCTCTAAGATAATTAAGCCAATAACGGCATATGGTTTTATAAAGCTAGTGATATTGATTTTGAAAATCAGCTTCTATCGCCAAAAGTCCAATTTTAAAGCATTAGAAATACACAATGATTTTTTTTATTAGTTTGCTAATATTGTCCTACCCCTGATGTACAGCCAAGTTTAAACTTTATGAGGTTAAAGTTCCTATGGTAGATGGCCCCCCAAATGACCTATTTTTCATTACCTCATATTACAGCATCTCCTGCCAGACTGTTTTGGTGGGTGTTAGACCAGGCTCTCAGGGAAGCCAGCCGGCAGAATGGCAATTCATCACTCCAACAGATGGTCCAGTTTCAAACCTAGGAAACCCTACTGGGGAAATCTATAAACAAGACTTTTATTACCATTCTTAGGTATTTAGAAAAGAACAGAGGGACTAGTGCTATAAGGGATATATTTCATGGGATTTTCTCATGTTTGTCAGAAATGTGTAATGAATAAATAACACTGTTATAAGATAACAAGAAATATTTTTTTCCACATCATTGATTTATTAGGCCAAATAAGTGATAAGAAAGCATGCAAACAAACCTTGCCTGAATAAAAAGTGGTAGATTTTTTTGTTCCACTTTTCATTACGAACATTTCACAGTATATGTGTATACACACACATATGTTCACATATGTGTGTGTATGTATACATTCTAATTCTGTCTCTTCTCTCTGTCTCCTTTCTCTATGTGTATTTCTCTGTGTTTCTCTCTCTCTGTCTCTGCCTCTTTCTCTCTAATTATAATTTGTAGAACAGTTACTGACTTTGCGACAATGATATAGAGAACTTCCCTACCCTAAAGAAATAACAGGTCCAGTTTAAAACACACACACATCTGTGTGTGTACACATATAGACATAGGTACACCTATTAGAGGCAGTGTGACACCAAGACTGTATACCATATTACTTCTCATATGTGTGTATGTTTATATGGATGAATCAGTATATAGGAACATATAAATATAGAAAACATATATATGAACATATACATACAAAATGTATGCATATGTGTGTATGGATATGTATATGTATGTGTGGGTATAGTATATGTATGGAAAAGGATATATATGTGTGAGTATAATTATCCCCCCTAGCGTCATGACAACGTGTAGCTTAGGCCAGACTTGATCTGGATCTGCCCAAGGGCTTTGGCAATCAGACTAGACATGATATCAGGTCACAGCATCCTGTAGCAGGTGTCCAAGGTGCCTTTCTTGTGCTTTTCCTCCATTGACCTTCATCCTTCTTAGGTCATTCATACCTGAAAGTGGTGGAGAGGCCAAACAGGGCTGATTCTAGAATTGATCAAGAAAATCACATCCTCCTGATGCTTAGGGACTTCCTTCTGAAATGTGTTGCCAATGTGTCAGAAGGAGAACAGCTGGTAAGAACTGTATCCCTTAGGTTATATCAGAGAAGAGAGAAAAAAAGAGGTGGGTGGAGAAAGACACAAGTCACAAGACAAAGTACATATAAATTTTTAATGAATTAACCTTACAAAAGACAATGGCTTCAAAACATGATGTATTTTGTACAAAACTGTTCCTGTGTGGTGAGGACTCTCTCTGGAAATCGATGGCAATGGACCATTGGCTATGAGATCCAAGATGGTGCTAGAAAACCATCACTGGCAACACCACATCACAGAGTGCCTGCAGGCTCCCACTGGTTATGAGACACACAGGTGAAGACATTCAAACTAATATGGAGGGACAGAATCAACCTATTTACAAATACTGTGTATTTTAATATCAGACTAGTGGATGCGGTTGGGGAGCTACTGTATTTTCCAGAAAATGACATGCACCAGAAAATATTATACACCCCCTAGTTTTATTGCCTTAAGAATTGTTTTGTTTTCCTTTTAATATTGTAAGTCCTTTCATTCTTTTCTTCTTGTTTCTCCTCATTTTGTTTCAGTCTTTTCTCCTCTTGAGAGTAAACACAGTGCAAATGGCAGTACAGTCGTCTAATCCCTTGGTGTTCACTGCAAGTGTCCCAGCATGTCAGAAAAGAGATGCGTGACCCACTGGGGCATGCAGACTCTTCTGCACAAGTTCCAGATAGCAGAAAATAGCACACGCATTTAAATCAGGGGAACATAAATGCCTTCAGAAAGTGTGGGGCACTTTCCTGAAAAGAGGATATATTTTGCCAAATCCAGGCATATTCTTCAGGATGCCACGTTTGCCTGGGAAAGGGACCTTGCCATTTCTGTATGTACAAAATATGTCTTCAGTTCACCTTTTCCTTTCACATTGATTATTCCTCTGCAAGTGCACATGTATCCTAGTGTCTGTAAGATGATGTTTGTCTCCTCAGTGACCTTAAATAGAAGTTTTAAAAACATTATTAGCATAGATAGATATTTGAATAGAAAGATATTTGCAGGTGATTGTCATGTATGCATTCATTAATATATTTGTTATTCATTTGCCAGTCAGAAATACACCAAAACCCCAGTTTGATATTTAAAGATAAAAGCCTTTTGTTGTTCTACAGAGCAAAACTCAAGCAAGAATCTGACCACTTATAACAAGGGGGATTTACCATGCTCTATATGTAGTATTTCTGGACCAAACTAAATACCACTTTCTATGCTGCATGCAATTATGAAGTCTAAACCTGTCCCAAATATCATAGGATTATAGATTTATACCTGGAAGGGATCTCAGATGCTATCTAAACCTTCATTTTACAGATGAAGAAACAAAGGCCCAAGGTCACATAGGAAATAAGTGACATTTGACCTGAGTCCTTTGACTAGGCTGCTTGAGAAATTTCTGAATCAATCCCACCCTGGAAGACCCACTGCACACCAAGGTTACCAGTGGAATGTGATCAGTGAGGAAGCATTAAGGCAATAGCTTATTAGAAGAATAAACAACATTCTGAAGCAGTTGTGTGCAGTGAGTAGATCTGAGGGAAGGCAGAAATTCCTTTAAATAATTAAAAGGTAGCACAATCTAGTCAAAAGAACACTGGACCGGGTGTTAATTGACCTGTGTTGGCTGTGTGACTGATTAGTGCTGTGATTTTGGGCAAGTCACTTAGGATAATGGACTTACAGATTTAGACCTGGAAAGGATCTCAGAAGTTGTCTGGCATGATGTCCTGATTTTACAGATAAAGACAGAGTTGGACTGTGGGAAGAGCTGATTTTGGTACCATTCTTTATGAGAAAAAAAACCAAACACACAAATAGATGAACAAACTTTTGGCTAAACTTGAACCCAGAATCTAGTCCCTTATTTCTGCTGCCTGGATCTTTCTGTCAGGACATATGGCTGTCAATTCCAACTCAATCCATTCAAGGCCAAACTCATCATCTCGCCCTTTAGCTTCTCATTTTCCTCACTTTTTTATTCCTGTCAATACATTCCCAGTCACTAAGTCCCACTCACAAACCTGGCACTCTCTTCAATGATTTTTTTTTCTTTAATTTTAGTCTCCATTAAATTCTTGGTATGTGAGAAATACTGTAGAAGGAGAATAATGGGAGTTGGTAACTGAATATGAGAGAGAAGACTGAAACATAACATCAAGGTTTTAAACATATGGGAGACAGGGGAAATGGTAAATCCACTGAGATATTGATAGCAGAAGAGGAAAAGGTTTTGGAAGAAATACAGTAATTGGTTTTGTACACATCAGGTCTGAGAAGCAGGTGTGATATCTAGGTGGGGACTCATATAGGTAGTTAAACATTAAGATCTGGATCTCAGAAGAGAAGTCAGGTCTAGAGGTAGAGGTTGGGGAGTCATTGGTGCCTACGTGAAAGCTGAGGCCCTGACAGTGAGTGATTTGGTAGAAATAATATAGAGGGGTCAAGCACAGTATCTCAAGGGACAAGGGACCAGGAGCAGAATGAAAAACCAATGAAGGTCAGAAAGAATGAGTGACTTTAGAGGCAATAAAAGAATTAGGAAAATAGGATGCCCCAGAAGCCAAAAGAGGAAAAAATGTTGAGGAAGAAAGGGTAGTCTAAAGTGTTAGATGAGCTCTAAGTTCTTTCTTCTCTAAAATCATATAATCAACAGATCTATCAGTCTTATGTTAATAGAGACTTCAACAGAAGTCCTATCTCAATTGCTCTTTCTGGCTTGGAGGTGGCTCTCTTAGATTCTATGAAGGTGGAAAGACTTCAGCTATGAATCTATTGATGAGCCATGTATTGAAGGTCCAAGATCACCCTGGCTAACTTTAGAGAGACACATCACCAGAAGGTTGAATGCCAGGTAAGGATTTTTTTTTCTCGTGTGTTAAAATTGTATCTTTTTCTGGTCCTTTTGATCCTTTCCTCTCTTCCAGTCAGTATAGTGATTTTATAAGTAGCCAAGGGGCAACAGCAGGAAATAAGATTGCAAAGGGGAATCTGGAAATCACATACAAATCATCCCAAAGATCAAAAGGCCATAATTTACAAATTGTATCATATGTTATCTAAAATTCACATCCTGTTAATATGAGCCAAACTGGGGAAAACCATCTAGGCACTACTTGTGAAGGTTCTGGTCCTATGATATGTAAATTCCAGACTAAATCCAGACCTCCACAGCTCCAAACCAGCAGAATATCAAAAAAGTGCTTATTGATAATGGCGATATGATGACTTTGAAGTTTTACTGATAACTTTGAGATGATTTGGATATATTAATGAACTACCCCAAGGTTACACAGAGTGGAGTTGGTTAGTTTTCCCCTAAAGCCCCATAAAAATGAATCCTCAAACTCCTGACTCCAGAGCACTCTTCCATCTCCATAGGGCCCATGCTTCTGAGTTATCCCACAGTTATGTGAGTGATATTCTCTTCCTCTCCCCATCCTCATCCTCTTCTTCACACTGCCTTCATCATCCCATTTCCCCATCCCCAAGCCATGCCATCTACCTCTGTCTTTTTCATCACTTGTCTCTGCCTTTATGGGCTATTTGCCCCCATACCCTCTGTGGTTAATTAAAGTGTGATTGCTGCTCCATTCCCTGCTGCCAGTTGTGGTTTTTACCCAATGAACTAGGCACACCTGCCTCCATATCATAATTTCTTAATATAATCATCAACTCATCTGGCCATAGCGGCTCATGCATACCATCTGCTAAAGTGTGGGTGGGATTTGATCTGCATTAAAGTGAGGCCAACTGCATGGGGAAAAAAATCACATGTCTTTTGAAATCCTGAGGTATATTCATAAAGAATTCCTTTTGTCTTAATTTATATTTTATATTCCCAATTAGGGGCAGTCCTGTAGCCTGAGATGCAGGGGCAGGCCATTTCCATCAAGAGTGCTGGGAAAATCACCGTAATTTAGACCACCAGAGGGGCACAGTAGATAAAATGTTGAGCTTGGAGTCAAGAAGACTTGAATTTGAATCCTGCCCCATATACTTAACTGTATGATCCTGGGCAAGCTATTTACCCTGTCTCAGTTTCCTTTTCTGTAAAACGGGAGATAATAGTAGCACCTACTTCACAGAGTACTTGTGAGGATTAAATGAGATAACATATATAAAATGTTCTGCAAACCTTAAAGAAGTATTATAAATGTTATTATTATTATTATTAAAATTTGTTACTATTTGTAAAACTGAATTTTAGAGTTATAAAAACATGGGAAGATGAAGCATTTAAGTGCCTGGGGCAGAGTGGCAAGTAGGGATTAAATACCCTATTTTTTCATAAGTATAATGATAAAGTCATGACCTTATACTTACATATGAAAGATTTATAGTTTATGTCACATCTTTAAAATGATTTCATGATTAGGGGATTTTGGTCAGTGTCTAAAGATATAGCAAAAGGGAGCAATGCACCTTCCCATAGCCACTGCTTAGGAATTAGATGACCACATAATTTGCATTCACGGTTCCTAAATGAAAGAATGTTTATTTTGACAGGTACCAAGATTTTTTTCTTCAATTATCCTGGCATGGGAAAAGTACTGTAACACCCTTGTCTTTGACACTGAATTAAACAGGGATTTAACATAGAAAATATAACTTAGGATCAGATTTCTAGATGTGAAAAGGACCTCAGAGCCTATCTAACCGAACTTTTTTTTATATTACAGATTAGGAAGTTGAGGCTTAGGGTAGTTAAGAGATCAGTCAAATAATGAGTATGGGAAATAGATTTAAGCCAACGTCCTCTGGATTGAGAACCATTCCTCTTTCCATTTTATCATGTTGTTTTCCTTACTTAAAGAATTTCATCATTCCTTCCAGATGTCTGGCCTCACTCCCAAACAAATATCTTTCTTCAACTGGATTGCTTCTGGTAATTCGTCAGTAGTTTTTTTAAATGAATTTATTTTCACTTGTGATCTAATTAAACACCCTACTATCCCTGTATTTAACTGTTTATAGCATTGTCATGTGGGAAAAGGATTAAATTTCTTCTGACTGTAGACAGTTGACTGACCACAGTGAATGAGATTTTGGCTGAATATGAGAAAGAATTTCCAAAAACTTAGCTGTCCATAATTGAAAAGTTCCTTGGGAAACAGTGAGTTTTCCAATACTGAAGATATTGGAGATATTGTGAAGAGGATTCAAACTTCAGGCATGGGTTAGACACTAAATAATTTAAAGTCTTTTCTATGTTCCTAAGATAATCAAGTATAAGTAATGTGATTGGTACTTTTAGTTTCTTTCTCTTTATTGAAACCCAGTTCTTGTCATCTGAAAACCTTTGTTGCTTTGTGGACTGTATTAGAAAGATACTTCATTTAAATTTGCCAGTGGAGATGATTTTTTGCTTATCCTAACTACCCTTCACCCCGTGACCTGTCCTTCCTACTGGCTGGTTTCTCCCAGAACCTCCATGAAGGAAGGTGCACGGCCAGCCATGTCTTCCTCCTTCTTCAGGATGTACTCCAGACTCTCCCAGACTTTCTCTACCTTGTCCCTGGGTGAGGTACCTTTATCTAATCCTCCCGCACTTTATAGCTTCCTTTAAGAGTAGTCTTTAAAATATAAACTCCTTGAGGCCAGATACCACCTTTCTGCTTGTGTTTATCTTCCCAATGTTTAGCACGGTGCCTGGCATATAGAAAGCTCTTCATAAATACTTGTTGCTGACACGGCTAACCTACCTAGGCTTTTTTGGAAAACCTGCAGGTATTAATGAAAGTTGTTCAGTATTTTTATCTTATCCTGTATTAATATTCACAGCATTATGGTTTGTGGCAGCCCTCAAATCATTGTTTCTAAGCACATGAGAAAGATAAATGACATGAATCCGAATTGAAATACCTGTATTTTATCTAAAACTCCAGTGCTGTCCATCCTGCTGGCTACGTTTACTGTGTTGCCCCAGATGTCATACTGAGGTTTCTGAGCTCCAATTACACCAGCTATTACAGGGCCGTGGTTAATACCTGTGAAACATCAGATTCTAATTAACAAGGCCATAACAATTTCATCAGCTGTTTCTAATAAGTGACATCTTTATGAGACTAGTTTTTGATAGGACTGCGATAGAAGTTATGCACTCTTACTATGTACATTAGAGGGCACAGTTTGTAAAATGAGGAATTAGTAGCTTTTTATTCAACACGTGAATGGGATTACATCATGGGTCCAATAGAAGTAAGAGGAATGAGGTAAATTTAACATTTTTGTTAGGAGCCCAGGGGAATAGAGAAAGGAGAGAAAGAATAGAATGAATAGAATTGGGTGAAAATGTTTTGGGTAGTCTTTGATTCGGCCAAGCATAGGAGAAAGGGGGGATTGCAGAATTGTCTTTGTATGGTGGCATTTTATGGGTTGAATTGTATAATACAGAAAAAATTAATCACGAATTTCTAAAGAAATGCACTCCGTTATCTAGACTGCCCTTAGTGAAGGAAAGTTGGGGGTGTATAGAGCACATTCAGGTTTAAATAAACAGCTTCCTCAGTTCTCAAGGTGTGCACTCCACATGAAGCTACCAGCTCTATTTTACCCCAATCTGCCTTATTTTGTCATTGGATCAAATATAACAAAGATTCCTTCAGGAGCGTTAGCTATTTTCTCCTTCCTCTGCTCACCCTGAAGTGAAAACCTCTCCAAAAAGTTGAAGAAGAAACATAATTTTTAAACTGTTCTTTAGTCTAGCTATCTGATTTTCTTTAGTCCTGTCTCAATTTTTTTTTATTCCTAGGATATGTAGATATGTGCTAATAGGTATGGCTGATGTTGTTTTCCTAGTGAGAAACAATTACCTCTGTGTCAGCCTCCACTAAGTACACAGGTGGCATTTGTTTTTGACTTAGGCATGTTTGCTGGTTTTTACATGGAATTTATAAGCAAGGTGTATACAGGCAGGATATACTTCAGGCTCAGGCTGCCACGTTAAGCAGGCCTTTTTGACTCACTTGGTGCCTCTGTCATTGCAAAGTATGGCTCTTCTTCTACCCCTCCAAATTAAGAAGTTTTTAGATTACAGTGGACAGTGACCTCAGACTAGAGTATCTTGACTTTTCCCTACTCATCTCTGGTTGTTTTAATGAAAGATTTGCTGCTTTGGGGGGAAAAGAATCTAGTACAATGAAGACAAAAATGGTTGTTGAGGTACCATGTAGATACATTTTTAAAGCCAATCTTCCAATTTTGGGAAGCCAACTAATAAAACACACTCGTCCATAAAACCTCCAGGTTCTCATTGATCATTGGAAGAACATCTTGCTCTCATAGAGAATGACTTTTCAAGCATACATTTTTGCTCCAAGAGTCAGAAGTAATTTTCCTTCCACACTAACAAGCAGTTCTGAGTGGCCATCGGGCCTAGTGTCCCTGGACTTTAGTTCTGCTGGGTAGTTTGAGGTCTCTGCTTCCATCAGCTCATTGTGGCAGCACAGTGCTGACACTCTAATGCTACAGCTCCCAGAAGTGGCCCATCCTGACCTGCCATCCTGCTGGCAATGGGGATAATTTCCACTTTGAGAAGGAGCTCAGTTGATCTGTGATTCTCGATTAAGGATTAACTGCCCAGTTTAATATACAGAAAAGGAGACTTGGGAGGAGAATTCAGCTCTGCACTTTTTTTATTTGTTTGGAGGAATGCTATCTCAAGTCCTAGGAGACATTTTCAGTACCCAGGATTGACCACTAGATGGCAGTATCGACTAGGCACAAGAGTAGAACAACAGCTTTGCAGAAAGAATGGGGTAGATAACCAGACTGTTACCTAACAGGAGAGATGGGTTTGCTGCATGGGTTTGTAATTATAACATAAATCCTCAAATTTTATTATACTTAAAGGTAATTAGGCATGATTTCCATTGAATTCACAGCTTGAAAAATGTCTTGACGCTTATAAATTTGACCTGTTTTCTTATCCTAACATTTTATTAGTAGTTCGTTGGAAAAATGACATAGTCTAAAGTATAGAAACTATGAAACTAGTAGCATATTACAAAAATCCTAGGCTATCCAATAAAATTAATCCATTGTATGTATGTATGTATGCTCTTTATCTGATCCATTGACTTTCCCTACTCTGTAATTAGTCACTTCTGTGGGGTTTTGGGAATCATAACCCAAAGGGTAGGAGTTCACATGGTGGTAGTAGATGGAGTGTAGAGCATGAAGTCCAGTCCTCTCCCCATTCATATGGAAAGCAGTTGAATCCATGAGGATGCTGTATATTCCTAAGGAAGGGGAAGGGGCAGTTTGGGTAAAGAAAGGGAAAATCTGACTACTTTTATCTCATCAAATGACAGCTCTTTCCTTTCTCCTGAGAAAGTGGCTCTAAAAGCACCCTCCTTGTCATGGTGACACTATCTCTGCAGCATTATGTGGCCTGGATGAAAGTTACCATGGATAAGGCAGACTAGAAGGAAAATGGAGCAAGAAGATAATAGAGCCAAAGCAAAACTGTGAATTCTCTTTGTCATCATACTACCTATACAACGCAAAGAATGATATAAATTAACAGTGATCATTATAAAAGAAAATTATAAAGCAAACTTTCTGCTTTATATTCCTGAATGCCCTTATTATCTCTATGTACCTAGAAAGGCCCAAACTTCTTGTGTGTTAGTGGATTTAGGACATGAATAAAAGTGAAAGCCAGATAAATATCAGGTACTCCCCCCAAATATCAGATTTTTAAAATTTTGAGAAATGAGAAAAACAGGAAAAAATTAAGCTCATAAGGAGGTTTTCTAAGAGAGCTACTTTCTTATCGATTCTTCTTTTCAGTAGAACAGGTTTTTAAACTTTAGAGGAGGCAACAGATTTTGGGATACCTTTTAGATCCTTGCTTTTATGAAAATCAATGTTGTTTAAAAAAGAATTGAGGTTAAAGAAATGAGATCACTTAGGTGAAAGCAGCTGAGTGTTACAAAAATGTAAGGGATTGATGCTCAAGACAATACATTCATTCTGCTTTTCCTATTTTTAAAGAAGCTGGACTATTTTCTTTTTGGAGTATCTCCTGATAAACTATGAAATGGTGAGAATCTAGCTTAACCTTTGGAATCATGATTGATTTTCTTTTGGGTTATGGATCCTAGGACAGTGACTGAGCCTCTCTGTGTGCAATCTAAGCTAGTTTCAAGGCTACAGCTGTTTGCATCTAACCTACTCCAGGTCTTTGAGCCTACATAGTGTACAAGATTGTCCTTATTTAGTTTCACAAAGAGATCAGAAAGCACTTGGAATCCTTTCCAAAACATACCCACTCTCAACTTGAAGTCATTGAAGGAATGTTTGTTGATTACATCCAATTTAGCTGCCAGGGCAAAAGCGAATTCCACCATGGTGCCTATGTGCATGTACTGGCGTTCAGGCTCCTGAAGGGGAAAAAAATATGTACAAAGGGTAGTTGGAGAAAGACTCAGAATATCTTCTGTTCATGCCCAAATCTGCACACCAATCAGGAAAACCAAACATGAAACTGCTTCAGAAACAAAACTCTGCAGTATATCCTATTATATGTAAGCCTGTCCTACTATGAACTTTAAAACACTTTCTTGGTATAAAGGACCCTTACTGTTTTATGGCATTTCCTAGGGTGGGGAAAAGGAGAAATTAATACCAGAAGGGGTAAAAAAAAAATATTCGTTGGGGTGATCAGAGTTCATATCTTGTCTTCCTGTCTTCCCTTCCCTGCCCTCCAACCCAATCTTGAGCACTTTTCTCCCCTTACAGAATCTAGAAATTTGCATGACCTCTTGTTAAAAGTACAGTTAGGAAAACCAACAGCAGCGATAGCGGCGCCTGGAGCTGGGAGGCCACGAGGAGGGAGGCCCCAGATGCCCAGCAGTGGGGCCCAGCCCGAGGCTGGAGGAGGTGCCCTGGGCTCTGGAATGCAAGCCCCAAGTCCCACAGATTTGTGTATGCAAGGAACACTGATCTCAGTTCCCAGGACAGGAAGAACCTGGACAAGTTCATCAAATTTTTTGCCCTGGAGACCGTCTAAGTGATAGTCCAGGCACATCTGGGAGAAAAGATTTATACTCGTTCAACTTGGCCATCAAGGATATCTCAGAGGTCAAACATGAGGCCAAGGAAGTGCTGGCAGGGCAGCTGCTTGCTGTGGGGAGGTCAATGTGCATGGAAATCTCCCTCAAAACTTTGAGGGAGATTCCATAGAACTAGAAATTTGGTGTCTTGAAATGAATGAAAAGTGTGACAAAGAAATTGTGTACAATAGGCTGTCATTGTTGCTGAAGTCTCTGTTTGCCATCACTAGAGTGACACCAGCCTATGGACCCTCCAGGAAACAAGGCCGTGAATATGTCATACTCTACAGGATATACTTTGGAGAAGTCCAATTGAACGGCTTAGGAGGTTTCCGGACAGTCTGGTTTGGCACAGTAGGTACCCCAGTGGACACCATCACTCTGTCTACAGAATTGACCTGGCCTTCACGTCTACCAGGCAGTTTGAGATGACCCCACCTATCGTGGGGACTGTCATTGATCATTTTGTGGACTGTCCCTACCCCAGCCCCTCGCCCACGCACCCCTGCAACTACAGGACAGCTGGCGAGGTTGCTGGAGTAGTGTACTCATCTGTGGAGAACTCTAAGGAAGTCTGCACCACCTCTTTCTCAACCTCCCCTCCATCCCAGTTAATGGTTCCAGTGAAGGAAGGTGGGGTGCCCCTCATTCCCAGCCAACCTGCCCATGGCACCCAGGTCGACCATGAGAAGATGGCAACCTTTACCCCTTCTGATAGTGCCCATTACGTAGTCACTCCTTCTAGCAGTGAAGACAAACTGAAACTGTATCCAACAGCAGTGAAGGCCAAAACTCCCACCATGATGTTCTGGGGGCCATCTTGGTTCAGAAAGTGGGAGCGTTTGTCAACAATTCAATGGGTTATTCAATTTGGACATCCCCTTTGCCGTGTTTGCTCCCGAGAACTTTGAGCTAGAGGATAATGATCTCATCGTAAATCCTCCTGACTCCCCAGACACTGAATCTCCTCTCCAAGGCAGTTTACACTGTGATGGATCCAGTGATGGCAGCAGTGGAAACATGCACGATGACTTTGTCATGGTTGATTTTAAACCAACCTTTCAAAAAGATGACATTCTGCCCATGGACTTAGAGACCTCCTACCAGGAGGTTCAGAATCCCCCTCCACTGAGCAGCCTCTCCATTGACATTGGGGCACAGTCTATGGCTGAAGACCTGGACTTGCTCCCAGAAAAACCAGCCATGCATGAGAAGAACATCAAAGAGTTTGATGCCCTTGTGGAGACCCTACAGTAAAGTCGGCATCCTCCCCACACCCCAGCAGCAGCAGGAGCCGCCTCTTTCTTGGACACCTCTGAGGACAGAGACCATTCTACCTATCTCCTTCCCCTTTCTCATCTATTATTTATTCAGCTTCGATCCAGGCCAGGGCAAAGGGAAGGGGCTCCCCCATTCCTGCCCCAATCAAACCCAGGGGCCAGCATTGAAGAGGTCCAGTTCCTACAGCATTTGAGTTCTGGGTCATAACTTACCCTAAGGGTCAGTAATAAACACAGCTGGTGAAAAGGGGGGCCTGCCCACCTCCTCCAAGGGTCTGCTTCTCAGTGTATATTCTACCAAGGGTCTTTTCCACCCCCATGAAGAGCAGAACAGCCCATCTCAGCCCCTTCCCTCAGCCAGCTGAACATTACCACCCAGTTTGGCCTGTAGAATTATGGACTTTCTACACCTCTCCCCTGGGTATTGGGGCTCTATGTAGGGCTGAGGACACCCCACCCTTACCTCAGTGACCCAGGAACAAAAAAGGGAAGAGGGAAGTCCAGTCCAGCAGTACCACACACAGTGTAGAGGCTGGGGAGGAGGGGGCATTTTATTTTTCCATGTCTCAGTACTCTGCCCACTAGACAAAAGACCTGTATGTTTCTGGCTGCTCTCTGTTCTGAAAAGGCTGACTGAATGTCTACAGACTAACTTTTCTGGCCCAGTGCAGTCTGTCTCCCATGTAGTATAAATGCTTTGATGACATTAAGCAAGGCTGTAATTGTAAATACAATTGTAAATAGAAACTCAGCATCCTACTTTGTTAGAATTGTGTTCTTGGGAGTTGTAGACCAAGATTCTCTTCTTTCTTTTCCCTTCCTCTCTGCTACTGTTGCTGCTCTATGCTTATAGATAAGCATTAAACAGTAAATATTTATTGCTTTAAAAAAATAAAAGTACAATTGACATCAGTCCTGTTTGGTTTCTATTGACTGGAACAGCCCTCAAGATAATTGCCTGTCCCACTCAAGCAAGTTCGGTGTCGATCCTTCACCAAGTTTTAGATCATTCTAGTCCGGTACTGTATACATATGCAAAACTAACATTTAGGATAATTTGGAGAGTATTCATAGAATTCTGCCTTTCCCTCCTCAAAAAAAAAAAAAACCAAAAAGCAAAAACAAACAAAACAAATGATGAGCTCAATGCTTTTAGAAAAACACAGAAAGACTTGCATGAAATAACGAAGAGCAAAATGAGCAGAACCAAGAGAACACTATATACAGTAACAGCAATATTATTTTAAGAATGACTTTCAGTGAATAAGTTATTTTGACTATTATAAAGATCCAAATTAACTATAAACCCTTTGTATTTAAGAAGATTTAAGTTTGTAAGAGTTAGACAATTCTGACCAGCACTAGCTTAGTGGATAGAGAGCCAGAGAGACTCATCTTCAAGTCTCACCGCTGTCACATCCTGGCTATGTGACCATCAGCAAGTCACTTAATCTGAGTGTTCTAGGAAGCTCTTGGAGACTTTAAATTTCAGAAAAGGTGTCAACTTGCATGAAGTTTCCTCATTAAGGAGATCTCTATACCAGTGAAACTGTAGGTCCCACCTAGGCCTTTCCTGCTTCCATAATATTCTTTTACTATAATTTCTTTTTTATGAGGGATACAAATCTAGCCACTGAAAAGTACACTATATAATTCAATTGAATACAGCTATCAAATTGGGACTAGGTGACCTCTATGGTGTCTTCTCACTCTAAATTAATGCCTTACAAACCCCAGGAAAGATACCTATGTGACAGTCCCAGATTCTCATGTTCAGGTGTAGGGCAGTGTCAGAAACTGCTTTTTCTAACTGCCCATTCATGGGTCCCATGGGAGTTTAAGTTTCCTGCCCAACTGAAATCTCATGTCATTTTCACAGAATGGCTCTATTGAGGGGCAATGCAATTACAAGTTCATTAAGAAGTGCCCTAGGACATTTTATTTAACTACTGTACAATTCAACTGGATGATTTTCTTTCATAAGAGGTATTCCACACCTTTCCTGAACCCTCCCCCAAACCCTTTCATGAATGAACTGTCATAAAATCCTAAAGTTGGACTGGGGAGAAGGGAGATTGTTTTCTTCTGAGTATATGATGCTGCTGAAATAGAGTAATGCTAAATTTGTGCCAATGACCTTCCCCTGGCTAACTAACAGAGCTAAACCTATACTGCAAGGTGTGACTCAATTGTAGGAATCAAAAGTTGCAGTGGAGATAAGGGGATGGGGGAAACTGTACTCTTGACATGATTGGTTCAGTCAATCATGTGTGAAGAAGACATCTAACTCCTATCAATCTGGTCAAACCAAAGCTGATACTTGAAGCTTGGTGAAGATTCTTAATGCTTAAGAACAGAATAAAAGGAAGTAATGGGCCATGATCACGTTTCTCAAGTCTGAGTTTAGGAGTATATATTAGGGACTTTTTTTTAATACCGCACTCCTATCTGACCTCTCCTCAATTTCCTTTGTTGGGTTTTCAACCAGGTTATGCCCATCCACTAACCAAGTTCATCCCTTATGACTCTGTCCTGGGTCCTTGTCTCCCTCTGTACTATTTCTCTTAGTGATCTTATCAGGTCCCATGGATTCTATTATCACCTCCATGCAGATGATTTTCAGATTTATTTATCCAGCCCTAACTTCTCTCCTTCTCACCTGATCTATTTTGACTCTCAAATTCAACATGTCCAAAACAGAACTCATGATCTTTCTCTCAAAATCTTCCCCTCTTCTAAACTTTCTTATTACTGTAAAGGGCACTACCATTCTTTCAGTCACCTAGGCTCACAACTTAGGCGTCATCCTCAATTCTGTCCTCTCTCTCAACCCCCATATCCAATCTGTGCCAAGTCCTATTGATTTTCCCTTCATAACATCTCTTGTATATGCCACTTCTCTCCTATGACTCTGCTATTACCCCAGCACAGGGTCTCATGATCTTACACTTGTACTATTGCAGTAGCCTGCTGGTTGGTCTTCCTGCCTCGTTTCTCCCCACTCCACCCATTCTCTATTTATCTGTCAAGCTGATCTTCCCAAAGTGTAGATATTACCATGTCATCCTCACCTCCCATTACAAAATAAAACAAAATTTCAATGGCTACCCATTTACTACTTCTGAGATCAAATATAAAACTATGTCTTTTAATGTCCTTTATAACCTGGATCCTTCCTACCTTTCCAGTCTTCTTTAATCTCCCTTTGTGGTGACAAAGTACTTGAAACTGCAGGGATACCCATCAATTGGGGGAATGGCTGAACAAGATGTGACACAGGAGTGTGATGGGATACTACTGTGCTGTAAGAAATGATGAGCTCTGAGCACTGGCCCTGGAGTCAGGAGGACCTAACTTCAAATTCGGTCTCAGACGCTTGACACTTACTAGCTGTGTGACCTTGGGCAAGTCACTTAAACCCAATTGCCCTGCCTTTCCCTCCTCAAAAAATACAAAAAGCAAAAACAAACAAAACAAATGATGAGCTCAATGCTTTTAGAAAAACACAGAAAGACTTGCATGAAATAATGAAGAGCAAAATGAGCAGAACCAAGAGAACACTGTATACAGTAACAGCAATATTGTTTTAAGAATGACTTTCAGTGAATAAGTTATTTTGACTGTTATAAAGATTCAAATTAACTATAAAGGGCATATGAAGAAAGATGCTATATGCATCCAGAGAAAGAATTGATAAATAGAAGTGTGCATAGAATAATCATACACACACACACACACATATATATATATATATATGTACACCTATTTGTGTTTATGATAGTCATCTCTAGGGTGGGGGGAAGGCAAAAAAGAAAAAAAAGAAATTTACATGATAATTTTGTTGTATATTTGAAAAGAATAGCAAGTTGTTCATAGTAGATTTGCAGTTTCATGTACAATCATTTTATTGTTGTACTATGTTACAGAAATGATTGTTTTATTTCATTAATATAAAATAAAGCTAATCTCCACCCCTCCCTCCACCCCAACCGAATGGACTGCTTTTGACTCTCTTTGTACCTCCAGCGCTTAGCAATGTGCCTTGTACGTAGTAGGTATTACATATGTGCTTATTGGTTTGGACAAGCCTCAGTTTTAAAAAATCATCTTTGGAGTATATGTGCAGCATAGTTAGAATGAAGATCAGCTTAATCAACCCAGAACTAAAAGCTGCTTATTTTACTTTGATGTACAATTAAAACTGTACATCCAGAGGTCCTTGAGATCACTGTGCTGCACATTCTTATGTAATTATCAAGAAGGTCCTTGAGACAACTTGCTTTCTTCTGTTCTTAAACATCCCACAGGTAGATACTTAACCTAAAGTAGCACCCTAGAACATTTTTAGAGTCTATAAGTGATTTGATCTTATCTGTGTCTAAGAGTGACTGAGACTGCAATGGGGAGTGAGAAAATCTCTAAGCAGAATGCTTGCAAAGAAATAAATAACTATGATTGATTGATAGGTATGATTCTGAACACAAAGCTTGTTTCTTCAACAATATGAATATGGAAGTACAGTCATATCAGATCCAGAGAATGTAACCAGTGACACTTGAGATTAAGTACAGATATTTCATTCAGAAATATTGTTTTGAAAACGTGTCCTTATTTTCAATCCTTAAAATATGGCCACCAAATCCATAGTGAACTTCCTTTCCTTATGGTTAAAAAAATAGCACAACACACACACACACACACACACACACACACACACACACACACACATACAGACACACACTTAACTTTCGGGCTTGTACTCAGAGGTGAACTTAGAGTTTACTTGCCATAATTGTCTTGCTTAGAATGGGGACAAGGCTTCAAAATCAAATGATGTGGCATAGTGGATAGAGCAGCAACCTCAAATCTAGGAAGACCTGGGTTCAAGTCCCATCTCTGAAACATATACCATGGGCAAATCAGCTATCCTCCCTGTGTTCTAGGCCACTCTCTAAGAGAGGTGCAGAGAAGGTATCAATTGGCATTGATCAGGAGAAAGGGAAGGGAATAAATATTTAAGCACCTTCTGTGTGCCAGGCACTGCTAAGAGCTTTACAGTATGAACTTATTTGATCTTCATAACAACTCTGGGAGGCAGGTGTTATTATTATCCCCATTTTACATTGGAGGAAACTGAGATAGACTAGAGGTTAAGTGACTTGCCCAGGGTCACACATCTAGTCATTTAGGACTTCTGACTCCAGGGAGTGTGTTTTTTTCACTTGGGTGTTCCTTCTACCTGTAATACTGGAAAAATTAGGAACCTCTGAGAAACCTCTAGCTACTGACAAGCCAGAAAGAATGGACTCAGATCTCTTTGGCATTTAGCAGATATCCCTGGGGCTCTGTGACTCCTCCAAGGAATGTCAATAGATAGGACCATCCCACTGAAGGATGACCTGGCAGACTCTTTCTGTCTAGCAGATATCCCTGGGGCTCCGTGACTCCACCAAGGAATGTCAATAAGATTATCCCACTTAACGATAACCTGACTGAATCTTTTGATCAGCCAGGACCTTTGTTCCTGTTCCCCCCACCCTGTGACCTGGCCTGTAGATTCCAGGAGATAATTAACCCCTGTACCCCCACATGCCCTATATAAGTCACAGCGTCACCCCAACACGGGACCATTGATTTGGGTTGCAGTACCCCGATGGCTGCCGGCTAATAAATTCTCCATTTAAAACTAATACTCTGTAGCGTGTCTCATTCGCTTCTGGTACAACATACCAATGAAACTACAAATCTAGTCCCTATCCTTATCCTTATGTACTTAATATCTTTTAGGTAACATTCATTACTCAGGTGCACTTTGCTAAAAGTTTTGTGGGATACAAAAGAAGTACAGAATATAGAAATCATGTATTAGAATATTGAAATGTACACCTACATGAAACATTTAAATAATATCACCAAACAATATAAGATTAGTATCCAAGATAATGGTGCTGTTAATAAATTCTGGGGGAGTTCAGAAAAGGGAGCAATTGATCCAGGTAGTAATGGCAGTTGAAGATATGAAAGTGCTGGCAAGATGTCAGAGCTTCCACAGTTAGTGCAGGGTAAGAGAAATATATTTCATGAAAGGAAGATGAGACTATGAAGGAAGCAGGGATAGGATAGTCTGAGAGAATGGGAACTAAATTATCATGGTGTCACTGTGGCCTAAGGGGCAGAAAGTTAACTGTTTCTGTTACAAAGAGATAAAAAAAGAATGGTGAATAAAAACAGGTCTTTGGATTTGGCAAGAAGTAGGCCACTGATGAGCTTAAGAGAAAAGAGTTGGTTAAGTGGAGTGGATAAAAGCCATTTTTAAGGGGACTAGTGAAGAAATGAGAGGAAGTCAGGGCAGAGGGCATAGACAACTTATTCTAAAAAAGGCTAGTGAAAGGGGGGAAATAGGGTAGTAATTTAAAGGAATAGCAGGATTTAGAGAAAATATTCTCCATAAAAACCTGCTGGCCATTGCCCCTGAACCAGCTACTCTACTCTTCTCTCCATCTTGATCTCTTGGTGAACCAATTTAACTCTATACTGTCTTCTTTTCTTGAATCCCTAGCCCTCTTATCATATGGGGATTATGCTTAACCAAGCCTCAGCCTTGGATCACTCCCACCATTTTATGCCTTCATTGTCACACACATCCTGCTGAACAAAGATGGAGAAAATCATACAACCATTCTGACTGGACCCACTACAAATTTATGTTGTAGAACTCAATTGGGCCCTCACTGCAGCTAGGCAATCCTACTATACCTCCATTATCAACCCCCTATCCCACTCTCCACGGTGGTGCTTACAAACCTTTTCATCCTTCCTCAACCTCTCATGGCTCCCCCTGGCCCCACTGTCTCAGCTAAGAACCCTGTCTCATATTTTACAGAAAAAGTGAAGGCCATTTAAAATCCCATTCCATCACATCTACCCCATGAGAGTGCCCTCTTTGTCAATCCTAACCTTTCACTTACTGTCAGTCTCTCTCTACCTGCTCATTCCCTATTTCCTGTAAACATGCCATGTCTCCTCTATCCCGAAAAAAAAACTCTCACTTAATCCTTCCATCCCTGCTAACCATCAACCTATAACTCTTCTGCCATTTGTGGCTAAACTCCTTGAAAAGACCACCTACAATAGGTGTCTCCATTTTCTCTCCTTTCATTCCCTTCTTAACCTCTTACAATCTGGCTTCCGACCTTATCATTCCACTGAAACTGCCCTCTCCAAAATTACTAATGATCTAAACCCAATGGCCTTTTCTCAGTCCTCATTCTCCCTGACTTTTCTGTAGCCTTTGACACTGTTGATCTCCCTCTCCTCCTGGATACCTGCACCACTCTTTGCTGGTATTCCTCCTACCTATCTGATGGCTCCTTCTCTGTATCCTTTGCTGAATCCTCTTCCAAATCACAATCTCTGACTGTAGGTGTCCCTCAGGGTTCTATCCTGGGTCATCTTCTCTTCTCCCTCTATGTTGCTTCACTTGGTGACCTCAGCTTCCAAGATTTCATTACTATCTCTATACTGATGATCCTCAATTCTATCTATTTTGTCCCAAACATTCTACTGATGTCCAATTGCCTTTTAGATATATTGAACTTGATGTTTGGTAGACACCTTAAACTCATGATGTCTAAAATAGAATTCTTTATCTTTCACTCTAAGCCTGCCTGCTTCCCCCCTGCCCTTTCCCTGTTGCTATGGAAGGTAACATGATCCTCCCAGTCCCTCAAGCTCCCAACCTAGGAGTCATCCTGGACTTCTCACTGTCTCTCATTTTGCCTCCCTCTCCCAATATCCAATCTGTCACCAAGGCCTGTTGATTTCGCCTTTGCAAAGTCTCTTCAATCTTCTCTCCTCTGATACTTCCATCACACTACTGAAGGCCCTTATCGCCTCACCCCTGGATTATTGTAATAGGTGGGTCTGCCTATATCAGATCCCTCCAATACATCCATCTTCCACTCCAATCCATCTTCTAGTCAGCCACTAAAGTGATTTTCCTAAAGGTTTGATCATGTTAGTCCCTTTCTCAGTAAACTCCAGGGACTCCCTATTTCTTCCAAGATCAAATACAATATGCTCTCTTTGGCATCCAAAGACATTCCTCTTTCTAGGCTTGTTACACCTTAGTCCCTGACACATACTCAGTTCAGTGACACTGGTCTCCCGTGTTGTTCCACAAACAAGACATTCTCAGCTCTGGGCATTTGCTCTGGCTGTCCTCCATGCCTGGAATGCTCTTCCTCCTCTACTATATCTATGGATCTCCCTAGTTTGCTTTAAGTCCTTATATTTTTATTGGAGGGGGGAAGGCAGGACAATTGGGGTTAAGTGAATTGTCCAAGGTCACAGAGCTAGTAAATGTGTCAAGTGTCTGAGGCTGGAATTGAACTCAGGTCCTTCTGACTCCAGAGCCAGTGCTCTACTCACTGTGCCATGTAGCTGCCCCTTTTAAGTCTTTATTAAAATCCTATCTTGAGATACCCAGGGGGCAGAGCCAAGATGGCAGCTGAAAAGCAGGGACTAGCATGAGCTCCCCGCCGAGTCCCTCCAAAAACCTATAAAAAATGGCTCTGAACCAATTCTAGAACTGCAGAACCCACAAAAGAGTAGAGGGAAGCAGGGCTCCAGCCCAGTACAGCCTGGATGGTCTCTGGGTGAGGTCTATCCCTCACGGAGCTGGGAGCAGATCGGAGAGGAGCAGAGCAGATCGGAGTGGAGCGGAGCAGAGCCCAGCATGGGCGGCGTGGACCACCCAGACCAGGAGCTGGGCGGAATGTACCCTAGCGCCCTGAATCAGTGAGCTGCAGCAGTTACCAGACTTCTCAACCCACAAACACCAAAGACAACAGAGAAGGTTAGTGGGAAAAGCTGCAGGAGTGGAAGGAGTTCGTGGTTCAGCTACCGCCCCGGGCGCAGTTACAGAACTACAGCTGCAGTTGCTTCCGGCCCCAGGCCCACCTGGTGGGAGGAATTAAGTGGCTGATCAGAGCAGGAGTGCAGAGCCTGCTGAAGATCTAAGTCCAGTCCTGGTTGGGGGTTCTTAGAGAAGGAGGAGTGCTGGTGTGGCAGAGCTGGCGCATCCCCCCAAGCTTGGACCATAGAACTCTTTAGTCTACAAGCAGTCATACCCCACTGAAAAACTCAAGGGTCAAGTTTGTTGGTTGGGAATATGGCCAGGCAGTGAAAACACACCCAGATTCAGTCTCAGACTTTGGAATTTTACATTGGTGACAAAGAACACCAAAACATACAGCCAGAAGAAGTCAATAAAGTCAAAGAGCCTACAACAAAAGCCTCCAAGAAAAACATGAACTGGTCTCAGGCCATGGAAGAGCTCAAAAAGGATTTGGAAAAGCAAGTTACAGAAGTACAGGAAAAATTGGGAAGAGAAATGAGAAGGATGCGAGAAAACCATGAAAAACAAGACAATGACTTGCTAAAGGAGACCCAAAAAAATACTGAAAAATACATTGAAGAAAACAACACCTTAAAAAACAGACTAACTCAAATGGCAAAAGAGCTCCAAAAAGCCAATGAGGAGAAGAATGCCTGGAAAGGCAGAATTAGCCAAATGGAAAAGGAGGTCCAAAAGACCACTGAAGAAGATACTACCTTAAAAATTAGATTGGAGCAAGTGGAAGCTAGTGACTTTATGAGAAATCAAGATATTATAAAACAGAACCAAAGGAATTAAAAAATGGAAGACAATGTGAAATATCTCATTGGAAAAAACACTGACCTGGAAAATAGATCCAGGAGAGATAATTTTAAAATTATTGGACTATCTGAAAGCCATGATCAAAAAAAAAAAGCCTAGATATCATCTTTCAAGAAATTATCAAGGAGAACTGCCCTGATATTCTAGAGCCACAGGGCAAAATAGAAATTGAAAGAATCCACAGATCACCTCCTCAAATAGATCCCAAAAATAAATCTCCTAGGAATATTGTCATCAAATTCCAGAGCTCCGAGATCAAGGAGAAAATACTGCAAGCATCCAGAAAGAAACAATTTGAGTATTGTGGAAACCCAATAAGAATCACCCAAGATCTAGCAGCTTCTACATTAAGAGATCAAAGGGCTTGGAATACGATATTCCGGAGGTCAATGGAGCTAGGGTTAAAACCAAGAATCACCTACCCAGCAAAACTGAGTATCATGCTCCAAGGCAAAATATGGAATTTCAATAAAATAGAGCACTTTCAAACTTTCTCAGTGAAAAGACCAGAGCTGAATAGAAAATTTGACTTTCAAACACAAGAATCAAGAGAAGCATGAAAAGGTAATCAAGAAAAAGAAATTGCAAGGGACTTACTAATGTTGCACTGTTTTGTTTACATTCCTACCCGGAAAGATGATGTGTATGATTCATGAGACCTCAGTATTAGGGTAGCTGAAGGGAATATGCATATATATATATATACACATATATACATATATATACATATATATATACACACATATATATGTTTATATATATATGTATATGTGAGTGTGTATGTATGTATATATATATGTGTATATATATATATATATATATATAGAGAGAGAGAGAGAGAGAGAGAGTGGGCACAGGGTGAGTTGAAGATGAAGGGAAGATATCTAAAAGAAATAAAATAAAATTAAGGGATAAGAGAGGAATTTATTGAGAGAGGGAGATAGGGAGAGATAGAATGGGGTAAATTATCTCGCATAAAAGTGGCAAGAAAAAGCAGTTCTGTAGGAAGGGAAGAGAAGTCAGGTGAGGGGGAATGAGTGAATCTTGCTCTCATCAGATTTGACCTGAGGAGGGAATACCATACATACTCAATTGGGTAACTTACCCCACAGGAAAAAAGGAGGAAGAAGAAGATAAAAAAAAGGGGGGATGATAGAAGGGAGGGCAGAAGGGGGTGGAGGTAATCAAAAACAAACACTTTCGAAAGGGGACAGGGTCAAGGGAGAAAATTCAATAAAGGGGGATAGGTTAGGAAGGAGCAAAATATAGTGAGTCTTTCACAACACGAGTATTGTGGAAGGGTTATACATAATGATACACATGTGGCCTATGTTGAATGCTTGACTTCTTAGGGAGGGTGGGTGGGAAGGGAAGAGGGGAGAGAATTTGGAACTCAAAGTTTTAAAAACAGATGTTCAAAAACAAAAAAAACATTTTTGCATGCAACTAGAAAATAAGATACACAGGCAATGGGGCATAGAAATTTATCTTGCCCTACAAGAAAGGAAGGGAAAAGGGGATGAGAGGGGAGGGGGGTGATAGAGGGGAGGGCTGACTGGGGAACAGGGCAACCAGAATATAAGCCATCTTGGAGTGGGGGGGAGGGTAGAAATGGGGAGAAAATTTGTAATTCAAACTCTTGTGAAAATCAATGCTGAAAACTAAATATATTAAATAAAAAAAATGTGGAAAAAAAAGAGAAAAAAAAATCCCATCTTTTATTGGAAGCATTCCCCAATTCTTCTTAATTCTAGTACCTTCCCTTTGTTAATTCTTATCTGTCCCGTATACAATTTGCTTTGTAAATTGTAAGCTGTATTAAATTGTAACCTCCTTAAGAATAGAAACACTTTTGTTTCTTCTTTTTGTTCTCACGGCTTAGCATAGTATCTGGCACATAGTAGATACTTAATAAATGTTTATTGATTGACTGTTAACTAAGATTTATGGGCTATCTTTTTTTCTTGATTTAAAATATTTGAACCAGGGGAAAATATTTTCAGTAAGATGAAAAAATTCATAGAGAAATGAAAAAAAAAAAGAGGTCTTGAGTTCAAATCCTACTTGTGACCCTGGGCAAGTCACTTAACCTCTCTCGGTTTTCACATCTGTAAAATAGGGATAATGATAGCAACTGCCTCCCAGAGTTTTCGTGAAGATCTAAGTGCTTTGCAAACCCTGAAGCACTATATAAATGCTATTTATTATCTAAGTGGGGCAAGGCCTGGATTCTGGGGCCCTGAAGAAAAGCTTCCGTCACTCAGAGAAAAAACAGGATATAGCACTTGTTGCCCTTTGAAATTAGAATACTATTGAAAGAAAAATTTTCTACTCTTAATGAATAACTTAAAAATGAAAAGTTGCTTTCAACTAAAAGAATAAATTAAAATTTGTTGGGAGCATCCTTACACAGGGAAAGCTTTTCTATTATAGGCACTAATGTTGCTAAGCTTGTGACTTAGAGGGAAAACATTTCACGAAGGTATGTACAGCTAGAGGTAAAACTATTTGTTCTTTAACTAGAAACACCAGCTGTTAAAGCAACAAGCAAAAGGTTGTAAAACAAATACAGTTTGCAGGAAAATTACAGCTAAGCCACCATTAGGAAGAACAATTTCATTTTGGGAAAAAATAGAACCCAACAAAATATTTCCTTTCTGAAAAATAAACGTGCAACAAATGATCCCTGACTCACAGAACCTGAGAGCCGGAAGGAACCTCAGAGGGCATAACCCAAATTGCGACTCCTGTCTAAAAAAAATCTCTAATGTGCTCAGTTTCTCCTCAGAGATTTCTCATCTTCCCATTTTTTAATGACTTTCATTGAAACTGAAGGTTTCAGAGACCTCATTGTTAACAGCCATTAAAACAGTAGTAACTCAGAGCAAATAGATGCTTTACAGGATAACAAAGTACTTTACTTCCATGATCTCATTTAATCTTCACCACAATCCTCTGAGGTGGGTAGGGAGAGTATTTTTCTTTTTCTTCTTCTACTTCTTCTTACAATGCTAAAAGCTCAAAGAAGTTAAAGATAAAGGGAGAATGTGGCTTAATTCCAAAAATAAGAATTCAATTGAGTGGTTTAGCAATCCAATTTTCAGACCAAGGAAGAAGGTAATTCAATTCAGTAGGTATGTAATGACTTGTATTCCTCTCTCACCTATGCCCCAACATCCAATCAGTCACCAAAGACATTTAATTGTTGCTTTACAGTCTTTCCCATTTATCCCTTCCTTTGCATACCTATTGCCATCAACTTAGTTCAGGCCTTTGTAACCTTGAATGAAGGCTATTACTGTAGCTTAAATGGTTTTCCTGCTTGAATACTCTCACCAGTTTTATAAACAGTCACCAAATTACTCTCTTTCCAGCAGGGCTTTGATTCTGTTCCTCCCCTAACCAAAAATGTTCAATGATTCCTCATTGTCAAACCTGTTGCTTTATTAGAAAAAAACAAACATAAATTTGGAGTCTCTGGACCTGGCTTTGAAGCCATGCTTTGCTATTTTCTTTCTGTGTGACCTTGGGAAAGTCATGCCCCTTTTCTGGAGGTCACCTATAAGACTCATTAAATCCTACGAAAATTCCAAGTCTATAATCTGTCACTCTAAGCCATCCACAGCATGTCTTCTGATTTCCCATCACTCTGTCTTAACTTGGCATACTTGCGTCTCTGACAGCATTGGCAAAAACCAGGAAAGTTCTCAGGAAATGTCATCCACAAAATGACAAGGCTGAGAAAGCATGGCACATATTTGTGTAACTATGAGTTATTTGGCTGGAATAGATTATGGGAAAGGAAATAAAGAGATGATGTTGAAAAGGTAAGTTGGTATCAGATTATAGAGGCCTTGAATGACTTATCCTCCATCTAAAGAAACTAAAATCCTACTCTTACTTCAAGACCCAATTCAAATGCTCCATCTTCTTGTATTATATTTTTGTGTCATTTTTTGGTCACCCCAGCTAAATGTGACATCTCCTATTCTTTATATACTCCTGTAGAACTTAGATTATGTCCTTCATTGGGAATCCAGTAACAATGATAGCAACAGTAACAGTAGCTGATATCACCCCTTAAGTTTATAAAATGCTTTACTTATAATAGTTTACCTTGAGCCTTGTCACTCTGTGAAGGAGATAACGAAACTATCATCACTCCCAATTTAAAGATTAAAGGAAACAGGGAAAGAAGTTTAATGAACTGTTCATGATCATACACCTGGTGTCATTGCCAGGAGTCAAAAATCGAAGTCCAGGTCTCCTTCCAATGACTTTTATCACAGGTAATTGTTCGTGTATGTGTCAATGCATTAGGGACCTGTGATTTCAAGTCTGACAGCTCTAGCTATTTTGCAGATTTCTTGGCTGATGCATCACTGACATATATCGAGTACTTGAAATTTGACAAAGCTCTTTTCATATATTAGCTTATTTGAGTCTCAGAGCAATACCATGAACTAGGTACTATAGTTACCATAATCCCAGTTTTACAGATGAGGAAACTGAGGGATTAAGTGACGTTCCCATTGTCACACATCTGGAAGTACCAAAAGTAGGATTTTAATCCAAAAACTCTTGATTCTAAGTCAAGCGTTCTTTCTACTACGCCACATTTCCCATCACCCTAAGTAGGAGGGTATCCCAAACTTCCGAAACTCACTTCTCTCTATACCTTCTTTTTATATTCTCTCCCTTGCTGATCTTAGCTGCTTCCATGAATTAAATTATCATCTCCATGCAAATGACTCCCACGAAAGTGTATATGTGTATAACTTCCTTCCTTCCTTCCTTCCTTCCTTCCTTCCTTCTTTCCTTCCTTCCTTCCTTCCTTCCTTCCTTCCTTCCTTCCTTCCTTCCTTCCTTCCTTCCTTCCTTCCTTCCTTCTCTCTCTCTATCTCTCTTTGTCTCTCTTTTTCTCTCTCTTATCTTTTACCAGAACTTAAGTCCAGCAGTGCCAACCACCTGTTGAATATCTCCAACTGCATATTTCATTGACTCCTCAAACTCAATATGTAAAAAAAAAATCATCATCTTCTCTTCCTCCACACTTCCCTAAAAGTAAATCAAGGCTTTACATTTTACAAATATTGATAAAAATGATATCTCAGATTGTACAGTCACCCAAATTACACACTTACAAAACATTCACACAATTCCATTATTGTCATCAATGTATTTCTCAACTTAGTTATTTCTCTAACATACTTTAAAATTTTTTTTAACATAGAAGGTCTTATTTCCAAAGCTCTGTCTATACTGAGAAAGCAACAGGTAAGTTAAAGAAAGAAGAACATAGCAATAATAATAGCTTAATAAGTATTCGAAACATTTACTTCATTCCTTTTACTTTCCTGCGAGATTTTAAAACATATACCACAAAGATTCAAAAGCAGTTTGTTTACATGATCTTCTTGATTTTAACTTACTAGTAAGATGGGACTCCCTGTCATTGCGCTCTGGGCCTGGTATTTAGTTTCCTGCATGAATGCTCAGAGTCTGAGGTTCTTAATCTTTTTGTGCCATGGATCTTTTCGATGATGAAACCTATGGAGCTCTTCTAGAATAGTGCTTTACCTTTTGTTCTTAGAAAATGAATAATTGAAGACAATTCAAAGTCAGAGGTTAGGGAAAATAAAGATGTGTGTGTGTGTGTGTGTGCATATGTGTATGTGTATGTACAGATTTTCCCCATCCAGGTTCATGCACCCCTTGAAATCAAAGAATCCTTGACTTAGAGATATTAGTAACTGGCTTAATTTTGGAGGATAAAAGAGGTTTTTTCTTTCAGATTTATGCTTCCCTTTGTATTATGTATATTGCCTCCAATTCTTTTTCCCTCTCAGTTGTCTACCTGGAGCTATGGCTTTGACAAGGATCTAAAGTTTGTTATGTGCCCTACTCTGAAGAGAAAATGGCAGTGTGCAGAAGAAACACATCTATTTCAAGAGCCTGTCTGAATAGGCCCTTTGGAGTTAAATTGTCTTATTCATCTATTGTCCTAAATTGACATCAGAGGCTATGTCTTTCTGGTCCTTCCCTGAGCTTGGATAATTCCCTTGCTGTTTCCGTTGGTAGTTCTCCTTCCAGACTGATCATCTACTTTGATGCTATGCCCTATGGTTGTCCACTCTGGCTTCCTTTTATTGGATAGGCAATTCCCCAATTCAGTGGACATGAAATACTTGTCCCTCATCTATTGTGCTTGACATAACTACTTGACTTTTGCCAACATGCTACATTTGGCTCATATTTCTCTTCTCCCCCTTGGGAAAATAGTGCACTGAAGTGAAGTTTACCATGAGCAGAATAATCTTTACAGCCATCAGGGAAGGTCTGGTATCACAAACGTGGCATCAGATTTACAGATAGATTAAGGATCTACCCTAATTCCAAAAGCTTTGTTAACCTTAGGAAGATCACCTTTCCCTCTGAGACTTAAAGGAAGTATGAACATACAGATATACCTAAAGATATATTTTAAGATAGAGGAGGAGGCAGTTTAGGAATCTCATGTCTAATGGCTTCAGTCTTGTTAGTAGGGCACAAGACCATTGGTTAATAGTGAGGCTGGGGAAAGTTTGGAGCTTGGGGAAAGAGAAGAAAGTCTAAGTCATTTTGCGGAGTATCCTAAGGGATGAACAAAAGTGGAACAAAAAGACTTGAAAGCATTCGTGAGGAATAAGGGGAATTGAAGAGAAAAACACTGATTAATTGATTTTACTTTGTACTAAAAACTGTGCTAAGCATTAGCAATGCAAATAAGAAAGCAAGACAATGCCTACTTTCAAGGAGTTCACATTTGAACTGAGAGGCAACACATATAGGAGGGTTCATGTTCAGGGTACACGGAAAGGCCTAGGGGTATAGAGGGAAAATCTGCAAGGCATATGGTTAGGCCTGGTAGAGTCTGGACAGGGAAGGAGTGGATCCAAGAGTTGAAGCATAACAAGACTTTGGGTTAGCTCATGGAGCGGTAGGGATAGGAAGGTGAGGAATTGCTACAGGATGGGAGCTAGGGAATGGGAGCTGATGTGCGGAGAATGAGTTTCCCAAGGTCTGCCCCCAATGCCGTCAGCATCTTCTGTGCCATTGGCATTTTGGCAATGAGCCAGCTGAGGCAGGTAGAGAGGGGTCTCTGAATCCCTGAAGGGACTATTCGTGCTGAATCTTCAGATGAGATATTGGCATTTGGTTAATGAGCAGGCTGTGGAGATTTGGCTTTATAGTTATATTTGAATTTATATTTGGTAGCACAACATGGTAACCCTCCTAAGTAAAGCTTTGTGGTAAGAAAGCATAAAGTTTGGGTGTGGATATGCATAGGGTGTGGTTTGGGTACACTGGCAAAGGTGACTTGTGTTCTATACACATGAGTATAGGTATACGTGGTGGTTATGCAGGATTGGAGACCAGCAGAGTAGGCACCATGAAAGGACTAAGATATAAAGCAGTATTGGTGAGGGCAAGTAGCTGACTTTTAAGACTAGGCTGGGTAGGCAGTCAAGTGAAACCAGATGAGAGTCAATATAGTGAGTGAAGTAGAATGAGTCAGGGAGATATAGTTCATTGTGAAATTATATGAGGCAGTGGGGACAGTTGCCAGGTAAAGAGGTAGTGTTTGTAGAGAGGGAGCATGAAGCTTAACATTTTGGGGGGCAAAGCAGCAATGATTGATGATATAGTCAATCCAGGGTGTGGCCTTACCAACTGGCCACTCAAGTAGGATGGAAATCACACATCAGTGGAACTGAGATGAATGAGGAAACCTAGCTCAGAGTGTTAAAGGGATCATTACTATGTATGTTGAAGTTGCCAATGATCTCAGGAGATGGGGTGGAAAGGAAAACCACAAGACAAATGTTGAAATCATCTAGGTAGGTGCAAAAGGGCCCTGGACAGTGAAGGATGAGGTTGTGGAAAGGGAGAAAACAAAGGACACTGAGATTTAACCTCAGTAACAAAGAGAACGAGGAAACCGAGAGAAGAAGGTAGGAAGGCAGGAAGGACAGGTAATTCTGTAGGCAAGATGAAGACCAGTTTTAAACATATTAAATTCAAAGTGATATCCAGGTGGGAATGTCTAGCAGGCAATTACAAACGTGAAACTGGAACTAGAGAGAGATTAGAGGTGAAGAGGCAGATTTGATAGTCACATATAGAGGTGAGAGTGAAAACCTTGCAAGCCAGTGATACAATTAACAGAAAGTGTGTAAAGAAAAAAAGGCAAGAGGAGGAAGAGGAACAATTAATCAATCCATGAACAAGCTTCTATTAAGCACCTACTTCAGGTCAGACACTGCTAGTTAAGCAGTCGACAAAGACAACAATGGAACAATTTCTGCACATATCTAAGTGTATGCAAAATAGATACAATGTATTTGGGGGGAGATACTAGTAACTGGGGGCTCAGGAAAGGCTTCACGGAAAGGGTAGTTTTCCCCTATCTACTGTGTTCTTGAGGACTTGGGGAGTGCCAAACTGGCCGTGAGAAGAAGGGAGAATGGTCTTATGAATATGGGTAATCATCAACTTGACAAAGTGAATGAGAGTCAGTTGTGTAAACACAACCTCAGGAGTCAGGCTTCCGTGTTATTGGGAAGGGTTTGTCTTGACTTGTTCTAATTTTTTGTGAAAGAACACAGAGTACATGCACAATCGCTTTTGCCATCCCGGTGTTTACATTTTTGCTGTACCTGTGTGTGTTCTTGGCTGGGTGTGGCACTCAGTCCTGTGGCTGCCATGTAAGTACTTCCAATGGTCTTGATCTTTTCGACTCCACTAAATTTTGGTTTGGACAGCAACTGTGAAGGAATACATAATAGTTATTCAATCACTCAGGCTTGCCCTGACCCAAGATTGAACGTGTTAGCAGCATTCTAAATATCCAGTTCATGGCAAGGTGAATTTGCTTTCGGCTGCAATTTATTTACCTTAGGCCTTTACCTTAGTAAGAGAGAATAGTTTAATAGATTACATTTCAGGAGGAGTGTGTTCTTGGAAAGAAGTAGAGTTGTAGAATTTGGTAGTCATGGAATAAAGTAAATACTGAAGCCAGTTAACCATAGCTCCAAATAAGTTTCATGATTCTTGGTTAGAAACAGGATTACTGACTTTCTTAAAAATGTGGTGCTTTGCATAAATAGGTTTACACACAACGGTTGATCATTACACATGTAGACAGAATGTTGTTGTTTATTCATTTCAGTCATGTCCAACTCTTCCTGACCCTATTTGGGACTTTCTTGGCAAAGATACTGGAGTGATTTACCATTCCTTCTCCAGCTCTTTCTATAGATGAGGAACTGAGGCAAACAGGGTTAGGTGACTTGCCCAAGGCCACACAGCTACGAAGTGTCTGAAGCCACAATTGAATTCAGGACGATGAATGTTCCTGACTTCAGGCCCAGGATTCCATCCACTGCATGTAGTCAGAATAATGTAATACAAAGTGGCTGAAGTAAGGACATAGTTTAAGGAAGTTTAAGGAAGAGGGAAATAAGTAGAAACGGAAAGGAAAGTGAAAGGGTGGGTGAGGAGAGGAAGAAGAGAAAGCAAGGTCGGATATGAAATGATTTATTTTTGTTCAGAAATGGGAGAATGGAATTAAATATGCCAACAGAAGAAATGGAATATATCTTCTTCTCCATCCCCTTTATCCTTCATTCTATTCAATTATCCTTACTGTAAGAAGCCTTGGGAATGAGTATTAGGCTATTAGTAGAATTACTGGCAACATAATTAAATATAATTTCATTCTATAGACAGGATATTCACTTTATATTGATAGTATTAAATGTGCCCATACTCTAGAGAGACTATATATGCCTATCTTTATCTAAATCCACATTTCTCTCTGTGTGTGTCTATTTATCTACACAAAGAATGGAACAGTGGAAAGAACATTGTATTTGAAGTCACTGGACTAAGATTTGAATTCCAGCTCTGTCACTTTTTAGCTGTGTGATGTTGGGAAAGTCATTTAGTCTCTCTTAGCCTTAGCAGGATGGCACAATGAATAGCTTGCTGGACTTGGAGTCAGGAAGACCTGACTTCAAATCTTGCACCTTACAAGCACCATGTTATTCACCATAAATTTCATGGCATCAGGATAGAGTTTTAGCCAACTAAGGAAAAGAAGGACACACATTATTCTATGGTTTCTCACTATATTACACAGTCCATTGTATATTTCTGTGTATCTATTATAACATCAAGCAGATTTGGTTCCCAAAGAAGATCCTATAAAATAGGTTGGAGTCTGTTACTATAACTGAAATTTTCCAAGGCTAGTTTCCCAATGATGGAGAAAGAAAGCAGATATGTAAGACATCTGGGGAAAAAAGGTGGAGTGATGATCTAGGAAGATTTGCTGACTAAATATATTATTTCATTTGAAAAATGTGTCCATGACTTACTAGATAATGTATACCAATGAATGTTACATTTTCCCCATTTTATATATGATCATAATAGGGCGTCAAAAATATTCTTGAAATCAAAGAATCTATATATGGACACAGAAAACATTGTTTTTCTCATATTCCGATAATGTAGTGAATATTAGCAAAGAGCATGTGACATTTTGAATTCTAAAATCCATATCCTTGTAGAAAGGAAACATGCACTGTGCCTTCTGCAATAAAGAGATGAGTTAAGGAGCATAATTTACTTTTATTTTAAAGAACAGATGGTAGTTCTGCATATAGGCTTCAAGATGGAATCCAACAAATCACTTAATCATTTTTGAATATGCATCCTAATCAGAGAATTGCCTAAAGTGAAAAATATGTTTATTATATTTTTACACATAAAGCCACCATCAGAAAATTTTCCTTGAACTTCATGCCTTTCTAGAAATTTCATTGGCATTTAGAGCGTATGTAACATTCTTTGTATGATAGTTTTTGATGGTGGATTATAATAATCCTATTAACTCTGATGATATAATACACATCTGTATGCTGTCATAGCAAACTGGCTGAATTTAGATTATACCAATTTAGACTATACCAATCACTGCCAGCCGGAGACTACAATGCTGGTCATCAGAAATTCTACAGTAATGCCCTTGTTTCACTCCAAATGTTTTGATTTTATTTAAAATATAATTCTAATTCCTTCTGTCACAAAAGTCCCAAGAAGATATGTTCTCCTATTGTATTGACACAGTTCATTTCCCACATACATTAGCACTTACATCATCAAAGTCAGCAATGATTTCATTCAGGAGTCTCAGACACTCCAAGCCTTCTTTGTTGACATCTGATTCTGTATAAAATTCTTTGAAATCCGGAATAGAGGCAAACATGACACAGACACAGTCATAGGATTGATGATACAAGTCCTATACAAGAGAAAAAAAAAGATCAGTAAATTAGGAAATGTTTTATAAGGCATAAAAAGTTTTAAAAGTAAGTGTTTTCTTAGACAATCCCATTTGATCAAGCAAGATCATTAAACTTAAGACAAGATAAAATTTCTACAAGGAAAAGGAAAATGTTATCTTTTAATCAAATTGACACCTTTTACTTTGTAATTAATTTTGACTACATTTTTTTTAAAGTTAAATTCCTTCTCAATTTTACAAATGAGTTTCATCTGCAGTGGAGTAACATATATCAAATTGCTTCTTTGTACTGTTTTTGACATTGTTACTTTTTGTTTTTAAATAAGTGTTTATCAAAGTCCTTTATCAATAACTACATAATAATGACTTGTAATTATAACATTTAATTTATAACTTGTCTTTACAAAGCCTTCTTTATAAATATGTTCTTCACAAGAACTTTTAGAGGTCATGAAGATAAAGAATATGGTGTAAGAGAACATAGACCACTAGGTGGCGTAGTAGATAGAATGCTAAACTTGGAATCCTGAAGATTTAAGTTAAAATCTTGCTTCATGCCCTTACTATCTATGTGACACTGAGCAAGACACTTATCCTCTCTCAGTCTCAGTTTCCTAATCTGTAAAATCTGTCAAAAAAAATCTGTAAAATCTGTGGCACTTACCTCACAAAGCTGTTGTGAAAATCAAATGAGATAACATGTATTTTTCAAGCCTTAAAATGCGATATAAATGCTTATTATTATTATTATCATAAATATCTAAGGTCATAAATAATAGTCAAGACTTTCTGAACCCCGGCCTTTGGATTCCACTTAAACTGTAGATTTAAATCCATAGAATACAGAACTAAGTGTTCTGTTCTGCTGTGTCCCTACCTAGAAGCTGAAAAACCAGAGTTCTCCAAACACACCAGCCTGATGCTTTACTTCTTTTTCTATAAATAATAAAACTCTCTTCAAAGTTTTAATAAACTCCTTCAAAGTTTAAGGCAAAGCTCAATTTCTCTCTTGCCCAGAAGAATGGGTTCCAATCAGGCCACTATAAAAGTCCTTTGGGGTTCTAATGGCAGGATGGATACCTCAGGATCAAGTGCTCCTAGAGCAGAACACAACTTAGCCTGGTACAACACAACCAAGAGGGAAAAGACTTGCTTCTCTGTCCTAGTAGTGATTATTAAATAGAAAGGGCACTGGAGGAGCGCCGGAGACATGGGCTTTAGTACTGGCTTTGACACTTCAATAGCTGTGTTATCTGATCAAGCCACTGAATTCTGATTACCAATCTGCAGAATGGGGACAATACTATTTGTTCTACTTACTCCAAAGGGTTGCTGTGAGCACTGAATGAAATAATGTCTATAAAGTGCTCTTGCAAATCATAAAACATATATAAAATTAATATTATCTAATCTATATCATTGGACTTGGCTTCTCTCCTAATTTACAGACTTAGAGCTATACCGGCATGTCCTTTGTGTACCTCAAAACTAACATGTCCCAGGACTACACTTATTATTTCCCCCATAAATGTGCTCTTTCTGAATGAACTGTTTTTGTCAGTAGCATGATCATGCCTCCCAAGTTTGAATTTTTAATGTTGTCTTACATTTGTCCTCTCAGGTATCAAGTCCTGTTGAATCTACTAAGTCCATATGCATCTCTTCCTCACTATTTCCACCATCATTACCTGAATTCAGGCCCTCATTACCCCATGAGCTGTGATCAACCAGGATGTATAAAGGGAAGAGAAAAGGAAAGGGACCAAGCATTTATTAAGCACCAACTATGTGCCACGTACTATGCTAAGTGTTACCTCACTTGATCCTCACAACAACCCTGTGAGGTAGGTGCTGCTATTATCCTCATTTTCCATTTTAGGAAACTGAACAAACAGAGGTTAAGAGGCTTGCTCAAGGTCACCCAGTGTCTGGGGCTGGATTTGAACTCAGGTCTTCCTTACTCCAGGCCCAGCATTCTATCCACTGTTCTATCTAGCTGCCTCTGAAGAATAAAAATAAATTTAAGCAGTGCTGATGTTTTCTAATTAGCCTTCACTCTATATCTACAAGGTGATGACATGAAATGTGAGAGCGAGGAGAAGGCAGGGAGAGCTCTGGATGCTTTCAGGTGACATGACTGTGTTGGGCTTGGGTACCTGATTGTTTTCTTCTGTAGGTATGTTACTGTGCTCTGTGGGTGAGTCTGGTCTTATAAGTCAGTTAGGAAAGCCGGTGTAATGTGTTATGGGCATTTCCACCCAGGGTGTCTCATATATCTGTGGGACAATCAATGCAGTGCTCTAGTGAGTGAGCATGTTAGCATAGTAAGCACCATTTGGGAGTAATCTGTGATGATTGTGGGTCTTCAGGTTCAGAGATTAGTACTATATGAGGCTATGTTGGTCATCAGGATGTGTCCTATGGGAGTAGAAATTGTGTGTGTGTGTGTGTGTGTGTGTGTGTGTGTGTGTGTGTGTGTGTAGGGTAGGGAAAGGAGCTGTTTAAAAAAAGAAGTTCAGTCTAGATTCCTAACAGCTTCTCTGGAATTTATCAGAAATCCCTTGTAGAGTTTGAAAATTTACCAAAAATTCTAGAGGATTCTGCAAATTTCTGAAATTGACTTGATTCTAAAAAGAACACACTATTGTACCAATAGGTTACAATAGATCACCTGGACCAGCCCTTTCATCCTAGGATGGTCAGAATGGGGAAAGGAAGTGAATGGTCATTAAAGAGATTTAGGACAAAGCATCTGGGTCTCCTGGACAAAGCTGGAAAATTCTGTTTTTTTGTGTGCTATCATCCATTGGAAGCTTTAAGCCTTAACTCACTGTTATACATGACTTGTTTTGTCACAAAGATTGGCCCTTATAAGCCATTAAGAATATAATTTTATGGAATTATTGTGTTTTTATTCAATAAATAATGTTACAAAGACTTTTTGTTATTACTCCAACCCCTTCATATTTCACAGTAGGTGGCTACCTACTTTACCTACCCCTTCCAACTGTGCCCGTTTCTCTAGAATCAATGGGTAGGATTCAGTGGCATTCCATGGCCACTGTATATACAGTCATATAGAATAACAGGATGTCAGCTCTAGAAGAGATGTTGGGGATTATCTAATCCAGCTCTTTCATTTTACAGATGAAAATAACCATACCTCTCTTATCTGTCCCACAGGATTGCTATAAGGAAATCAGTTCATAAAGCTTAAAGTATAAATCTTAAAATATAAATGTTATCATTATTATTAATATTATACTTGACCAACATTATAGAGTTAGTTCATAGTTGAACTTGTACTGTGATCCACCAGGTCTTTTGATTCTAAGGCCAGTACTCTTTCTACTTTATCATGCTATTTGGCTATGGGGGTCCTGTCAGTCCACAGATCTACCAGCATGTGGTAATTGGTCTTTGTGCCCAGTGATTTTATAACCTTCTGGAGTGCTTTGGGTGGGTGCCCTGTAGGACTAAACCATGTGGGGGCCATAAAGAGTCACTTTCCCTGCTTAATTTTCTACTTAGTGATAATTTAGGAACAGAGGTGAGTTTGATCCATTAAGAAGTAAAAGGCAGAATCATTTGAGCCAGAACTGATATTCAGAGTTAACTTGGCACTTACATACCGAGAGTCCAGAAGAACTGTTTACAAGCTAGAGTGATGACACCATTGAATAATCCATTCTGTATCAATTTAAAGAGCTATTATAGTGGCTAAGGGTGGTACTGTTTGCTTGCAGAGTATCACATTGATGTCTATGGTGACATCTGCTGCCTATTTTGATCAAGCCTCAGCTGTTACAGAATGAAAGTACCCTGGCCCAGAGTCACACTTAAGCAATACCACCTGGGGACTTTGGCAGGAATATGGATTTGATGACAAAATGAGGTCTTTTCAAAATCTGATGAAAGCTGTTTGTGATGTTCGTTCCAGGGGCTCTTTACAAATGTTCCTGCCACAACACAACAGGCTGTAGCACAGGCCATACAAAAAAAAAGGCTCCACATGGTGCAAATGGTTAGAAAAACTCTTGTTGGAACAGATGTTTTATGGCTCCTGATCCTGCTGATGACAGGGAACAGGTGAGGATGCAGACAGAAGGTGTTTTGATGCAGACCCACATTACCCTGGTGGAAATTTTTAAAAGTATGTTGAAAACAACTTTCAGTTAAGTTGCACTGTAGAAAATAAAAGCTTAAGTAACAGTTATATCCCTTAACCACTAATACTGTTACTGACAACACCTATCATATAAATGTGTTTAGCTAATGGAAAAGGCTGAATCAAATGCTCTTATGACTAAGCATTTAAATTGTTTTAATTAAAAAAATCTAAAAAGCATTTCCGAGGAAACTAATTTCCTTTCCCAAAGAAAATTGATATTTCTTATATCAACATAGTTCATGAGTGTTAATACTGAATCAGAAAAAGCTCTGTTCAAGTGTGGGAGGGCATATACTTGTTAGAATATTCTCAGAATGCCATTGGAAATTTTGGAATAGTGAAATTTTGAAGGAGTCCCTACCTGACTCAGGAGATAGTCATCAACTGAGTGAAATAAGCAGAACCAAGAGAACATTGTACACAGCAACACTATGTGATGATCAACGGTGAAGAATAACTTAGCTCTTCTCAGCAATACAATGATCCAAGACAATTCAAAAAAACTCATGGTGGAAAATGCTATCTACATCCAGAAAAAGAACTATGGAGTCTGAATGCAGATCAAAGCATACTATTTTCACTTTTTTGTTGTTTTTTTTGTTTATTTTGCTTTCTCGTGGTTTTTCCTTTTTGTTCTGATTCTTCTTTCACAACATGATTAATGTGGAAATATGTTTAACATGATTGCCAACATATAACCTGTATTCGATTGCTTGCCATCTTGGGAAGGGGGAGTAGAAGGAGGGAAAGAGAAAATTTGGAACTCAAAATCTTATAAAAATGAATGTTGAAAACTATCTTTAGGTGTAATTGGAAAAAATAAAATACTATTAAAAAAGAAATAGTCATCAAACTATATTAGGAATAGTCAAAAATGGCTTTACTAGTTCATCTTAAAATCATTATCTGTTTTTATTGAGGAGATAATCTGTTTGTTGTTCAGTCATTCATTTTTCACTCAGGTCTGACTCTTTGTGTCTCTATTTGGGGTTTTCTTGGCAAAGATGTTGGAGTGGTTTGCCTTTTATTTTGCGGATAAGGAGCTGAGGCAAACAAACCTTGCTCAGGGCCACACAGCTAGTGAATATCTGAGGCTGGATTTGAACTCAGGAAAATGAGTTTTCCTGACTCCAGGCCTGACACTGTTCCATTTTGCTTGCCCCATATCATCTGTTATAGTGCTCATTTGAACATGAAATGGTTTTCAGCTAGTTCAAACTAATTTTCTCTCTGTTTGGGCATGGGGTATTTTATATCTCACTTCAGAAATTATGCAATGTTGAAGCACACTATTGAGGCAAACTTAAATAAAAACATCATAACATGATATCAGTTCTTTTCTTCTTCCTCTGTTTTTGGTGAAGTCCACTTGTGCATAGATTACCTCAGGCAACATAGTGTCAATGCTGAGAATTCTGCCTGAGAGTTCATTCAAAATGGATTAGATGGAGTGTTCTATAGTCATATTTGCAATGGATTTTGGAATGATCATTCTATATTAACTCTGCAGCCTAAAAATAGCCTGCTGAAGGCATCTATTTAACCAAGTCTAGTGTGCTTGCATAATACAGTGCCTCTCTGTAGAGTAGGAGCTATGGAGGATTTCCCTGTTTGAGTGTGCTGTGTGGCTGCCTCCCTCTTCCCTAATACAACAGGGATATCAACTTGGAAGTAATCCTCCACCCTAATGCTTACACTATGTAAAAAAGGCTAAATAAGAGTAGCAGAAAAGACTTCAGAATGGGAGAAATTGTAGGAGAAAAAGAGGAAAAAGAAGGAAAAGAATGAGGAGTGGAGAGAAAGACAGTAAGTGGGCTTATTATTTATAAGTAGCAGCTCAGTCTTAGCATCCCAACCTCTCCTATCCAAATCCTGTTTCTTTGAAGGCTAGAATCTTTAGAATCTAAGGTCTTTCTGCAGGGATGTGTGCCAAAATTACTCCTCAGTATGATAAAGGGTACTCTCTTCTTGACAGGCCCAGACCTCCGGTCTTCTAGTGTACCGCCTAATCCTTACTTGTTACTGATTAAGGAACTTGAAGATAGAGAAATTCAAAATATTGAAGTCTCTCTTAAGAATTATAGATCTAGAGCCAGAAGAGCCACCTAGTCCACCCCTCCACCTCTTATTTTGTTGATGAAGGAAAGAAGAAAATAAGCATTTATAAAACATATAGAATGTGCCAGGGATTGTGCTAAATACTTAACAAATATATTAGTTGATCCTCACAACAACTCTGAGAAGTACGTGCTATTTATCCACATTTTACAGCAGAGAAAACTGAAGCTGTCAGAGTGTAAGTGACTTGATCAGGGTCACACATCTATTAAGTTTCTGAACCCAGATTTGAACTCAGGTTTTCCTGACTCAAGGCCCAGTGCCTATTGAGGAAAATGAGGGTTAGGAAGGTAAAGATATGCCCAAAGTCACATAGGTAATAAGTATCTTTCTTTTGAAGGGAGGAAGGCAGGGCAATTGGGGTTAAGTGACTTGCCTGAGGTTACACAGCTAGAAAGTTTGTCAAGTGTCTGAGGCCAGATTTGAACTCAGGTCCTCCTGACTCCAGGGCTGGTGCTGTACTCACTCACTGCACCACTTAGCTGCCCACTGGTAATAAATATCAAAGGCCAGATTTGAACCTGGTTCTCTGATCCCAAATCCAGTGCTTTTTCCATTACACAGGATAGGGAGTTTTTTTGTAATCATGTGCAATTTTATTTGTAGCTTACTATAACATATATTTGAATTCCACTCTGCCAGAGACCATTTCTTCCTGATTCATAGGACCATAAAAAGGTGATTCTAAAGAAAGCAGAGTTAAAAGGACATTAGGAAGGTCTTCTTTACACTTTGGAGATCACTTAGTCCTAAACTTTCATTGTTTTAGATGAACAAATAGAATTCCAAAGATGGGAAGTGACTTGCCCATGGCAACTCATGGAGAAGTTCTAAGGTTTGTGCCTAGGTCCTCTGACTCCATATCTAGGTCTCTTACCACTGGACCATGCTGGGTGGGCATACTTCCTGTCCCTAACACATGACCTTGCATCTTTTCATTTGTGCCATTGTTCTTGCTGCTTGGAATGCCCCCTCTCTTCATCTTCATTTCTTAGGCTGCCTTAGACTGTAAGCTCCCTGAGCCTCTTTTTTGTGTCTCTGGAACTTAGCATGGTGCCTGGCACATAGTAGGTGCTTAATAGAGGGTGATTGATTGATTGATCAAAACATCTGTATTCTTTCAAAGTGCAATTCAGGCACCACATTTTACATTTAGTCCTTTCCTGATTCTCTCCCTGTTGATGACTACCCTCCCCCACCCTTTGAACTTAACATGTTTAATGGATTTGTTCACTTCTGAAAGGAATATATTGAAGAAGAAAAATATAATAGTTTTGTTCTATTTCTTCCTGTAGTTTCATAACTTTTTCTTCAGTTACGTAGATGCTATGCCATTTAGTGCATATATATACATATATATTAAGTATGCTATTATTTCGTTTTCTATGGTATCCTTGAATATAACATAGTTTAAATATTTATCTCTTTCAACCAAATCAGTTGTTGCCTTATTTGAGATCATGATGGCTACTCCTGCTTTTTGATATTTGCCTGAAGCACAAATTCTGCTCCACTCTGAAGTAAATCTTTGTTTCAAGTGTGTTTCCTATAAACAACATATTGTTGGATTCTGCTACCCTCCTCTGTTTTCTAGATAAGTTCATCCCAGTCATTCATTCAATAAACATTAAGTACCTACTATGGATCAGTCACTGTGGTAAAATGCTGGGAATACAAAGAAAGGCAATAGACAATTCACAGTCTAATGGGGGAGACAACATGCAAACAACTATATACAAACAAGCCATAGACAGATATGATAAATTGGAGATAATTAGTAGTGGGAAGGTATTAGAATTAAGGGGGACTGGACAAGGCTTCCTGCAGAAGGTGGGATTTCAGCTGGGACTTGATGGAAGCCAAGGAAGTCAGAAGACAGAGATAAGGAGGGAGAACATTCCAGTCACAGAGGACAGCCAGAGCAAATGTCTAGATTTGGTAGGATGGTGCCATCTTTTACAGTGATAGGGAAGTTAGAAAGAGAGATGTTTGGGGGTTTAATAATGAATTCCGTTTTGGACATGTTGAATTTAAGATGTTTGCAGGATATCCAGTTCAAGCTGTCTAACAGGGAGTTGAAGGTCAGGAGAGAAGTTAGGGCTGGATAAGCAGATCTGAGAATCATCAGCATACAGATGATAATTAAAATCATGATAGCTAAAGAGACAACCAAGCGAAACAGCATGGTAGAAGAAGAGGGCCTGAGACAGAGCCATATGGAACATCCATAGTTAGCTGATATGACATGGTTGAAGATTCAGAAAAAGAGCCTGAGAAAGAGCAGACAAGTTGCAGGAGAAGCAGGAGAAAGTGGTGTTACAAAAACTTAAAAAGAGAATATGAAGGAGAAGAGTGTGAAGATATTGTCAAAGACTGCAGAGAGATCAGGAAGAATGAGGATTGAGAAGAGGTCATTAAATTTGGCAAGTAAGAGATCATTAAGAATTTCACAGAGTTTCATGTTCATATTCTGTATTATTATTAACTGAGTATTTCCCTCCATTATATCCTTTTATACTTATTCCTTTTTTTTCTCCTAGCCTGCTTTTTATGAAGGAGGCAGAGAAAGACGGCATCTGATAAGCACCATAATCCATAATTAATGTGGATTACCTTTACTCCTCTTTCCCTCCCTTCTTTGCCAATCTCTGGCCCTCAACTCTGGTCCTTGCATTTTATTTCTCTCTTTTTAATCACCTTTTATGATGAACTCTCCAAAGGTGAAATTTGTTTTGCTTTTGACTCTACTCTCCCTCTTATATCTATCATCTTTTATAGTCTCTTCCAATATCCCTAGTGACTTAAATATATTTCTATTCCAAATGCTTTTTTTTATTTAATCCTTCTCTCCCCAGTTCAGATAAGAGTGAGGTCATGAGATCAATCCTCTTATATATTCTTCTTCTGCACTCTATACAAAATAGTAAGTTCTTCCTTTCTCATTTCTTTTTTAGTGTATTTCACTTTCTCTCTTTTCTTTCCTCTCTTAAAACCAACAAACCACAACAAAATCACATCCAGACCATGTGTCTTATTTAGCTCCCAGTGTGAAACCTGATAAACTTGGAATTCTGAAGAGACACTTGATTTTTCTCCCCATGCTAGACTGTAAACATATAATTTACTGTTTAGACCAATCTAGTTGCTCAAATGTATTTTCCTTTCTACATTTCTCTTGATTCCTGTGTTTGCATTTCTAAGTTTCTGCTGAGCTCTGGACTTATCTTCAGGTGTGTTTGAAACTTAAAGGTCTATTTTCCCTCCTGCATGATTATATTCAGTTTGGCACAGTAAGTGAATCTTGGTTACAGGCCCTTATCTTTTGCCTTTTGGAAGACAGTATTCCATCTCTCCTCTTTTAGAGCTACTGCTACTAAGTCTTATGTGATCTTGACTATGGTCTTTGATTCTCACATTTTATTTCTCTCTTGTTTGTAGAATGTTTTTCTTTGACTTGGAAGCTCTAGATTTTGACTCTGACATTCCTGAGTATTGGGGATTGAGTCTTCTTTTTGGGGATTTTCATATCTTGCTTGAATTCTTTCATCCACTCTTGTGGTCTTTGTAGCCAAGGATTTTTTCCCCTGAGGCTCTGCTTGTATTTGTTGTGAGGCGATTCTCTTCTTCTGGGTTTCCCTTAACCCACATTATTTCTTCGTTGTGCTCCTATTTTCTGGCTACTCATATTTTCCACTTCAACTCTTGGTTTGAAGATTCTTTGCTCAAGTCAGTCCCTTTTATCAGTCTTGTATATATTGGGTATGCCCTATTTGTTCCTTTCCCCTTCTCTATGTATTCTATAGCCTTCTGCCAGTGACTCAACCATTGCCAATCTGAATGAGGTAGCTAATATGAGGTTCCACCTTTTTTCTCAGTCTCTCACTTTGTCACTCTTCTGATTATACACAGCAGGCTCTATCTGCAGGGTGTCTGTCTGTCCTTCACTTTGAATGATCCTTAATTAGGAGTTGGTTTTGTCCTCTGCTGGAGCTCTAACAACCTCTGGTAGGATTCTGAAATTCAGCTGGTCAAACAAAGATTGGAAAAATCCTGAAGAACCCAGATGCCCAAGGTACCAAATTGGCCCTGCCTCTCTCCAAGGATCTCAGTGCTCTGAGGAATCCACATCCTGGCACTCTCTTCTTTAGCAATAACCCTTTCTCTGGTTCTGTTCTCACAGATCAATGCCAGCATAAATATTGAGCATGCAAGTATTAGTTGTGTCACTAGACTGCGACAATCCTCTTCAAAGCAATAGCTAGCTCTAGGTCTGTTTATGAGTGTTTACACTGTCTCCCTTCTGCTCCCTGCTTCTGTTAGTCTATGATCTGGTTGCCAGAGCTTGGGTTAGTTTTTTGATCCCTGTCCTCCTCAAACATCTGCTGTTTTCATGTTTATGTGATCAAGTTTGAACCCTCTACCAACCTTTACCTCCTTCTAGATGTCTTTCCCTACAGTTCTGGACTGGATGGAGGAGCTTACTCCTATTTCATTTAACATTTCTTTATTACTGTTTTTTCTGAGGCTGTGTTATAATTGCTAGGGTTAATGGAGAAAGATGGGTTTCCCTACAATCTTTCACGATACTGTCTTAACTGCAAGTCTCTCTTATCTCTCATGCCTTTTCAGTCACTTACAAAATTCAGTTCTTCACAGCACTAAAAGAAATCTCCCTTCAATTGTTCATATGTGAAAAATAAATTGGATAAAATCCTTTCCACCTATACTGTGCCATATAACTAGATTGATAAGCTGTAAAATTAGTCCATGAATATGTATACTTTTTAATAGGCAATCCATAATAAGCTGAACCAATAATTAACAGTAGGAGTTTAGGGTGGATAGAATCTGAGAAAATACGTGGCAAAATTAAGAAGGATACATTATGTTAACAATAATAATTTGTTATAAGGACATGTATTTCTGGAAATGGACTAGATTTAGTTACATTGTGAAAATTAGAGATACCAGATGAACAATCTGAGTGGAACATTGGGACTTTGGTGATGCTAAAAGAACAAGGAGGCCTTCAACATGTTAGATATGTCCTCATGGAGGACTTATGGGATAAGATTGTGTAGGATAAGAGATGTTCAGTCCTTCATCACCTCATGCCTGCTCTACTGCTATAGTCTGCTGGTGGATTTACCTGCCTTAAGTCTCTCTCCATTTCAATCAATCCTCATTCAGCCACTAAAATGATTTTCCTAAAACTCAGGTCCATGTCACCTCTTACACAGTAAACTCCAGGATCAAATACAATGTCTGATGTTTGGCTTTCAAAATCCTTTACAACCTAACACTCTCCTACCTTTCCAGTCTTCTTATGCTTTACTCCCTGTTATATACACTTTGATCCAGTAACATTGACCTTCTTTCTATTCCACAAACAAAGCATGCCATCTCTTGGCTTTTACAGGGTATAAACACCTAGATGACTGGCAATGACCTAGTTTCCATCAAGTTTCCCACTTTCCTGATAGAAGTTTACTATTCCTGCAAGTTTTAATGGTTTAGCTAAAGAAGAGCCATCCTATGTCAGTGTGCACAGTAACTCTTTGGAGGTCTCTCAAAATACCCTGGATATATCCCCTGGCCAAGTATGATGAACAGAGGCCACAAACAGAGGATTGGATCTCTAAGTCTTTTCCGGGCTCCAAGGTTTCCACATTTTACAGGGGTGGCATGTGTAGTTGCCAAAGCTATGCCTCTTTTATATTATAAATTAACAGAATAAAGAAAAACATACAGCTGCGATGAATGCTTTTTTGGAGCCCTTAAGATAGAACCCAGTGGCCTAAGAAACAAAGACTGGAAAAATCAGTACAAAGAGGTATTCAATGCTTGCTATTCCAAATGCCTGATTTCAAGCAGTGCCTTTAGTTACACATACTGAAGTTCATGATGTAATTATGTCATTGTACTTTTAACTGAAGCCACCTTCTCTTAAGATCGATCAATCAACAAGCATTTATTAAGTGACTACGGACTCTCAGCCCCGATGCTAGACTGAGGAGCAAAAGAGAGAAATAAAATGGTTTTTGTCCTTAAGGAGCTTATGCTCTATTAGAAAATATTAAATATATGCAAAGTAATTATAATGTAATTTGGTGGAGGAAGGTACTAGCAGCTATGGAGATCAGGAAAGACTTTATACATAATACAGTACTTGAGCTAGATTTTGAATGAAATAGATTCTAAGAGAGAAAGAGTAAGAAGAGAGTGATTTTGAGGCCTTGGGGACAAGAGCTGGAGTGTTATGTGTGAGAACTGCAAGAAAGCCATTTTGACTAAACCATATAGCCTCTTCCAGATGTAACCATCATAGAACTTAAAAATTACTATTAGTCAGTATTAAAAAAAAACCAACAGCCTGTTACTTCAGCTATTATTAATCTTATTGCAATACTACCTGCTAGGTATATTCAGGAATATATTTGGACACCAGGTGAATTCCAGAAAAAGAGATTAGAATGGTTTCCCATGGTGAGCTACAGCTGAGGTTTTGTTGAATATACAAACCATTAGCAAAGGAAAATTATTCTAGAGATTATGTTTAAAAGATGGCTTTATAGTTTCGTTTGCCATCATTTTCCAGTGGAAATGTTTTAGTCACAGCAACTCTCAAAATTGTTGAGGATTTGTTTTCTGTGTTGGTGCAGACATTAAGCCTCAAAATATTCTATCAAGGATCAAAGAATTTTTAAAATATTCCACTGGAAAAGTGTAACTAGAGTGTGGATGAGGGATAGAGTGATACGATTATGTATACGGAAGGGAAAGCTTCTGAACTAAATAAGAGCTTTTCTTTCTTTTCTCAAGTGCTCCTGGGAGACAACTCATCCTACTCAGTTATCAGCTTAATTTCATTTGTTTCTACAAAGAAATATCATAAAGAGGATACTAATTTTCTCTTGACTGTGGTTTGGGATGAAATTCCTGATCAGGAAAGGAGTACAAAGGAGGCTCCTGAAGTGGTGAAGGGGTGGGGATATTCTTAACAAGGAGCAGAAAAGCATTTCCCTAAAAAGACAGAAAATCACCCATATGGAGTTTGTTTTCGCTAGAACTTTCATATCCTTAAACAAAATCTTTAGAAAAAATAGCTTTATTAAGGTATCTTGATAGGGCACTGGACTTGCAGTCAGGAAGATCTGAGTCCAAATCCTTCCTCAGACACTTATTACCTATGTGGTTCTGGGCAATTCATTTAACCTCTTTCATCCTCAATTTCTTCATCTGTAAAATGGGGGTGATAATATTACCCAAAAAGGTTGTTATGAGGATCAAATGAAATAATATATAGAAATCACTTTACAAACCTTAAAGTGATATAAAAAGCCAGCTATTACTATTATCTTTCAAAGTATCATTTTCATGAAAAATAAATTAAGCCAATAGCACATTTCTACAAGAGTATATGTACATCCTTGAGTCATTAAGCCTAGTGAAGAGGTGTTGGGGATATTATTTTCCCCTAGAATTTACTATAATATACATCTGAGACCTGCATCCTTCTCTATGATGGACATAGAGTTTGACCTTATGATAATAATGCATGATAAATAGTTTTTAAGATTTTACATGCACACATTACTGTATTAAGTAACAGAAAACACATTAGACAGGCACGACTCTTGGATTTTATATAACATGTAACTGAGCATTAAGTAATGAGAGGAGGGGACAATAATCTCTTGTTCTACATTCATAGGACATACAGCTAGAAGGTACCTTAAAGAGTAGCAAGTCGTAATTTCTCATTTTGTAGAATTGAGGCCTACAGAAAAGTGTCTTGTCCAAAGTCAGAAAGGCAGTAAATAGCAGAGGTGGAATGTGGGGGACAAATCCAGTGCTCTGCCCACTGCATAACACTGCCTCTGATCTCTAAGACCTGATTTTCCTATTATTTCTTTTTAAGGGAAAGCCTTCTATTACTAATAATTTAATGGCATAATTGGAGACCTCCTGTGACTATTCAGAAGGAAATATTCCTATCTTAAGTAGCTGGATAACCTTCAACAACTCCTATGCTTTCACTAACAAGAGGCTGAATTTCCTTGACAAATGGAACACTTGCTTTCTGTGTAAATTTGGTACTGAAATATCTGATGTATATGTAATACTCAGCCCCATTTCCTGGTAATTTTTGGATTCTTTGAATTCTTTAGAGAAATACTACTTAACTACATAGACTCAAGTTCCTTAGGTAGGGAACTCTCTCTCCTTCCCTGTAGTGTATGCGCATGTATATACATATATGTGTGTGTGTGTATACATACATATATATATATATGTATGTATACACACACACATACATTCATACAGAGAGAGAGAGAAAGAGATAGAGATAGATAGATAGATAGATAGATAGATAGGTAGAGAGAGAGAGAGAGAGAGAGAGAGAGAGAGAGAGAGAGAGAGTGTCTTGGTAGCCCTAGTGGTTAACAAAGCCAGACCCACCCATTTCCTTTTCTATGTCCATCTATGTCCTTCATGTGTTTTATACCATTTCTTTTTACACACAAATAATCATTAGTAATAAACTGCAAGCTACTGTTGCCTACATGTATTTTTACAGTATCTTTAGAATCATTTTAAATTTTGATTTGGACAATTTGGGGCTAACTTTCTATTATGTCTCCAGTGCCTTGCACAGCACCTGACATATAATAGGTGCTTAATAAATGCTTCTTGATTGAGTGATTCACAGTCACAAAGCACTACCAGGACTATCTTCATAGTGCATAGACTTTGGTTGATGTTTGTTAGCAAAGCAGCAAAGACTATATACTAGTCATGTGTTTATACTAGTCAGGTCTTAATTGTAGTCATAGTAGTAATAATAGAAATGAAGTCAGTAAGTTGAATCAGGTGAAGAAAGGGGTAAATATCCCATTCTTTCAGGTTAATCTGAGACAATCACTAGGGATGGGATGAGAAGAAGGAAGAAAAATTAGGTGCATTGCTTAAAAAGAGACATGAAACACATCTCAATGATGTTTCAGGCAGGTGTAAAAAACTCAGAGGACAGTGATGAATTATTCTCAAGGGGTATCTTTACAGCAAAACATCCAACTGAAAACAGAAACATGCAGTTAAACATCTAGATCTTTGGAATCAGCAGGAATAAATATCTGGATGTTTGACTAGGTTTTTTTTATTTTTATCCAGATTCTTAGAGATATGAAAACAAAAGCAGGGCTCTACTGAGGTTCCTGATTCAAGTTGGTACAAGACTGATCTGGATGATTTTTCATGGTGCCTTCTGGACCTAAGTTCCCAGAATCTGGCTATATTCCCAGGCCCTATTTCTTTAATGCATGAAGACTTGGAACAAGATTTCCTAAAGTACCCTTATGTAAAAGGTAATGCAAATAGGACATCTTACAGCTGAAGAAGCTGAGGCTCAGAAAGATTGGGTGACTTTCTCAAAATTATACCACCAGTAAATGTCAGAGAATTTGAACTCAGGTCTCCTGACTCTAAGTCTATATTTCTTTTAACTACACCATGGAATGGAAATAAAAACTTGTGATTGTCCAGTATTTCTCCTTCCCCGGTCCCCATTTCCATTTTCCACCGGAAAGTCTGACCATGACCCCACAAATGACCATTTTTGATTAGCAGAGAGCATCTGACCTCATTCTTCAAGTTCCTGGCCAAGAAGTGTTCGGCCACATGGGCAGGGAGCACGTTTTCCAGCAGGACACGATTCAGGTTCTCCATGGTTTCAATTTCCTCACGCTCTCTATTGAACTTGTTCTTCCATAGGAAGTCTAACCTACAGTAATATTCATTCTGTTACAAGAGGACACAGAGGTAAAGAAACAATAGGCATCTTGTCCTGCTAGAGCGAATAGGCTTTAAAGAGATAAAACATAGTATAGTCCACCCTCCCTAAAAAGCTTTCTGTTAGGAAAAAAGTGCCTTCAATATGGCACTGAGAAAAAGGCTAAGTTACCCAAAGATAACAGTTGTTAAGGAAGTTTGAACATATATCTTTGGCCATCATTTACCAATAATGTTAATTTTTGGATTGCATTTAAAGTTAGAAAAATCACAATCACTTTTCTCCAGTGAACATTATTCTGCTGAATAGGCAAAACAAAACATTTTTTTAAGGTAGATTTGAATGGTACTAAGGAATTATAGTTATATGCAAATTTATTTTGATATACATTCAATTAAAATTATTTTGCATCTAACAAGGAAAACTAACTTTATAGTATAGATATGGAAGAAAGAAAACATTTCCTACATAGTTACCATTTTTTTTCTTTTGACAAATAAAGCATATTGTCATTGGAATTAAAGAGGCAGACTCTGGAAAAATTTAAAAGTACTTCCAATAAAGCACATCATTTAAATAAATCTGTGTAGATGTTCCATTTCCAACCTATAGACTTTTTGCTTTCATTAATGTGATTCATCATGTTTGAGGCAAATTAATGAAAGTAGCAAATGATGATTAATACAGTCTATTTGAACAGAACAGCCTAATAGAGAGGGTGCACTTTTGGCACAATAGACATTTATTTGACAAACAAATACAGAGGAGCATACAGCAATCTTTTTTTGGGTTGACCGAAGATATCAGCAACATCTCAAAAAAGAACAATAACAAAGGGTCTAGTCCACAAATGAGAAATAAATAAATTTCCCTTATTTTCAAAGTGAGGAGAAAGGTTGCAAGTTACAAATTATGTTGACTTTGGCCTACATAAGTAGAAGCAGATGTATTCTTCTTCATCTGATGTAATTTAGCTTCACATCATGCACTAGGGAATTTTTAGAGAAGATTTCAAATGGAGATTTAAAAATCTATTTATTTGAAAACTCAGACATTCTTGAAATCTTCTTCACCACCTTCCCCTCCTGAAAATATAGACTATTTCCCACAGGAATCAAGCCATGCATTTATTAGAACAGGACACTGTCTTGACAAATAAGCCGGGTTATTAAACAAGTAGACAATTCAGCCAAACACCTAGTAAACAAAAGGCTGTTTGGGCATAGGGGCAGACACAGGCATATACTCAAAATGAGACTAATAACCAAATAATTCACTTCACACAGAAAATGAAATCTTTTCAAGTGGCCATTCAACGTGACAACCCCAAACTATTTGCCATGTACAGTATGTCTATATGGAGCTTAGATGAATAGTACATGATAAATTAACTCTAGAATTTTTCTTAAAAGTTGCTATGTAGATAAACATTATGCTTCTATGCTACAAATTTGTTATTCTTATTCTTTTGTTGTTGTTGTTTTTGGTTTGTTTTGTAAAAGCCTATGTGTCTCATGCAATATAAATTTTGGTACCAGCCAGAATTTTCTTTTGAATTCTTATACAAGTGATAATAAGGTTAGAGGATCCTATAAGCACTTGCACAAAGTGACTTTAAATTATTTTTAAATCACTGAGCTTGTCATATGTTTTATTTGTCCCCAGTGCACATCCATCGAAAGAAGAAAAATGTCCATGAATATAAAGTGAGGGCTTCACATCTGAGGGAATGAAGATAATATTTATGAAGTTGTATTGAAAGGGTAAGATCATAGGATCACTGGATTTAGACTTTGAATGAAAATTAACAAGAAAACATGCTTTCATTTAACTATAAGCACTAAAAGAGAAAATTAGGAACATGGTATGACATTGGGAGAGGAGAAGGGAGAGGCCATTAAAAGGGATTTCCCTTCTTTAAACCTTCAAGTTTAACAACAATGAAAAAAGGCTGTCTCCTTTATTTTGGGTGACCTACAACTGCAGTGAATTTGTAAACATTTTTTTAAAACTGATCACTGCATAAAGGACAATTTAATTCCATTTTGTGTATAGTACATATTTTAAATTCCAATTTAAAAATGTGTTTCCCTTAATGTAATAAGAGAAAAATACTAATTTACTCAGGCAGTAAATGCATGTTGTTTACCCCCTCCCCCCTCTATATTTCAACAAGAATGGTGATGGAAAAGATCAGCCTTAAGGCAAAATTCACTATAGGCTAGCAATAAATAAATAATTAAGTTCCCAAATAACTGCAGTGTTCAAATTAAAAAGCAAATTAGAAAAGATGATCATTTTGATGTCATGAATACTAATTTCATTTGAAAATTTTATTCTGAAAAATCCAAGAGTTTGCAACATATTTGGATTTGAGAAGGAAGTAGAGGCAAGAATACTACCACAAACTTTTAGAAACAATTATGTTCAAATAAACTGACATTATTTATTGAATGCATTAAGTATATTGGAACATCTGGTATCTAGGAGATAATGATTATAATAACAATGACTTTTCCATAGAGCTTGAACATTTACAAAGCACTTTGTTCACAATAAGCCTATGAGGTAGTTAGTGAAGTATTCTTATAACTATTTTATGTATGAGGAAATTGAGGCAAAGACTGGTTAAGACTTGATTGAGGTCACTCAGAAAATAAATATCAGGGCCAGGACTGAATTAAGCTTTTCTAACTCTGAATTCAGGGCTTTCTACTGTCCCTTGCTACTTAAAAAAGCAAACAAAACTATAAAAAATAAAAGGCCCTGGGTTAGATTCTGCCAGGAGATTCTACCAGAAGTTCTTTAAATAGGTGTCAGGAATTTTTTTTGAATGTGTTAATCCTTTTAGATAACTTATTATCTTAACTTATTCCTTAGGGACCATGTGAATGAACATTACACCAGCTATAGACAAGTACCTAACTATATTACATATCATAATTATTTTTATTAACTTCTCAAATGCACAGACCAGTTATTTGAGCTTTATGGAATGCTTATTACCTTAATATATCAAGGACCTATGGCTTTCGGTCCTTGTGGGTGGTCAGTCAATTTCCATAGGGGTGAGCTGCTGGCTCCATGAGTTGTTATGGGCAGCCTTCATCACCTGAGAGCCAACACCATGGTAATGAACCTCTTCTCATTTAGTAAGACATGGACAGTAGTCCATAGCAGAGGCACTAAGCCTCTACTTGGAAGCTCCTGCCTTGGTAGGACCTGCCAGAGATGGCACCTCACCAGAATAACCTTTCACAACTCAGGGACATTTCCACAACACAATAAGGTGTTGGACCGGGGAACTTTTGGAGGGAATCACAGAATTTCATCATTTTAAGGGACTCAAGAGTCCAAGTGGTCTAATTTCTGCCTGACAGAATCTCCTCAGTAATGAACTCTCCCTGAAAACCCCTAATGAGGGGCAGCTAGGTGACACAGTGGATAGAGCACCAGCCCGGAGCCAGAAAGACCTGAGTTCAAATTTGGCCTCAGATACTTATCAGCTGTGTGACACTGAAGCAAGTCACTTAACCTTGATTGTCTCAAAACAACAACAACAAAAACTTCTGGTGAGAGGGAACCTGCAGCCCCCTGGAGTGCCCCATTCCACATTGTACTGACTTAAATCATTAGCAAGGTTTTCTTTGCATCAAGTGGAAACTTGTTTCTTTTCATCTTTATCCATTGCTTCTCGTTTTGCTCTCTGAGACTAAGTCTAATCCCTCTTCTACATGACAACCATTCAAATACTAAAGACTGTGATCATGCCCCTTTCTAAGTCTTCTTTCCCTTAGGCTAAACAATCCCGCTTGCAAGCATCCACATTAAAAATAACAAGAAAGACAGTGACAAATATGCCTCAAAATATGTATTTCTAAATAAGAGGAAAAGTCCTATGTTCCAAAGGACACTTTTTTTTTGAAATAGTCTCATATTTTCTTTAACATTATAGACTTAAAAAAAAAAGCTTCAGAAGATGCTATTTTAAGGCTTAAATGGAACTAAAAGAACATAGGTTGACTTCTTGTGTTCAAAGCATTTGCCTGTTCTTGTTGAAGAGTTGAGAGCATTTACCCTTCAGGTTGTATTTCCGGACCTTGTCATTATGGGCTGCATCCTCTCTCTTTGACACATGTAGTTCCCAGTTGTGGTTGCATGAAAATAAAGACATAGGTACATACAAAAATCCTCATTAGTAGAAATAATGGACTTCTTACCTGTCTCCCCAGAACCAGTAACGTGACGAAGAATATAAAGAGAGACACAGAACCCATGGTCTTTAGGTCTTTCCAAATGCCTGGTCTATACAACAAAAACAAAATACAGATAGATAAATTATTTGTGCACACTTATGTGTGTATTTATAGCTATTTTAACATTCAAATTAAGAATAACATGTATGATTTGTTCCTACTCTGGGAGAAATACTGCAGTAAGACTTGTATTCCAGTTAATCTATGCAAAAGAAAACAGCTAATCTGTTGTGAGAAGAATGTTTAAATTTCTATTATTTAATTCAGCAAATAACATATGTATTGACATAGTAAGTGCTGGAAGTTGGGGGACTAGGGACAAGAGCAAAGATATATGAGATATTCTTCTTGTTTTATGGAGCATACAGTCTGTTAGGGGCAATCAGATATGCACACAAACAAGTATCATACATCTGTGGTCTCTCAAATTGATTTCATTCATTATATTACAATGAATTTGCTTTAATGCTCTATCTATTGAAATACACAGGTTTTTTTTAAAGGCCCAAGCCTTTTTTTTAGCCTATTAGCTAAAAGATTCTTTGAGCAGGGCATGGTGGCACATGTTTGGTTTTTTTTTTCAAATTTTTATTTATTTTATTTTTAATTTGTGGAATAAAAAGCCATTTCCATAACATCATATAATAAAACAGATGATTGCACATGAAACTGAAATCAACCGTGTACAACTTGCTATTCCTTTTAAATATATAATAAAGTTATCATGTAAATTTCTTTTTTTGTTGCTTTTTTTCCCCTTCCTCCTCTCCCCCTCACCCTAGAGATGGCTACCATTAGATACAAATATATATACATATATATGTATATATATATATATGCATGTGTGTATGTATATGTGTGCAAGTAATCATTTTATACGTACTTCTAGTTATCAATTCTTTCTTTGGATACAGATAGAGTCTTCTTTCATATGTCCTTTGTAGTTAATTTGGATATTTATAATATCCAAAATGACTTAGTCATTCCACATACATGTAATTCCTGATACTAGAGTGGCTGAGGCTAGTGGATTGCTTGAGCTTAGTAGTTCTTAGCTAGAGTAAGGATAAGTTGAATGAGTGTCTGTACTAAACCAGGCACCAATATAATGAGTCTCTGGGCATGCAGGATCAGCAGATTGCCTAAGGGTGGGGAAACTAGCCCAGGTAAGAAAAGCAGAGCAAGCTAAAGCTTCTGTACCCATCAGTATCAGAACTGGGCTAGTGATAGAGTGTTGCATTTCCAGCTTGGGAGAGATGGGGAAACCTGGTCTCCAAAAAAAAAAAGAAAGAAAAAAAGTCTCTTTGAGGAAATACAAAATTTAAAATATATCATTCTTTTTAAAGCTATATATATTTGCTTATTTTTCAATAATTATATTAAAAGCAAGATAAGCTAATAGAAGTGACAAAAATGGTAAAAATTAGAGAGTTAGATGAATTGAAAACTATAGGAAATGGGGTGAAAGGAAGGGGAAAAAAAGATAGGGTAGAGAATACAAAAAGAATTGAGGAGGAGAGAAGAAATGGTATGTCCTTGGTCTTAGCATTTTATAGTGTACTCTGGGATCTTCTTTGCTAGGTTGGGAAGATTTGTCCCTGGGTTTCCATGTTTTTAATATCATGAGTGCCCAAGGTTGTGGCGGATGCTTATTTAATACTTCCTCTCTTAGTAAACTGAATTCTCACAACTTTGAAGTGCTATATTTAGTAGTTGACAAATGTGAAACCAGAATTTTTGGACTGTCTTTGAAAAATAACAGTATCATCAACCTTCATGGAGTTCATAATTTTCTCTTTTGAGTATTAAAAATAAGAGTAGATTGATAGTAGTGAAGTTATCCTAACCTACTTAAAGTAAGTGATTAAAATATGCAATCAATCATTCTCATTCACAGGCTTTAGATTGTGTGAAAAGTCTTTGATGAAAGTCATTGGATTAAAAAAATGACACCAAAGAAGTCTGTTTCAATTGGCTGGATGATTTCTTCACATCCTCTAGGTTCTGTATAAAAGTACTGAGTTAGCTTTAATTGGGGAGTTCCAGCAAGTGGTGAGCAGGAAAGAAAGGTGAATCTTTCCAGGAAAACCTCTGAGTAAGAGCTAACAAGAAAAGGGGGGGAAGAAGAAGATTTGACTTTGGCCTTGATTTGGCACCCCCAAATTTAGCTGGAATGAGAACTTGTGAGTTAATACAATCATGGAAAATTTTGGATTTCATATCTTCCCATCAGTATTGTTGTGCCCCAGTATAGCAAAGACTGGTAATAGAATCTGTATTAGGAGCCAAGGACAGACAAGACAGATTCACTATTCTTGAGGTGAACTTCTTCGTCTCCTGGCAGCAACCAGAAATTGTAAGTTAACCCCTTTGCCACATGTATCCTTAAGCCTGAACCCATTTTCCTCTAGACTGTATATGTACTTGTAGGACAATGTATGACAGACTTTAGGAGGGATGTTTTGTACTGACTAGTCTTACAGTATCATCTTAGCAAATAACTCTTTCTGGAAACTAATTAAGGCTGACTTGACTAAATTGTCTTAAACTGATAATCTTGGGGAGTTGGAGAAGTAAACTGGTGGGGGCTTGAGCTGATGGCACTAGAGAATTATTCCTGAATCCTCAGGGGGTACATCTAGAACTCAGAGTCACTGGGTGGGGTGGTGGGGATGGGAATGTAGCTTTGCTCTGGGAGCTGAGACTTATCAGTGAAAATAGGCATTGAAATAAGGACTTTAGAGCTTATATGGGCTTTATAAGCATAAAGATGTTATCATCTTAATTGTTTTTTATCTGGGATCTGAGGAATCCAAGCCATTTTGAAAGTATCACAACTATCTGCAAATGACTGTAGTGCTATATACATAGAAGTTATTATTACTAAATATGAACTATTTGCCAAATAATATTTACTTAAATAATGTATTTATAGCGTCCCAGCAGGGAAGGGATATATTTAAGTTTTGACTAAGGTAGTTAGATCATAGAGTTCAAAGGAATTATAGATAATCCAAGAATAACTTGCATTCATAGAGACCTTTAAGGTTTGCAAATCATTTTTCTTACAATAACTCTGTAGGGTAGTACAAATATTATCATCCCCATTTTGCACATGAAGAGACTAAGTTTCTAAAAGGTTAAGTGAATTGCTCATAATTATGGAGCTAGAGTGTGTTTTTTACTTTAACCTTACAAGCTGTCTGTGCAACTTCATTCCATTTCTTCTTATTATGCCCCTATTATGTTGTTGTCAAACAGAACAAGTTTATTCCCTCTCCCATGTAAGAGCCCTTCAAATATTTGAAGAAAACTATCATATTTCTTTTAAGTCTTCCCTTTGCCAGAATATACATCCCTAGTTCCTTAAAAAAATCCTCATATGGTATGAACTTGAGATCCTTTATCATACTGGTTACAGTCCTCAGGACATTCTACAGCTTATCAATGTCTCTCCTAAAATGTGATATTTAAAACTGGACATAATACTCCAGATGTTCTGACCAGAGCAGAAACCAATAGTTCTATTGCCTCCTTACCCCTATATATTATGCCTCTCTTGGCAGCCAAATATTGTATTGTAGTAGTTTTTTTGTGGGCTGACATAACATACTGTTGATTCATATTAAGCTTGTAGTCCACTAAAAGCCCCTAGATCATTTTCAGATTGAACAGCTATCACGCTTCCTTCAATTGCAACTTATGAACTTGATCTTTTGAATCCAAATATAATATGTTAAATTTATCCTTCTTAAATTTTACCTTACTCGGTGTATCTATCAGGTTCTTTTCAAATTCTGACTGCCATACATTGTGCTAGTGTTCCCTGCCAACTTTGTGTTTTCTGAATATCTGACAAGCATGCCATCATCTATACCTTTATCTAAGTTACTGATAAAATGCTGGGCCAAATACTTTACTGGAGACTTCCTTCAAAGTTGACTTTGAATTATTAATGCTATTCCTTGAACCCAAGTTTTCAAATTCTTAATCCAATTAATTATGCGATCACCTCACCACCATCACTCTACCTTTTCTAAAAAACAGCATGAGGCTTTGTCAACTGTTGCCTCCTAGAGTACTATGTTGCTTGAGCTATTACATGAGAAACTCCTATTTTTTAAAATCTATTTTAAGGATCTATTCTAATTTTTGTATTTGAAAGTTGCCTTTCCCAACCATCAGGGAATATAGTGACACACTGGATATATCACTGGGCCTGGAGCCAGGAAGACCTGAGTTCAAATCTAGCCTCAGTCATTTAGTAGCTGTGTGACATGGGCAAGTCACTTAATCTCTGTTTGCCCTGGGTTCCTCATCTGTAAATTAGTGATAATATTAGCACTTATTTCCCAGAGGGTCATGGTCCTCCTGGAGAATGAAGGACGAACAACATAATTTCCCAGAGTTGTTAGGGGAATCGAGTGAGATAATAATTGTAAAGTGCTTAGCACAGTGCCTGTGACACAAAATGCTACATAAATGTTAGCTATTATTGTTGTTATGCTTAGGGATAACTAAGCATAGCCCTAATGTGTTTTAATTTAGTGGAAGAGATAAGATTTCTAACTAAAAAAAAAGTATCAGCTAAACAGCCTCGAATGAACTCTAAGAGCATTGGATTTAGAGTTAGAAGACCTGGGTTTGAGTATTCAAGATCTAACACATACTTATGTAGTTTGAGGCGAGTAATTTTACTTTGTTCTCCTCAGTTGTAAAGTGCAAGGATTGAACTAGAAGATTTCTTCGACCCTTTCAACATCAAAATTTATTTGGCCTACGATCCTATGATCTTCGAAATCCTTCCCACCTCCATATCTTGAAGAATATTTCTCCTTGGGATTTTGAGTGGTACACATGCCTCCAGCAGACTCACCATAACTACACTTTGTAATTTCGCTAAGAAAGTGAAAAATACTGAAATGGAATGAGCTTGACCCTTAGTTTCAAGAGTTTTAGTACAAAGTGGAAGTGAGAAAATAGAAGGAATGCTTGAAATACCTAATGCCTAAAATGCCTAAAAATAAGCTGCTCAGGTGGGGCAAGAATGATCCTTTCCCTAGGTCTCAGAGCCCAGAGAGAATAAAAGGGAGCAGTTCATGGGACTTCAAGCATGCTCTGATATTTCTTTTTTTCTTTTATATAGGTAAAATAAGAATCAATTTCCTAAAAATGAAATTATTGCAAGAACCATAGCTTCATTCTACAATACATGAAATGTCGATCATTTGAAACTTGTCGAGTTCAGGTGCTAGCTACAAACTTCTACTGTCAAAATCTCTATCAAAAGCTAACAACATTAGTGAAGTTTGATTTATTTTAGATTAAGCAAAACATAAAAATAACTCACAAAACCCCCCAAAATAAAATACTTAGGTGTTAAACTCTTTTATATTTAGCCAGATAACTAATGAGTATTGATGAATTTTTTTTAAATAAAATATTAGCAAAGAGACTGCAGCATTGTATCAAAACATATTCATTATGACCAAGTTGGAGATATAGATAGATAGATAGACAGATAGATAGATAGATGGATGGATGGATGGATGCAAGGCTGGTTCAATACTTGAAAGACAACAAACATAATCATAATAAAAATAAATAGTGGAGAGTTGATTAAGGACCCTGATCAATACTCCACTATAAACATAAATACCAAACAACATTATATTAATAAAAAAAGCATTTGATAAAATCTAACACTCATTTATTCAAAAACAAAAATAGAGAATCTATGAAGAGGGGGTTCTTACCCTTTTTTGGACCCCTTTGGCAGTCTGGTGAAACCTATGGACCCTTTCTCAGAAAAACGTTTTTCAATGCATACAATAAAATACATAGGATTCCGAAGGAAATTATTTTGGAATAGTTATACTATTTGGAAAAAAAAAGTTCATATACCCTAAGTTGAGAAGCTTTTATTTTAAAGAGAAAAAGGAACAAAGGTAGGAGGAAGCAAGAGAAATGGATTTCTCTTTTGTATCTACCATTAACTTATTTTGTAGAATGGGACAAATCATTTGGCCCCTCTGTGCCTCAGTCTCTGGCCTCATTCCAAATCTATAAATAATACTGGTTCAGTACAGCTCACTGAGATGGTTTGAGGACAGAAACAAAATGATAAATGTTAAAGCCGTGAGAAGAAAATTTGGAGTTCTGTAAAATTCCAGGTATTATTATTTAGTAAATATCTACTCTAGTGTTCCTGGTGATGCTATTTAGAGAGATTATGTGTTTCCCAAAGTACTCAACCCACTCTCTGGAAGTCATTTTCTCCCTGTCAGAATTTTCTCAATCTAATTTTCTTATTTTGCTTCAGATTTATACCATATTCATGATCTTTAAATCTAATAAATGGAAATTTAGAACACATTATAGATTTCATGTGAACATGAGTAATGATAGATTACAATGCTTTATTTAGGAATTTAATACTAGATTTCTTTCTATAACAGAGAAACAAACATCTTGGTTTTTTCTAATATGTTTAAAATATATGAGAAATTTTTATTTCTTGCCCTAATGTTTGCTTACAAATCACAAAAATAAATTTAATTACAAATAGTTAAAGAATTCACTGTCACCAACTAGAAGTAGCATACTGTAGTATAATTTGGCTTGGACTTGGAATCACAAGAACTGGGTTCCAATTCCTCTAATTCAGATAATGTGGGCTCAGGTCCTCACTGTACTCTCTGTTAACCAATGGCCTTGGACAAATCACTTAATTTCTCTGTGCCTTATATCCTCATCTGTAAAATGGGGGCAAAATATTTTCATTACTAATCTTATAATGTTAGTATAAGAAAAGCACTTGTTAAACTGTAAAATATTATATAAATATAATATATTACACCTGTATATGTACAACATGTAATGTTATTATTGATAACTGAATTTTATAGAATGGAAGACAGAATAGTCTCACTCTTCTGAAAAACTAAGAATGAAAATATAAATGAAAGAATCAATGTTCAGTCATTTGTTTAAGCTTACCATCTTGAGAACATTGGAAAATGTGGAAACATTGGAAAGAAAATTGAAAAAGATGTTTATTTATCAAATGAGACAATAATTGTAAAGTACTTAGCTCAGTGCCTGGCACATAATAGACATTATATAAATATTAGCTATTATTATCTTAAAATAACTTAGGGTGTTTCCTTTTATCCTGCCACTCAATCTAACATTAAAGAATGCATTCAACTCCTCAATGCCTTGAACTGAAAATAGAATAGGAGAAAGAAAATTTAATTCAGCTCACATTTGTACTAAATTTGCTTCCAGTGCATAAGAGAAAAAAAAATCCTACTGAGAATTTTGGTGGAAGAACATTTCACCTCTATTCACAATTTAGAGAAATGGATATCTCTATACAGCATATCAAATAGTAAAACCAAAGAACTATACCAAGGCAAAATTTATAATGGAATAATGGTGATTTTCATCTTTTACATAGTTTTAAAGAATTGCTTGACTTTTGGTTGAATTTGATGAAGTAGAAAACCAGCTCTTTTGGTTACTAGCTTACTTAACTTGTTTTGGGTCCCAGTTTCTTCATATGTAAAATGAGGTGGGATGGACCAGAGGAGTTTGAGGATATTTCCTTTAGTATCATGAAAATTAGCTGGGAGAATATATTCTCCTTAGTTTAGATTCCCCAAACTTGCTCTTATTTGTGAAGAAAATCTGACCCAGGTTTGGATATGCTATACTTTCTCAAGTCGCGCTTTGTCGTCTTTCCCCTCCGATTGGAAGACTGGGGGATAGAGCGCTAAACTCCTTCTAAAATCTTGCTCTATAGAAAATTCACAACCTTTTTGGATAACTCCAAAACTCCGTTCTCCATTCTCGACTCTACTTGGCTCCCACTTCACAGAATAGCATGGCCCTTGGTGTCCTACTCCCATACTTTTCAGTTTTCTTTTATGCTTTGCCTTCCCTGATTTTATCGTAAGCTTTTTGAGGGCAGTGGCTCTCTCTTTTTCCTATTGGTATCACCAGTGCTTGGCACAAAGTAGATATTTAGTAATACTTATTGGGTTGAATTGATATCTAAATAATTAATTGTTAAGAAAATAACTAATACTGAAGGCAATGATTCTGATCCTTCTCAGAAGAGAAACTGAACTGTTTGAACTTACTGATGCCTTCAACCTGTCTAAAATGAAAATGTAAGTATTAAAGTTGCTTGAGATTCAAAGACTTACCAGGGTTAAACAGCCAGTAAAGATCAAAGACAGAGACTTGAACTCCTGCCTTCCTGACTTAAAACTAGTATTCTAACTATCATAGTATACTGCTTTTCATTCCAGAGGATGCTTATTAGAGCCTGGTAGGACATGTTCACCATCTTCTAAAGACCACGTTAAAAACTAACATAAATGCAATTTTCCTGTTCAGTAATAGGAGACAAATAATTTTAGTTAAAAAAAAAACAAACAAAAAAACAAAAACAAAAACAGAAGTAGAGAAGCAGAGTACAACAGGAAGAACAAAACCCTGTAGAATTAATTATGATATGAAAGAATATTCCAAATCACTAAAAATAAGAGAAATTCAAACATCTCTTCTAGGTTGTTACCTAGTACTAAAGCATCAATAATTCTTAGGCTTCATCTCACACACAGTAAATTGGCAAAGCTGACAAAAAAAGGAATAGTCAGTATTGGAGGGGTTATAGAAACTTAACTTGAGAGAGATGGATATACTGTCATTTCCCACCAGATACACTACTTTTGAACTTATTTGAAACTTTGTCATGCCTTCCTCCCCTAGGAAAATTGTCACTGGGAAATCTCATTATCTGACAAGATTGAATCTGCCTGGTACTCATATCTCATCAGTACTCTTTGCCCCTCTAATTGGACCCTATGCCTGGAGAGCATGGCCATGGGCCCCAGGGCCTTTTATTTTAAGCATGGACTTAACACAATTTTCCCCATATTTCCCACCAGTTATACTGCTTTTGGACATCTTTGGAGCTCTACAACATGCTTCTGGTGTCAGGTATCTCTTCCCTTCCTCTCCTTATCTCACTTTTCAGCTTTGTTTTGTGTGTTGTCTTTATTTTTATTTGTATCTCCAGCTCAGTGCCTGGTACATAGTAGGCACTTAATAAATGTTTATTGACTGACTGACATTGGTGGATTGCAAACTGGTAAAACCATTCTGTAAAACAACTCACAATTAGAAAAATACAGCAGCTGATATATCCATACCCTTTGAGCCAGGGATTCTACTGCTAGGCATATACACTCAAAGAGATCATTGACAAAAGGACCCCAGATGTGCCAAAATATTTATAGTTGCATATTCAATGGTAGCAAAGAACTGAAAATAAAATAGAGGCCCATTCAATGGGGAATTGATTAAACAAATTGTGGTGCACAAATGTACTTCCAAATGAGGAAAATTCTTCCAACAAGAATAAAATATATTAATAAGAAAAATGAGTATATGAAGCTGTAAGTGAAAACAGATAATTTTCTGAAGAAACTTTCAGGAATAATATTAAGACCAGTAAGAATTAATGAAGTCCAATCCCCACCCCCCCCAAAAAAACCCTCTAGTATAGAAGGAAATTTTATATTCTATTTTTTCAACCTTAGGATACTGTAGGAAATCTCTTCAAAGCATGCTGCCTAATGCTAAATCATAACTCAAATTAATAAGATGCATGATAATTATACAGATGTGTTTCGAGGCATATGGTAACAAACATCTATGTAAACTTTCCCTTCCAACAATTTCCTTTCAGTTTCACTGCTATAATTACTGTGTAAACACTATCATAAATGATTTTCAAGGATGTCCTCAATTCCCATAATTACAACTTGTAACAATGGAATAGTAACAATCGTCTTCGCATTTTGCATTTACTCACTACTCCACTTTTTTTTACCATTCACCACTGAAAAAGATTTTTTGTAAACAGAAGACAACCCACCTTTTAACAAGAAAGTTACTGTAGTCATCAAGTATAGGGCTATGAGTCTGTAAGAGGATGATGTTGTAACCCACAAGGGCAATCAGCATGATCATCATTTTTAATTCATAGTTTATCCGTAGGAAAACAGAACAGGATATCAAGCCCAGAATGCAGCTGTAAATGAAGTACTGGAACATGGCAGGGGTGGGGGGTGGGGGGAGAAACAAGAAACTTATTTAGAATCTGATCTGAGAAATCAGAAGAACAAACTCAATCCCACACCAACATTATCCTGTCAACTTCCAGACCTCATGTAGCTAAAACTCTCATCCAAGATTAACACAAAACAGGTATCTCAGTCAATAACATTTCATCCCTCAGTCTCTAGAGACTTGTTTAGATCTGGTCTAATCCGAATGGTGGGTCTTCTGGTGGTGCAATGATGCCTGCCCTAAAGATTGTGGAAATGTTGACATTTCAAGGACTCCTTTAAGAACTTTGATCTGCTTCAGGATTGTTCCTATGTAATTGAAATGGAAAATATTCCAGGTTAGAAACCATAAAAACCATTATTGTACCCAGAAAATTTATTCTGACGCCAAATGCAGCTTGAAAACCGGTTAAACTGTCAGTGGTTTTGTTTGTTTGCTTTGGGTAGGAGACAGTGCTTTCAATGGTATAGGGAAATCCCTCTGTGTCTAGTGATTGGCAACTCTTTGGTTTCTTCTAATCTTAGAGTGTCATCTGGGACACTGGGAGATAAAGCAACTTGCCTAGAGTCACACAGACAGTATGTATCAAAGGAAGGACTTGAACCTAGGCCTTTTCTGAGTCCAGGGACTGGCTCTAAGCACTATCTCATAGTATCTCTCTATACAGATGTTCTTAATCTTAAGTAATCTTTTGTAAGGCAATTAACAAGGTTTTTTTTTAAAAATAGTGTCTTTGACCAAAGTATTTCTAAATATTTGGTGGCAAGTAGTATTGAGCCTGCCTTATAAAGCAATACTCTATTCAATAAACATTTGCCAAACTCCTATTATGTACAAGACACAGGTATAGGTGTTAGGGATACAAAGACAAAGCTGAAACGATCTCTTCTGTAATGGAACTTATGTTCACCTGGGGGTCAACAATATACAATCTAGGTCAACAAGTATGGTTCAAGGAAAACTGATGAAGGAGAGAAAACTCTTCGTTGCGGGGATCAGAGTGCATTTTGCGGAGGGGAAGGTACCTGAGCCTTAGAAAATAAAAGAGCAAATTGGTAGTGGCAGGAGGAGCCCGGGTGTCCAGCTTCTCAATTCATTATTTATAATGCTATATATACCGTACTGTCTACCCCATTTACTGACACAGTAAAGAGTTAACTTTTTCTTTTGTGGTACTGTAAAATGGTACAGTGAAGTCTTAGCTCAACAGATTCTATCAAATTACTTATAATTGTTTAATAAAATATGTATTTGAAACACTTTAAATATAATTACTATACTTAATTACTGAGCAATTCTTTTAGATTAGTTTTGGTTTTACTACTGAACATTTATTTGATGGAAAAAAAGAAATAAATCTAATTTTGTGGAACTATTTTCATCAATTCCAAAAATATTATCTGGGTTCTTTAAAAACAAAAGCAGCGACAATAGCTACATACCAAGTCAACTTAGTTTCAGTAAGAAATATGCTGAAGAGAAGCAGTCTAGAATGGTGGATAGAAAGCTGTCCTTGGAATCAGGAAGACTTGGTCTCAAGCCTTAGCTGGGCTCTTACTGCAGCAAGACAACTCTTCGACTCCTTAAATTGATTCTCTATCTCACTCACCTTCTATTCTCCCCAAAACCACACCTTCCCCCACCACTTTCTTAACTGAGTACTTTGTGTAGAGAAAATATCAATTATGTACATCTTCCCTAACAGTTTGTCCCTACTATTAATTTCCTTTTCTCTCTGATATTCAATCTCTCTGGCTCTGCTGAGACATTAATAATAGCCTAACTCTGGTAGGACAAAGGTTATTATCAGCTCTTGTACCAAAACTACACAAGGACAAGGAGCCCTGTTTATCAGTAGGAACATTTTTTTTTGGCAATTAAATTCTAATAACCAAAAACTCCATAAGCAAGGGTTCCTTTGGAAGGTAGGGTAGGATCCTCTATCATATCGTTACCCATGGCCTAGCTGCTCTAGGAACAACCTACTGCTCTGTACAAAGTGAAAGAAGACTAGTGCTGGGGGAAAAAGTTCATTGCTAGTGAAAAATTTCAACATAAAATAGTAAACGTGAAATTATGGATGTCTAAAATACTTATTACGTGGTACAAGAAAACAGATCTCCTTTTCTCCAATTCCTGAACTCTTCTTTATCACTTATGTGTCCTGAACTTTATTGTAACTATGTAACAAAGATATTAAACATAAGTCTTTCTCATCCATGGTTGTTTACATTGATTTCACAAAAGGAAGTGTCTGGTATATTCGGAAGAATACTCATTTAAGACCGTTTGTCTCAATTTTTAGGCGAGAAAAATCAGATTGGATACTCCCAGTTCATACCCTCTTCCTCAGTAAAAAGCTTTCTTAAAGATAAGTGGAACTGCCATCAGGAAATAAATATATGTCCCCAAATTGAATTGAAAATGTAGAGAAGGAGCTGATAGCTGGAGCCAAAGCGACTCGTTCTTTCTCTTTTGTAACCTCTCTAGGAGTACCTAGTCCTGATCATTCTACACTTACAAATGCCCTGATATGAGAGAAAAGAACACAATCAATGCCTTATTATGAAAATTTCTGGGCATACCAAAAATATTTAGCTCTAGAAAAGGCGTAGCAAGGTGGTATACTTTTTTCCTAGTATTCGTATGGTTCTGTATTACATTATAAGGAAAGCTTGTGAATGGGGCTGACCTTTTGAAAAGTCAGAACAGGTGGCCAATTATTGGGAAGTGTGAATTAAAGGACTCCAGGAATGTTCTTGTTTATTTTTTTTAAAGCAAGGCAATTGGGGTTAAGTGACTTGCCCAAGGTCGCACAGCTAGTACATGTGTCAAGTGGCTGAGGCTGGATTTGAACTCAGGTCCTCCTGACTCCAGGGCCAGTGTTATACTTACTATGCCACATAGCTGCCCCAAATGTCCTTGTCTTTAAAAACCTCTTTCACCAGTTATGAGGTGCCAGAAGTTTTTCCAACATAGAGGTTCATTTTGGATGATTTTTAAAAGCTATATTTATTTGTCATAAAAATTGAAGGCTAGCTCTAACCCAAGTCCCTCATTATGTAGATAAGGTAGTGAATGCCTGGTGATGTTAAGGAACATGCCCAAATCCTTAATAATTCAAGCTATCTAAAAGCAGAATGGGCTGCCCAAGGAGGTAGTAGCTTCAACCTCATGGGATGTCTCTGAGCAAAATCTGGACCACTTGTCTACCATGTTTTACAGAAAATCCTTGTATTCAATTAGATAGAATAGATTGCCTTTGACCTATATTTTGCTCTGAAATTTTGGGATTCTGCCATATAAGGAGTAAATAACACCATCATTTCCCCATAATAAAAATCCATTACTTTCAACTTCACTAACTTAATCTGCCTACTTCATGAAAAGCCCGAAGTGGCTACAACAGATTGGGACATTTGTAAGCCCCCATTTTGGATAATGAATCAATTAAATGATTTTTTTTCATCACTATTAAGACAGAAGAAATTTGAACTTGGATTTCCACATTCCCCAATGCTGTCCCTCCCATTCCCATTTCTCTCCTCAACCTGGACCTCTAATGATTTGCTTTCATTTAAAATGAGGTCATAGAAGAGTATTGAATTTCTTTAAGTAATAGCAATCATGTTCTGCCAAATTTCATCTAAAAGTATTAGCTGGATCAATTTTGAAATGTTCATTGCCAGTCAAGCTGTCTTTTCTTTTTAAAGTTGATTATAATATAGGAATATTTTCATTTTAATGTAGGGTTAGAAACCAAATGCAAGTTTTCTTGCTATGGTTATATAGGCAGACTGCTAATGATCTTGAAAAGGTAGAAATTAGATAGCACAGATCAGGTAACCATTTCTCTAAAGGGGTCAAAGTGTTCTTTGAGTGCAGCATTTCTCACTTTTTTTTTAATCTCAGGGTTTGATCATGATATCAGAGTTGGTCTTTATCCTGACTTCAGGCTTACCTCCAGGGTTGATCATATAGAATTTTATCCAAATGCAATATCCCACAATTCAACAAACATCTATTGAGTACTTATTCTGTGCAAAGTACCAGTCTTAATTCTGGATCATCATACGTGGTCTTCTCTGTGTCCCATCATCAAGATGGCCTATGGGGGTCCCACACTTCTCATAATAAAGTAAGTATGATCATGCCCACTACTCCAAACCAAATGTTTGATAACAATGATCAAAGAATTGTAGGACCTCAGAGGCTATCTAGTCCATCCTCCTCACATTCCGGAGGAAAATAAGGACTAGGGAGGTTCAGTTTTTTTGCCCAAGGTTGCACAAGTAATAAGAAGTAGAATTTACACATTGAATCACAAGATGTAATACCAATTACAGACAATTTGTCAATTTGTATAGCACCTCAAGGTTTCATAGCAGTTCAGTCTCAACCAGAGGCAGTTAAATAGCGCAGCACATAGAATTCTGGGCCTGGAGTCAAGGAAGACCTACATTAAAATTTGGCCTCAGACACTTACTAGCTGTATGACCTTAGGCATGTCACTTAACCTTTACCTCAGTTTCCTCAGCTGAGAACAATAGCACCTACCTCACAGGGTTGTTGTGAGGCTCAAATGAGATGACATTTGGTCAGAGTTAAAGGGTGGGACATTTATGATGACGCAGCAAAGGATATTGAAAAGAAATTGGCAGACCAATAGGAGGAGAACCAAGAGAGAATTAATATCACAAAAAACATGATGTGAATGTTGAAAAAAGATACATGGGGGAGGGAAGAGATAGGCTGCAGAGGGTAAGGTGAGGATCAAATCAGGTGTTTCTGTATGAATGGTCAGTACTTAAAATGAAGTATTTAATATCTCTTTTTTGGTACAAACCATTTCCAGGAGAAAAAAAGCGTTTACCTAGCATACAATTTATGCTTGTTCTCTTCAGTACCATAGCTATGAATCATGAAAGACACTGATTCCAGAGGAATCAAAGCTACAGGTAAATCAAGGTCAATGGAAAGACTCAAATTTAAGTGGTCTTCAGCATATCAAGGCCTCAAACAAATGGAAAAGGAGGTTGGGCTGGTTATGTAGTGATACTGAGCCATAACAAATGGACAGCTCAAATATTGCGTTGATAATCATGAAATATCCCTTGCACTTCTCCCCCTGCCCCTCCCTGCCCCAAAATGGTCTACAGGAAGGACTTCAGCACATTGGTTTAGTCCTCTCTGGAAGATTCACAGAAGGAAATGTATTTGTGTGGAAAGTGCTTACATCAATGAGATCATGCATTCTTTAACGTCTGAAGGACCTCTTTACTTGAGAGGCTATGAGAACAGGTGTTAAAACTGAAGCACAGAGTATTCAAGTTACTGGTTAAAATGAATCAACTGGAGAAAAGTATTGAGGGTATGTGTATAAGAAAGTGTCTGAAGCTGTGAGGAATACAGAAAAGCTATAAGATACGGTCCCTGCCCTCAAGAAGGTTACATGCTAAGTTGGCAAAAAAAGACTGCCACATAGAACAACTGGCAAATAAACCAATAAATGGGTAACAATAGCTAATTTTTTTTGCTGCTTTAAAGGTTGCAAGGTGATTCACATACATGGAAAAAATGCTTGGTTTAGTACCTGGGAATCTGAATTCAAATCCCAGCTCTTCTAGTTATTACCTGTGTGACCTTAGATGAGTCATTTAATCTTTGTAGCCTCTGTTTCTTCATCTGTGAAATGGAGGAGTTGGACTGAATGATCCTTTACAGCTCTGAATCTAACTTTGAGGAAGATACTGAGAGTTTTATTATCCCCATTTTACAGAACAAGAAACTAAGTCTCAAGGAGGCCAGTGACTTGTCCATAGTCACACAACTAAGGTTAGAGTTAGCAAGTGAATTCAAGTCTCTTCTGACTTCAAATCCAGCATTTCTCCACTGTATCAAGATAGTTCTCATGAACAACAGCAAGGAATGTTTTACAACTAAACGCTAAATCATACAGAGGCAGAAACAATTGGCAGAGAGAACTTTTCTGGGAAGAGGAAGATGAAATAAGTGTTCACATTTAAAGTTAACGAAGTATTCATTTTTGTTTTTTGCTTTTGTTTTTTTCCTCACAGTCATTCTATAGTCTAGGTAAGGTTCTTATTACCATGTTAAAGATGTCAGAGATATTGTGACTTGCCCATTTTTTCAGCCACAACTAAAAACCAAGAGTTCTCACTTTAAATTCAAAATTATTAGCTTTCATGAAATAGCATTAAGCTGGTTCTTTTACATTATATGTTTGTAAATGTGACTTTAACAGATTTCACTTGGAAGATCTTCCTTGATGAGGTTACCATTTTACAAAGTTATTAGCCATTGCCTGTTTGAGTTTAAAGACAATCCAGAGACTATAAAACAAGAAAGTCTGATACCTGTACATAATATTTTGTAATATATTTATTTCCTCTTAAGCTAAAATAGTATTCTCACTGTAGCTGCAATACCACTTAGCAGTACATGGATTCAACCTAATGAACGTAGAACGAAGCATAATACAATATAAAAAGAAATAAAATATACTTACCGGCAGGAAAAAATACTTTCGTGTATTCTGAGAGTTGTGGTCAGTTGCATCAGGGAAACTTGAATTTGATGTGTTGAAATCTGAGGGGAGCATTATCTCTGCCTCATTCAGGAAAAACTGAGGGGAAAACAATTTTACAGTGTGTTATTAGTATAAGCTAGATCAAGAAAGGAAACTCAAGATGGTGAATTCTCATTCATTAAATACTCATTGTTTCCTTTGTGTCAAAGGAAATATTGAATTGCTTTTGTTGACAGATATGTGCCTTTTAGCTTTAAATATACCAATGGCTTTCTATCTGGAACTTTCTGAAGTTTTCTTTTATAATGAAAGAAGAATGATTGTTTAGCTAAGCATCTAGTCACTATTCTAAAACAAACAGGTTGATATTAAGGATACTAGCCCTTTTCTAAGCCTGGGGATATTTCTTAGCCAAATATTTATTTAAAAGTGCAGAAGTATCAGGGCTGATGCTATTTCATATTAGGTTTCTTTTTTTTTTTTTGAGGGATTAAGTAGAAAATCAAATTACAATGAAAAAGATCAGAGCCTTTGCAAAATGTCCTATACAACTTTCATCGATCTTATTTCAGAACCTGATTTAAATGAGTCAATTGGCATTTAAAAATCTATGATAAAAATACATTAAATTAATGAGCAAAATGACAGATCATTTTGCTCCCTGTTGCTTTAGGATCACCCCCACCAATATCATATTACATTTCCACTATTTTATAGATTAGGAACTCTCCTAGCCACATGGGATAGAGAGAGTGTAGACTATTATATTAAAAATAGCAAAATTCTTAGAAAGATTTATCCTTTAGAATACTAGAAAGGCAGATATGTCCAATGTAACATGATCTTGAGGAAATGAGGAAAAGTGATCCCTTTCATGGTTATTTGCTATATTAGCACCCTGAATAAAAGTGATAATCTATCTAGAAGCCAGAGATAATACCAATTTCTACTTTAAGGGAAAGTGAAGCTGAGGAGATTTTAGCTTCTGTCTAGGGAAAAAACTAGTCACTGATCTATAGTATGAATCACTGTCACCTAACTGGTGAGGTTTAAAACTTCCCAAAGTCTTGACTCTCATTTTCTCTACTTCAAAGATTTTATTTTTACTAATTATTCTAGAGAGAATTTCCTGGTATATAGCCAAATCTTATACTATTAGGATTTAAAACTGAAAGCTTTTCCATTTTTTCTCATTTATTCTGTTACCCTGCCTTACTCTCGTGGTAGAAGCTCTCTGAAATATTTAAATAGTAGCCACTTTAGGTTTTTGGCCAAATACAGCAAATATCAGCTACAAAGTAAGTATGGTTATTTAGCATATTTGGGATAATGCACTGAGATTCTGAGTAGAGTATTTTCAGCCTTCACACCACTTAATGAAATGCAGGAAAATGTTAATTTAAAAAAAAAATCAAAGAATCTTATTGATCTGCTACTGTAGAATTGATCAGAAACATTACCATTACTATGCGACTGCTACTGTGGGAGCCAGGAGCGGGGAAAAACAAAATCCTTAAATCAGATGGGAAGGAACAGAGAAATTTCTTGGCAAAAATTATGAGTTCAATATTTTATAAATACTGCTTCTGGGGGAGCAGAATATAATCCATTTTCATAATAATGTATCAAGGACTGACAAGTTCAAGGAGAATGCTTTACTTTGGGGAATTATAAAAGTAGACATTCTAGATATTAAAAGCATAGAATTAAATTCTTAATCATATCACCATATAAAAGGGGGGAGCAAAAAAAATGACTGAGGCTCTAAGTTTTCCCTTTTTTTTCCTTCCAGATACTGAAGAGCAATATGCAGCAGTATGGTATTTTTTTAAACTGTATTTTGGCTGGACCTTATTGTAACAAATGGAATACCATTTATAAAAGCTGATATGAGTTGTAACTTTAGAAATTCTGGAGTCTGCTCTAATTTTCTAGTCTAAGATCATGTTTTTCTCCTCCTCACAATGCTTCATGCCTTCCAAAATGGACTAGATTCTGCATCCCAAGGACTCCTTATGATCTACTTCCTTGTTGTTCCTTAAACAAGGTACTCCATTGCCCAAATCCAGGCATTTTGGGTGGCTATCCCTCATGCCTGGGATTCTCTCCTTCCTAATCTCTGCCTGCAAGTTTCTTTAAGCACCAGCTAAACATTCTGCCTTTTCAGGAGGCCTTCCTGTCATCGGTTTTTCTTTGTATCCTTAGGGTACATAGTGCTTTGTATCCCTATGGGCACACAGTAGGTCTTATTGAAAGGTAAATATGGAAATAATGTTTTGAATGACTTCACTTGTACACTTGATATCACTTACCTTCTCAGTGCATGGGAGAACATTTAGAACTCTAATTTTTTTAAAAAAAATGTTAAAAATAAATTCGTTAATTAACTTAAAAAAAATTCTTGTTGACTTCATTTGATTTTGGCCTTTATTCTTTGATCTCTATGTTCCCTCTGCTGGGAACATCCTTTGTCCCCCTCTTGACTTGAGTGTTACCATCAGTTATTTAAAGCACAACTGAAATGTCACATATTCTTAGAAACCATTCCTGATCTCTCCCAGTCAGTAATAATTTCTTCTCCCCAGTCTGACTTCACATAGTTTTATATACCTAATACACTTACATGTGATGTGTGTTCATGTTTAGATTAATTCCCTTTGCATGTGTCCTACATGAGGTGATCACCCCTCATCCTGGCTTGACTTGTTGCCACATTCATTCTCATAATCCCAAATTCTAAGGTATCCAGGGATATGTTTTTATATTTCTTTATTGATGAATAAATTTGCAACTACTTTCTTATTAATTAATGTTAGCTCTGAACCACTACCTCGCTGTATTAAATATCATAAATCAAAAATATCAAAATCAAAATATAAAAAATCATAAATAAAAATCATCAATATCAAACAAACTGGAGAAAAAATTCCCCCAAAACAGTTAATAACCTCTATGTATCAAAGTCCCTATAGCTCATAGACTTAAATAAACACCAATGTTATTGGTTCATTAACAGAGTAACAGATAATACCAAAGACATAAATAATTATTTACAATGTTTTATTATAGATCACAACCAGAGTCACCTCTCACCATCACTTTAATTCTCTTCATTTTTGGAACATAGTCCCACCACTCAGTTTCCACAAGACACCAATTAATGTCTCTTCTCAAAAATCTTCTTAATTATTCATGATATAATGGTTAGACAAAACCTTGTCTTATCCTCTCTTCAGCCTGGCAGGAAAAGTCTCTTGACAAATGACAATTAAAACTAAATCTCTTTATAAATAGAAATTAAAGCTCTTCGAATTCTCACATACTCCTCACATATCAAAGCTCACATTCTCCCTTCTGACTCTTTAAGGAATGTCTGTTCAATTCTCATTCTACCAGATTCCAAAGATCTTTTAAAGAAACTAACCATTTAATCTCTGCTGGAGAAGCTACGGAAGCTAGTGATACATTTATAAAATTACCTCTAATATTAAAGTTATTTATGCTCTTGTTTTATTCCCACTCTTGAATTAAAAACTCCAAGAGAGCAAGGGCTATTTTTTTCTTTTAAAACTTGAACCCCACCCTCACTCCCCACCCCCCAGGCTCTTCCACAGTATTCTAGACACAAATGTTTACTGAATGATCGATTAGTTAATTGAACTCTTGTTATAATTTAAAATTATGTGTTCTTATTGTGCCTACTTTGTGGTTAGGAAGCAACTGGTCATTCCAATTGTAGCATGGGTTGAGTGGTGATCACCTCATCAACTAGGTCCCCCAATCGACTTGATTAAATTAAGGCATGGATCTTTGGAAGAAAGAATTTTCCTTGGACCTAGACATAGCCACTGGCTCTGAATTGAAGAATCCTTGGACTTTGGGATGATGCAGCAGTTCTCCATTGGTCTATGATTCCCATACATTGCTGTGACTGTGAGGTTGTGTTGAAGATGACTGGTGACTGAGTCAGGAGCAACTTCCCCCTTTGGCTATAAGAGTAGGGAAACAACCCCACCCTTTTTCTTTGGGCCTTGGCTCTTTTGGGATAGCTCTAGGATTTCCAGAAAAGGGAGGGATTACTTTCCCTCCCTTCCCCCAGAGGCAGTGTCAGCTATTAGCATAGCCAGGGGGCCTATGTACTTGCCTAAGTGAGCCTGAGCTCCTAGCCACCTTCTCCAGCTTTCCGTTCTCTTTCATGAATACAAGCCTGTATTGGTAATGTATTATTAATACCATTTAAAGCTCTTCCCATCCTGCCTGGGTCACATGGAAGTCTTAGTCACATGAGCCTGTGGTGGGAGGAGCTTGCTGAATGGGTGGAACAGGAAGGGTGGAGCAGGAAGTCAAAGGTTGTTGCAGCTTGGGGAGGAGGCAGAGAGAGCAACAGCTAGCCTGGGTGAGAGAGGCAGCTTGGTTTGTGGGAAGGCCAACAGAGGGGAGGCTTGGGGATGTCTGTTCCCCCTGCAATGATAATGTGTATAGATTTCTTTGTTGCTGTGATGGATTTAGCTTTCTAGTGTTTGAATAAATGTCTTGGTTCTGCCTTCAGTGAAGAGAATCTGTTATATGTAGTGGTTCGGAAGTACTCCAGCATACTCCATAGCCCCTGTTGTTGTATGGCATTGGAGCTGGAAAGCCAGGGAAAGCAATCCTGGGAAGCGGATCTTCCTTAAGGCACCCCTAACCCTCACCTCATTCCCTTTAGAACTATTCAAAAACCACATATTTTCAGTGTCTGTCTAAAGTTCTTGGTCTCACCTGAGTAGAAAACCTTCCGGTACTTAATGTACTCTGAGGAAACAATGCCTTGAATAGAAAAATCATCCGTTCCTTATTATTTTAAGGTCTAGTGAGTTCCTAAAGGAACAGGCATAGTCAGCCCAGGAGGGAATCCTCCCAGAAACCGATTAGACTAATATCTTTAGTAAGAACAAAAGACCCTTTGCCTAATCCAATTAAGAATATGCCTCCTTTCTCCCCAGTAGATCAGACTGAGTGGGTCTAGGAAAATGAATGTCTAGGAAGTGTCCAAAGTTGCTATTATAGGATTGATCTTTCTGACGCTTTAAACCTTGTTTCCTAAACTTTGTACCCTCCTTAAATCTTCACCACCACCGAAGTTTGTCTTCCTTCTTCAACTCTATAAACTATAACATGAAGATGACTCGTATCCAGGAGATTTTCAAAAGTAGCACACGTCTCTGTCCCTTTGGATTTCTCTAAGCAGATATACTTTGAATTTAATAAATAAATTTATTTCTGATAAGGTCTTTGGTAAAAAAAAAAAATGGCCTGCCTGAGACAGTTTTTCTTTTTATCAGTTATGGCAGTTAACACCAAGACTTTGAGAGTTTGGTGTTGCACCACAGTCCAGTCTCCAGGATGCCCAGCAGATTTGGACCTTGTGTGTTTCTCAGATAAAGAATGACTGAGGTAAATAGGAAATATCTATTCAGCAGTCACTCTAAAGTTGCCTTAGCCTTTTGGGAAAATGTAATGAGTGTGATGGTTTATCATTTATTTTTTTTCTGTATTAAGCCCCTGGTACATAATAATATTTTGTCAGGTTCTTAGATCCAGTTATTAAGAAAAAATCTGGTGTTCTTTCTTCTATCACAGTTAAACCACCATGCCTTTCCCCCCTTCATTCTTTTAATTATTTTGGTTGTTCTTAGTGTCTTCTGGTTTCTACATCCCTTGAAAAATGCAGAGACCCAAACTGCACATGACATTTTAATAAGGATTTGAATTGTAGAATTGCTTTCAAGATTTTGTATGTCATACTTAATACAACTCAGCATCATGCTTTTTAAAGAACTGCACAAAATCGATGGTTTACATTCAATATCCGGTTCATTTCTTCCTAGGCTGTTCACTAAAATGTCATTGTTCCAAAAGTCCAGATAGATTATTGTGATTGCTGCTTCCTTGCCTCTTTCCTGTATATCACAGAAAGACATTAAATTGGCCCTGCAGAGTTTGCTAAGAGCATAAGGCCCTGCTAATTGCTATCCTGTAATATTCTTTTTAGGTAGTTGCAAACTGGTTGGTTAAAGACTTTTTTCTTGTATCTAACAAAAACTATGATTAAACTATAGTAAGATTTTCAAAAGAATTTTTGAGAGCCAGCATGAAAAATATGATGCAAAATACATTATGAAATATGTTAGGAAAAGAATGGCAGTGCTCTCAAGACTGAGGGTTGGCCCTAAACATCCATGTAAAAACAGTAAAGATCCATATGTAAATATGAATGGCTTTATTTTTTTTTTCAATTTTCCATCTAGGTATTTGGCATTCTACACCTACCACTTGAATATCAGAAACAAACCCAATGTACTTATACATGTAGATTTATTAGGCAGAGTGCAGTTGAATTTCATCTCCTTCAAGTTAGTGCAATGAAAATATCATGGAATTTTCCCTGGGAGACAAATTCTGAAACAAACTTGAAGTCATCAATCCCAAAAATCCTGTGAAGACCAAAAAGATGCTATTCGTCATTTTTCAAAAGTAAGATAATTTTCCTAACTAGTATTCTCCTTTCTCCTTTCAAATACTTTGCTTGGAAAAAAAAATCTACTAAGTGACCTGTGGTAGAAAAACTATTGGTCCATTTTTTTAGAAAAGAGTCAATATGTTAATAATTGCTAAGAATTACTTAAGAGAGATGAACCAGTAGCAAAAATTTAATAAATGTTCTATGTGTCTGTGTAAACCAAATAGCCTTTTCTCACTCTTCATCTTTTTAACCTCTCTAGTTTTTGACACTGTTGATCAGCTCCCTGTCCTAGATTCTCTCTTCTTCCTTGGCTTTCCAGAATTGTGTTCTCCTAGCTCATCTATTGCACCTTTTAAGGCTTTTTTGCTGTATCGTTTCCAATGTCCCTTCTGCTAACTGTGGATGCTCCTTAAGGCTCTGTCCTGGTTCTTATCTTTTCTTTGTATATTATTTCTCTAGGTGACCTCATTAACTTCATTGGGTTCAATTATCATCTTGATGTAGATAACACCAAAATTTATATATTTATACTTAATCTCTCTTCTGAACTTCTGTCCTCTATTACCAATTATCAACTGTCTGCTGCATATTTCATAAGTATCTTAAACTTTTCTTAAACATTTCCAAAACAAAACTCAATTTTTTCCCTTTACTTTTCCATCATCCAAAATTCCTTATTTCTTTTTAGGGTACTGCCATCCTTCTAGTCATCCAGATTTTTGACCTCAGAGTCATCCTTGCCTCTTTCTTCTCTCATATGCTTTCCTATACCCAACCAGGTATGAATCCTTGTTGATTCTACCACCATACTTGTTTTCACACTCATTTCCTTTTCTCTAGTTGTGAATTCACCATCTTAAGTTCAGGCCCTTATCATTTGATATTCCAGCCAGATTAGCTTCTTAATTGTTTCTCGGACTTGGCATTGCCCTACCCATTTAGAATGACCATGACTTCGTAGAGCCTATATATCTGTGTCTTCATATTCCCGATATCCATTTCCTTCTGACCTTTGACTCTTAGAATCTTTGGTCTTCCTTCAAGAATCAGCTTATGCCAGCCTTTATAGAAAACCTTTCCTGACCTTCCACATTGTTAGTGCCCCCTCTCTCTTCAGATTATTTTATATTTACTTCTCTGGTACATGGTATATCCCTTAGTAGGATGGAAGCTTGTTTGATGTAGGGACTGTTTTTGTAGCTCTAGCATCCAGCATAATGCTTTGCATGTAATAAATGTATATCGAATTGAATTAAGTCAGGTCCAAGTGATTTTAAGCTCTATCCTCAATTTTTCTGTTTTGACAAGAATATTTTGTAAGGAGCATCTGGTAAGTATGATGGCAGATGCGTACTTATAACACACTGAGGTATAGATGATGGTAGTTGTTTTTACCCTGTAACCAGATATATCTCAAAATTTCAGGCAATTTGAAAAGCTGAAAACTTTCTCAGCAAATAATCACAAAGGAATGACACTGATTTCCAAGTCTGTCTCTCTCTCTCTGTCTCCTGTCTCTCTCTCTCTTCTTGTTCATTGGATATCAGATAGGAGGGAGTAATTCAGCTAGATATATTTCTTAATGTTGATTTTCTATCATTTTAGCATCTAAAAAGTCTGATTTACTATCATTTAAATTCAATTGCTTTATTAAACACCTACTATGTACAAAACATTGTGCTAGATGCTGAGGACCCTACTAAAAACAAAACAATCCCTGCCCTCCAAGGGTTTATGCTAAATATATGAGGACCATTTACTGAGACCAGTGTCATTAATTCCATGGCACAGATAGACCTTTTGCTACACCTTTGGGAAAAGTGTCAGCTCTTGAGGGGCTATGATCTCTTCTCTCTGAGTTTCCATGAACAGGAAAAAAAAAATTATGCAATTTAGCTTATCTCTTGCCTCATAGCGGTTACAGACTTCATCAGAAGCTAATTCAATAAATAAAGTCACTTGTTTTTATTTCTTTTTCCAAAGATAATTTTTTAATGTATCTCTGCTATAGACCTTTCTACCTCATTTACCAGGCAATAGATTGCTTTGTAAGATTGCAACACATTCCTATTATTATACAATATACATTTTCCTCCAAATACTCCTACTAAAGGCTTAGCCCTGACCTGAATGCTGATCTTATCAAGCATTTATAAACACTGATTTAGTTACCTGACATTCATTCCTTCTCTAACCTGCACATATTTAGTTAGAAAAAATTAGTCTTTTCGTTCCCCAAATAGAATCTCATTTCTTTTTCCTTTTTATTAAAACTAGTTAATGGATACTGGTTACATAAGGGGCAAAAAGGATCTTATAAAAGGAACTTTAAAAAATCACATGTCTATTCTTTACATGACAACACCCTATAAAGTATTGTGTCAAATGCTTGATTGTTTTATATTCTCATTGCATGTTTTCATACTGTCCAGTTTAGAATGAACTTTAAAATAAAATATTTTTACTTGCTTCATATAATATTTCAGCACTGTTGCATACACAGATGGACAAGGTATTTAATGACTTCATTATAGAAGAATTACAGAAATCACTTCCTTGTTAATGGAATGAAATTAAAAGATGTTTGCTCTTTGGAAGGAAAGCTGTGGCAAATCTTGATAGCATACTAAAAAGCAGAGATATTACCTTTCCCACAAAAGTCTGTATAGACCAAGCTATGGTTTGCAGTGTATAAAGTGCTGGGCCTGGAGTCAGGCAAGACTCATCTTCCATAGTTCAAATCTGGCCTCAGATACTAACTGTGTGATCTTGGGTAAGTCACTTAACCCTGTTTGCCCCAGTTTCCTTATCTATAAAATGAGCTGGATGAAGAAATATCAAACCACTTCATTATCTTTGCCAAGAAAACCCCAGATGGGGTCACAAAGAGTAAGACATTGAAAATGACTGAGTAATAACAACATGGTTTTTCCAGGAGCAACGTATGACTTTAAGAGTTGGACTATAAGGAAAGCTGAGCACCGCAAAATTGACACTTTCAAATTGTGATGCTAGAGATGACTTCTGATAGTTCCTTGGATAGCAAGGAGACCAAATCAGTCCATACTTAAAGAAAGAAATTCTGACTACTCATTGGAAGGACAAATACTGAAGCTGAAGCTTACATACTTTGGCCACATAATGAGAAGACAGGACTTATTGGAAAAGACCCTGATGTTGGGAAAGATTGAAGGCAAAAGGAGAAATACGACATCAGAAGATGAGATGGATAGATAGTGACATGATAGCAATGAATATGAGTTTGGACAGACTTCAAGAGATAGTGGAAGACAGAAGGGGCTGAGTCAGACATGATGAAATGACTGAACAGCCACAAGAATTTTGGGGCAAACTGCTCTTCCACCCGTCTGCCTGATCTTCCTTAGTCTCCTTTTCAGGATAAAATTAGCATCAATGTCCTGCCCCCTGGGTGTCACCAAAGGCTCTGTCCAGAGTCTTTTTTACTTGCTACTAGCGTCTCTCCTCCAGTTCCTCCTCCCAGATTACTTCATACCTTAGCCGAGGTTATCCTCCTGCAATTCATTCTCTCTTCAGCTCCACTTCTAAGAATCCCTGACTTCCTTCAAAGTTTGGCTCAAGTACAAGCTCCTACATGAAATCTTTCTTGATCTCCCCTACTTGTTGGTGCTCATTATTTGAAAATTATTTTGCATTTATTTGTATTGACTTCTCTGTGAAAATGGTGTTTTCCCCAGAAGAACGTAAGCACCTTCAAGCAGGGACCATTTCATTTTCGTCCTTGGATCTCCAGTGCCTAGCACAGTACCTTGTATAGAGTACGTAGTTAAAAAAAATAGAAACTTTTAAAAAGAATGGATGGATGAATGGATGAATTACCTGCCCTGGGGAACTGGACACCCATAAAATAGCTTCAAAGTGGATTCTATGAGCTTTAACACAGAAAGGTCTATTTTCCACTCTTTCTGCTTCTATTGTCCTCCAGTTACTGTACCCTATATTTTCTCAGGGTACTATTGCTGTCTTGGTAACCCTTGGTAACCCAGATCCTTAATTCCATACATATAGCCTCAACTTAAACTATAATTTGTGATAAAAGACAACCCCAAATATACAAAACTATATAAAAAAGAATTTTTTAGAAAGCAGAATGTACTAAAAATTAAATTGTATATCTTCCTTATCCCTAGTGTCTAAGTGTCTCCCTTACAGTAAGTTAGGAATCTGGGGAAGGATCATAACTCTTCCAGAGACTGAGCAATTGTTATTTAGTTCTCTTGGTTATAACGTACTACTACATGTTTCCTTTACAGGCCAGAAGAAGTTACTGTCCTTATCCACTGTAATAATAATTAAGGTGGGACTTTTTGCTGTTGACCTTTAATGATTCTGGCCTTTGTTTGAATGGGGCAGATAAAGTGGGATGTTTTTGTATTTCTCAGCACTGAGACTATTGGGAGCCATTGATCTGTATCTGATGTGATACTGGGGGTGGGGAACTTCTCCATGCCCAGTCTGGGTGAGGTCCAGGCCCTGAACAGGATATATAAGCACAGAGGTTGGTGTTCTCTCTCGGAGCTCTGAGCCACAGCAGTAGTGGCATGTGACTCTGGGCCAGTCGTTCTAATGAGCTCCCTGGCTGTACACCCAGATGTTGAAAACTACAAATTGTATTTGGTCTGTAATTCAGGGTGCTGGCTTTTTCCCCTGAATTGGGTGGATGTTATTTGTATGCTGGATTAAAGTAAGATTGTTAACCCCTTAATGTTGCTTTCCTTGAGTAAAACAGATCAAAAGGACCTGTGTTGGCAGCTTTCTGGGTACTGGTTGTTGGTGGATCTTACACCCCCACAGAATCTGCTAGCTGGATTATTGATATACCCATGCATATAGATTATTATCTAGAAATGGCATTTTCTGTGTTGGAGTATTCAAATGACTTAAACACAGCCACTGATTGTGTTAGTAGGAATCTATGAACAAAACTGAGAGAATGTGACTGTTTCTAATTGCAGGTTTTGACTGGGAAAGTCTCCCTTGATGGTTTGCTAAGCTATAGGAGGGGTTGCAGTTCTGTATTTGAAAATGTGTGAAAATGTCCCAAAGTTATCTTACATTAGAAACTGTACACTAACTCTTAATACAGTACTGAACTTTTACTTGAAAGCAGGGGTAAATATTTTCCTTCCCTGCTGCAATCCATCCTGTATAGAGAATATCATCAGATTAATTTTCCTAAAACATTACTTTGTACTCCTCTACTCTCTTTCCTGTGCAGGTTTCAATGGCTCCCCTATGCCTACAGGGTAATATCTGAACTCCTTAGCCTGGCATTTTAGGCCTCTACAAAACTTCTCCTTAAACCTTCAACTTATTTTACATGAATCCTCATCCTAGTCAAATGTGTTGATGCTTTATTCTCATGAAATGCTTACATTTTCCCCTATATTTTTGACCACGCCATTTTCTTCATCTAGAATTCCCTTCTTCCTCTCTTATCTCGTTACCAGCTTAAGTCTCAACTCACTCAATGAAGCTAATTGTAGCTACCCCTGCTTTCCTGAATATTTCCTCTCCTAAAATCCCATATCGCTTGTTTTATGAACCACTCATCTGATACTTAACCAATACTAGCTTTTATTGTTATTCCTCTATTTATGTCGATGTCCTGTTTTTCTAACTAGATTGCGGGCTATTCCGCAGTAAAAGAGAATCACAAAATTTCAGGTACCTCAGAGACTACCTAACGTGCACTATACTTGAACAAGAATCCTCTCTATAACATACCCAAACAGTGGACATCCAGCCCCCTCTAATAAGAGGGAACCCGTTACTGCTTGGGGCAGCTCATTTCACTTTGGCTAGCTCTAAATGTAGGGAACGTTTTTCTCTACATTAAGCCAGAATTTGCCTCTCCGCAACTTCCATTGATTGGTCTGACCAGGAGGTCCAAGCAGAGTAAGTCTAATCTTTTTTCCATGGGACAGTCTTTCCAATACTTAGAGACAACTATGATGCCTTTCCTAAGTGATCTCTTCTCCAGGCTAAACAACCAACCCCATGTTATACAAAAGATTCCCTGGATATCACATTTTAGGAAGGGCTTTGCTAAGCTAGAGAACATCCAGAGAAGGGCAATGAAAAGTGCAAAGGACCCCAAGATCTTGCAATATGAAGATCATTTAAAAGAGTTGGAGATTTTTAGCCTAAAGAAGAGAAGGAAGACATGATATATATTTTCAAGTACTTAATAGGCTGCCCAGTTTCACAAGATAGTAATGAAATTTCTGATTCATCTCAGAATTATGATAGACAATTGATGGAATTTTCCAAGACGCAAATTTAGACGATATAGAAATTTATTTTCTAACAATTAAAACTATCATGAAATGGAGTCGGCTGCTTCAAGAAGTAGTGAATTTACCTTCATAGGAGTTTTTCAAGTAAAGGGAGTATGAACATGTGTTGGGTATATTGTGATGAGGATTTGGGGAAGTAGGATAGGTTGGATTAGATGGCTGCTGAGGCTCCTACTAACTCTAAAATTCTGTGATTCTGTCTTATATCTCATTGTGTCTTTAACATTTGGCATAGTATTCTACCCAGAGTAGGCACTCAGTAAATGAATTTTAATGAGACTTATGATGATAATGTCAAAAAAGTGCATTAATGCACTCAGAATACAGACTGTTTGGAAGATACAGTACTTCATTTGATGACTTCCTGGGCTGCTTCTTTTGTTTCATGTTTTCTTGGTCATTATCTCTTTTTCTGGTTTTTGAAGCTGATACTAAATTTTATTTCTATGCTTAATGACATTTAAAATCCTATTCAGCTTTGTATCTTAAACAAATGTAATTAAGAGACTCTCTGAACCATCTTCAGGTCACTTGATGCATTGGCCGTCATTCAACACTGCTATAATGGTTGGTATCTTGGTTATTAATATTATTTTAGGCAAATTCATGATTATAACATGAAAATAATGGAACTTCAGAGTAATTGGCTTGCAAAGAAGACTGAGAACCTTGGGGAACACAATTATTGAAGATACTAAGACATTCACATGGAAATCATCCTTGCTAGCTAAGTTTCAAAGATTTTAAAAGACCTCATGGAAAAAAGGGGTGGCTGTCATCTACAAACAAACAAACAAAAAATGTTTGGAACTAAAGACCAAGTTTCATGAAAAGGAAAATCACATAGCTCAATAAGAAAAACCAAGGGCATTTTCAGTTTTTGAAAATACCTCCAGATTTTATAATATAGTTTCTGAATTCTTTGGCAAAAAAATTTTGAGCAAGAGGTCCATATAATCCCTCTGAAGCTTTCAAAGTATAATCCATCAAGGATCAATGAAAGTTTAAGTTAAGTTATTACCAAAATACATAGTTATAACAGCAAATTTTAGTAGACTCTCCATTAAATGTGTTGACTTAGAACAAGACGAGATCTTTACAATTTTGTTAAATGGATGGAAATTTATACTGAATTAACTAACAATAATTTTTTCAGGCTGAGTCACAATCACTGCTGTTTTGTTGTTCAGTCTTTTCAGTCATGTGTGGTTCTTTACGACCCCATCTGAGGTTTTCTTGGCAAAGATACTGGAGTAGTTTGCCATTTCCTTCTCCAGCTCATCTTACAGATGAAGAAACTGAGACCGACAGCGTTAAGTGACTTGCCCAGGGTCTCATAGCTAATATGTATCTGAGGTCAGATTTGAACCCAGGTCTTCCTGACTCCAGGCCCAGATAGAACACCTATCCACTGTGCCACCTAGCTGTACACTGTGCTAGTACTAAATGAGAAAATGAGAAAGTCCCTATCCTCAAAGAGCTTCAGTCCTTCCATTCTATTAGAAGGACATGGCATGTCCGTAGATAAATAAATATGGGATATAGCTTATATTTTATTACTATGTTATGCTATAGTATATTAATTATATATGTATCTATATTGACACATATATGTATCACTGTGTATATATATACATACATATCTATGATCTATGTATATTACTGCATATAATAAATACATATATTTTATGTGTATGTATATTATATACACATACACACATATATATACACACACATTACATATATACTTCATTCTATGTGTGTGTGAGTGTGTATGTATGTGTGTGTGTGTGTGTGTGTGTGTGTGCATGTGTGTATGCAGATACAAGTTCTAGCCAGTTTGTAAAGGGCTTTTAGATGCAAAATGCAACTCACTGATTTTTCATTTCATGATAACAATATTTTTTCACTGGAGTCCTTGAGGGCCAAGGCCAGTAAAACTTTTGCCTAAATTTCTCAGAAGAGCAGCTCTTGATAGCAGTGACAGCTGTAGCTGTGCTTGCACAAGAAGCTCTTAAGGAGCAGCAAATTCCCAGGAATCCTTGATCAAATAAGTATTTTCTCAGCTGCTGCCATGACACATACTCCTGTCTGACTCTGTCATCTCTGCCATGGTCTTTTGATCCTGATTTGGCAATTTTATTTATATTCCTAGTCTGATTCTTGTGGCAGATCAATTCAGCTCAACATCAAGGATCCACTTTCTGCTGAGAACAAATAGCATAAACGGAGAGTTTAGATAACACATTCTGCACCCCATGTTGTCCCCTCTGTAGCAAGTGAACCCAATTTGGCAATAGAGCCTGGCAGGGACTACTGAAGATCCCAACTTTGCTCTTCTTTGGAACCATGCCCTCATATCAATCTGTTATCCTTCTGGGTGAATGTCTGTGTCTTAATTTTCTGATGTCCTTCCTTGCCCTTTGGTCTGTAGCAATAGCAGAAGTGGCCTATGAAACTTCCTCACCTCATAGCTTTCTGAAGATTATCTCAACTGTGTTCTAATGATCTGTTTGAAAGTTGAAGTAAAATTTCACAAAACAAAAATGGTGTTATTTTCCCCACTGAAACAACTACTGGCCTCAATTGTGAAAAGTCATGAAGAAATACGATAGACACAGAAAACGATTAGGCTGACATGAGCTCTGAAGTACACATGTTGAGGCACTTACCATGTTGAAGATGGCCATGGTTAATATAATGGTAGTGGTGGTGACTGTGAGAGTGATCCGTGGCCAGGGACGATTTGCAATTATTCCAGATGATTTCAAAATCCACAATAATGAAGCAGAGGCTTTTTTGCTGCATTGCTAAGAGACAAAGAACAGGAAATAGAGTGATATCATGACCATTTTTATACATGTGAATGGCATCATAATGACACACATTTATACATATATTTATATATGTAGGTATATGCATGTACACACATACTTTTATGTATATGTGCATGCATATATGTATATGAGTGTATATATATTTATGTATGTATGCATGCATGACCAGTTAGCTGCATATTCAGAGAAACTAACTTGCTAAAGTCATTTAAGTTATTGAAATAATTTTGAGATTATAATCTTAGTCTCAGAATAAATATATGAAAGCACCTGATGCTTTCATATAATCTTGAATAGTATATCTGAAATATTATCTTTTAAGTCTCTTAATATACTTATTAAAATCTGAGGAAAAACACTTGATTTCTCAGACTCCTCTTCTGGGTATTTTATGGTGTAGGTCATGACCATTTTCAAACATTTTTCATAAATTCAGATTATTTGTGGAGGTGATACAATCTCTCTAAAAATGATAATAGCAACAAGAATAATAATGACAATAAGAATGCTAATTCTTATTATTACAACCACGCTAAATATCTATAATTTCCAAACTACATAGACTGAATGATCAGTTTTTAAGGCTCAGAGATCCAGCAGAGAAATTAAAAACTATGTGGCAACAGGATGAGAAGGATGTCTGTCATCTTTGTGGTTCTGTCTGCTTCTGGAAATGTCCCAAAGGTGCTCCAGTGACCTTATAGAGGGATGAGCTTACATTCCAATACTTTTATTCAGTTACCAAAAAGGAATGCATTCACTTTATCCATCTGAGCAAGAGTCTAAGAATAATATCAGGAAAGTGACTTGCCCTTGGACCACTTCTTTCTGAACCCTATCCAAAGAGATGACAAGATTATAAGAAGATCAAAAGATTTAAAAAATACAGAGACTTAGTAGAAGAAATCAAAATATGTGAGAACAAGAGGAGGTGAATATCATCCCTGCTGTCATGTCTGCTACTGGACTTGTACTGAAGATTCTTTCAGTGACCTGACATCCTAATACTTTTACCTAACTACAAAAACCAGTTATTTTTTTATATGTCTGTGCACTGAGACAGTGTAACAACAAATTGGCTAGCAGCTGCCATTGAGATTTAGGACCCAACAAGACCAGCAACAAGAACTGCCCGCACAGATTCTTTTGATCTGCTTTACTAAGGAAAGTAACTTTAAGGGGTTAACAATCTCAGTTTAATTAAAATACATATATCGATCACTTAGTTCAGGGGGAAAAGGTCAGCCCCTTGAAGTTCAAGGAGAATACAAACAGAAATTACAAATATCAACAGAGACACCTTGGCTGATCCAAATCACAATTTACACTTACCAGAGAATCACCAACATCTATATGGGTTACAAAGCCAGGGGGCAGTTAAAAAAATCAACATCTAGCCCACCACCACCCATGATCTTCATACTACAAGTAGAAGATGTTCTGATACAGAGAGAAATCAGTGCCTTGTAAATAAAAGACAGTTTTAACTCCCAAGATATTGCTGTTTAGGACTGATAATACTATTTGAAACTTCTTTTGGTGGAGTTTAACCTACTATCTCAGTTTTAACCTATGTGTTAATGAGACCAAAAGTAGAATAAAAGGTTTTTCTCTGAATTCAGAAGAAGAGAGGATAAAGAATAAATATGTATGATATACATATGATATAGTCACATTTTTCTCTAGTGATTCTGATTTGCTTTAAGCCAAAGGCTATCCCTCTGTGGTACCAATAAAGGTGAAATAGAAAACCCCTTTGAGTTGTGAACTGATCCAACCATTCTGGAGAGCAATTTGGAACTATGCCCAAAGGGCTATAAAAATGCGCATACCCTTTGACCCAGCAATACTACTTCCAGGGCTGTATCCCAAAGAGATCATACAAGGGTGAAAAGGACCCATATGTACAAAAATATTTATTGCAGCTCTTTTTGTGGTGGCAAAGAAATGGAAATTGACTGGGAAATGGCTAAACAAATTGTGGTATATGAATGTAATGGAATACTATTGTGCTGTAAGAAATGAAGAGCAGATGGACTTCAGAAAAACCTGGAGAAATTTATATGATCTGATGATGAATGAAGGGAGCAAAACCAGAGAACATTGTATACAACCACAGACACATTGCTTCTGTGATGACTAACTTTGATAGGCTTGGCTCTTCTCAACAATGCAAGATTCTAGGATTGTTCCAAAGGACTCATGATGGAAAAGGCTAGCCACATCCAGAGAAAGAATTTGAATGGAGATTGAAGCAAACTCTTCGCTCTCTCTCTTTTTTTTATTTTTGGTTTTGTATCCTCTTTCTCATGGTTCATTGCATTGGTTATAATTCCTCTTTACAACTTGATTATTGGGAAAATAAGTTTAATGTGAAGGTATATGTAGAACCTATATCAGATTACATGCTGCCTTGGAGGGGGAAAAGGGAGGGGAAGAAAATTTGGAACTCAAAAACTGTGGAACTGAGTGTTGTAAACTTAAAAAAAATTAATTAATTGAAAATTAGGAAACCACTTTGAAAATCAGTCATTCACATTATTTTTACTATGTAAGAAATGCCATCCCCTCTTTTTTATGCTCTCTAGCTGCGTGTTCAGGGTATACCTTTTGTTATTGTTTTTGTGAATATAGACAAGCAGTTACTTTATAAGTGGAGAACAGACTGTGACAACATTTAATTTTATATATCTCTTCATATAATCCTCCATTTGTTTAATTATATTTTGATCATGTATCCTACTATAGGTGAGCCCTACTAATAATCCTCCAAGTAGTTTATCTGCAAAAAGTCTACCTGACCCATATCTACTAATTGCATTTCTTTCTCCCTCTTACATTTTCAATTCTTTCTCCTGTTCCTTATCTAGGGTAACCCAAAAGTCTTAAAGTGCAGTTTAAGCTACTCAAGCCTATTAAGCTTATAAAGATATTTAAGATAGTAAAGCTTAAAGGTTCTAAGACAACTCCAAAAGACTCATGATGGAAAATGCTATCCACATCCAGAGAAAGAATTACGGAGTTTAAATGCAGATCGGAGCATACTATATGCTCTCTTTTTTGTTTTGTTTCTTCTTTCTCGTAGTTCATTCCATTTGTTATAATTCTTCTATGCAACATGATTAGTGTGAAAATATGTTTAATGTGAATGTATATGTTGAGCCTATATTGAATTGATGCTATCTTGGGGAGGTGGAGTATCAAGGAAGGAAGGGAGGGGGAGAAAATTTCAAACTCAAAAGCTTGTGGAACTGAATGTTGTAAACTAAAAATAAATAAATTGCTCAAAAAAAGATATTAAAGCTTAAAAGTACACTAGGACTTTTGAGATACCCTATACAGATAGGACAAGTGCATCTACCTGTGGCAAGCATCCCAAATATTTCCTCACTAACACACAATCCTATGAAAATCAATCCAAAAGGGTATAAATGTGAAAGGAAAGCTACATGTTTTCTTTTTAGTCCATTTCTGATTTTCATGAGTCTTGCCCTTGTTTCTTTTAGATTCCATGAATAAAAGCAAATGATGTATTACATACATACATTATTAATCCAGGGGTCAAGAATTGCACTTAACTTTATAGTCTTAGCAGAATTTAACACAATGTTCATATCTGGCTAGATTTCTCAGATCACATGCTGTACAGAACAGTTAGAGGATCAGACTCTGTATGAACGCTTTCAGCCAGTGGGATGTTATTTAATGTATCAAGTGGATTCTCTTGGATGTAAAGTCTTTTTTTTTCCTTACACATTACCCTCTTTGTTCAGTCCCACAGCAACACACCAAATACAGCGAAAGGGGAGAGGGGAAGAGGGAGTCCTGTTATTCACTCTCAAGACTGTAATATAGCAACAGGAGATAAGGGAAGAGATAGCTTTACTCAACTCTCAAGGAGCATTGGAGAGAGGGATAGGATGGGGATGAGATAATAGAATCCATCTTTGGCTAGGTGGGCTATGGAGTGGGTGGGGCTAGGGAGGACTCTGAAGTGGGGGTAGACTCAGTCTCTCCTCTGCTCATCTCAGGACCACACTGCCAAGTCAAGATGGGAGCTGGGGTTGGCTGTGTCCAGGCTGACATTATGGGGAGTGGGGCAAGCAGCTGCCTAGACCTCCTTAGAATCTGTTGGGGAGGTTGGGATAGGCCAAGGGGAATCTGAGTAATGGGAGGCAAGAGAGGGTCAAAGAAAAAGAAATCTGAGCAGAGAGCTGGATAACCTTTATCACTCTAGGAGCTCTCTCTATTCCCCTGTACTTCAGGTGGAGCTGGGGATTAGACATCATGGCCCTGGGCATCAAACAAGGCACAGAAGGATGGATGCCAGATGGTTCTGAAGGAGACTGAGTTATCAGATCCAGAATTCCCTGCACTTTCATAGCCGGGCTCCCAGGGCGCTGGCTGGCTCCTCTCTTTGAGGTTCTGGGTGAGAACTGGGGTCTGATCAGCGAGAAGCTGCTGATCAAAGTGAAGCATAGCATTTGGTGCCAGAATCTGGTCCCTCTGGAGCTGAGAGGCCGGAGAGGACCCAAGCTGGGGGCTGTATGGTGGAGGGATCCATGTGTCATTCAGGTTCTTTTCTCCAGAGCCGCAGTCCTCTTCTTGGTCATAAGGGTCTTTATCCAGATCTTCCTCTCCTCCCCCTGGGGGGAAGACAGGGGAGCTTGCTGGGAAAGGAAGGGGGTAAGAGTGCTGAGCGGGTCCCGAGGTCCCTCCTTCCCCCACAAACTGAGAAGTGCTGAAGAGGGGCTAACCCCCCAGGAGATGGGAGCCCCCAGGCACTCCGAAAAAGAACCCGAAGAACCGCAAAGGGGGAGAGAAAAGAGAAGAGCGAATGGCCGGAGCCTATAAAGTCTTAAAGTAAACTCTCAGAATGCCTTTTGAGCAGTAGGGATTCATTTCATATTGTTTATGGTAACAATGTCACTAGTATTTCAGTAGATCTATGATCTAATCAATGTTGGACCTTCCTCCAATGATGTATGTTTTGATGTTCCCGTTCCTCCTTATTCTGCACCATATTACCCATACAACACATTAGAGGCCTTCTGACAATAAAAAGAATACCAAAAAGATTGTGGTAGTACATATAGTGATGGGTTACTGCTTTAGCTGAAATATCACAAAAATTTATACTGAGAATATAACACTGGAGATTAAAACAGAATGACATATTAGTTTAGCTCTTGTCCCCATTGGTGACTATTTTGATATTCTACTAACAACCATGGAATATTTGGTTGGAAAGTTTGAGAAAATATCTGTTTTAGTATGGTACTACTTAGAATTAGCTTGTTCGTTAGATTCTTATTTTTAATCTAATAAACCATATTAGATGTCAGACACTCATATCCACTTGCAAAGCTTAACAATTTAAATATTATAAAGCACTTTGATTTTCCCAAAGAAACATTTAAACAGGGGACAAAATGTTGATTCAATAACTAAAATAGAGAGTAAAAAAAATGAGTTTCATGTTATGGTCAGTTCAGTGAAAATATTTTATTTGTTTTTATTACAAATATGTAATGTAGAAAAAGTAGAAAGCTTTTCCTTTCTTTGCTTTGATTCTTTGGGATAATACTAGATCATAATCTAAGTCTGCTCTAAGATTCTTTATCGTCATTATGCTACATGTGTTACAGGTAGATTTGCTATCTTCTTAGTTATGGATGAATGCTAACTTACTGGATGTTAGTTTACTCACATTAAGAAAAAAATAAAGAAGTATATGACTCTAAGAAATAATCTGTTCATATCAAAAGATATTCTAGAAAAATTCCCTGGTAAAGATTTGTTATCATATTTTCATTTATCAAAATCATGAATAAATTATATTTAATGTCATGGATGAGTCCCAGAAAAACAGAGTTCAGCTGCCATGTCATCAGTATCCCCTACACAGTCTTTTGAGTCTGATAACATCAAATGTTTAATGCCAGTATTATTTATGAGAGGTCCAGGGCAGCAAGCCATGTTTTTTCTTCCTCTTACCAACACAGAACAAAATAAATAAAAATTCTATAAAAAACAGATATAGATAAACAGAGCCAAATTCTATTTTAAAGGTGTAAAGATCCTATAATACTGTTGGAAAGAGAAGAGGAGTAAAGTAGATGGAAGAAATATGTGCTTGACCCATAGTAGTAAAGATGGGGGGGGGGGCAGAAGGAAAGGAACAAAGGAAGGTACAAAAAGAGAAAGGAGATGGAAAAGAAAGAATTTTGAACAGAATAAAGCCATTAATGGTGATAGGGAACAAACTTTGTTTTCTGTTTTATTAAAAAAATACGACTTTAAGGTTTTTTTTGCAACAAATTAATGCAATTCCCACCCTACCTCCCTCTTCCCTTTAGTATTGGGGATATAGAAATGAATTCTTAATACATTTTAATTATTAATCTTTTTGGTTAGACTGATTTCACATGCATTAATTGCACATATAGAATTTGTAGTCTATCACACTTTGGTATTAATTCAAAATGTAGTACTATTATATACTTGCTATAACATTAGAGGAATTTTTATCCCAATAAGAATTGGTTACAAAGCACTTGAAGAAAAGAAAACATATTATCACAATGAGACATTTTAGTTATAAAGAGAAAAATCATGAAACCTGACTTTAAACTTTAAATAATTATAGAATGAAACTTGTCATGAAGGTGGATCTGTCTTGAAACTCCTCCATAGGGATTTGTTAGAAACAATTTCATTAAATGTTGTCTTCACCTGTAATGGTACCATGACAGAGGCCTCAAGTGCAGGGTTACAGCAAGCTTCCTGTTTACTCAGCTCTTTCCTTTCTTCAAGAGCCAGCCAGTGTCAGTGAGAATGTTTTGGCTGTTGATCAAATGGAAATCAGGCTGGAATCTGAGACTCTAAAACAAGTCTTTAGTTTGGCTTGGGTGACTGGTTCTTGACTGACCTTGGAGAAGAGATTTGATTACTTGTCTCTGTTTCAGTAGCTACAGTGTGAGCATAATGCTTCTAATTTTCCCTCAAAAGGTTGTTCAGGATAACATGCAGCTTAATTCAACAATTTTCTGTTGAGCCTCCGCTAAAATTCTATGCTGATAAGTCACCCTCGAGAGATATAAGCCTACATTAGGCCAAGCAAAGGGAAGTTCTGTCCTATATTACCAGACTGGATCAAAGTCCTCGAGTAAAAGCCTGGGGAGGGACTGTTTGTTATCTGAGGATGAGTCTAGCTAAGTTTTGGGAGGCTCATCACCAGTTTGTTTATAGGTTGGCTAATTGGATAGTAGTAGTTGTATAATTTTGTTTTACTGAATTGAGAAATTAAATTAAATACATTGGGAAATGAAGCAATATTAAATTTAATAAGAATTAAAATAATTTTCCCTCTTACATTTTGTAATTCCCTTAACATTATTCAGCTGAAGACCCAGGGTTGACATTGAAGAAAAATGATGTAAAAATGATATATGACACAATTACTAGGAAGTACCTAATATAGAAATAATTCTAATGATTTGGCTAAATCACAAAGCACTCCAGGTTTATTATATATTATGTGCACATGTATGTATTGCATTGCACAATTCACTAGCTTATGTTACTCAATGATGCCACCATGAAAGAAAGCCTTTACATTAAACTAAAGCAACCAGGCAAAGAAAAACAAAGAAGAAAAACTTCACTAAAAAGAAAGTCAAGAGCTTAGACTTTTTCTACATCTTTCTCACAAGGAATGCCTGGCTATTAGCAACTTTAAATTTCTCTTATCATTTAACTTCTGTATCTATTTACTTCTGCATATTCTCCCCTTGCAAATAATAGCTAATAATAATAGCTAACATATATATATGTATATGTATATATATATATTATATATAGTACCATGTTCCAGGCACGGTATTAAGTGTTGTACAAATGTCTCTTGATCTTCACAACAACCTTGGAGGTAGGTGTTATTATAATCTCCATTTCACGGATGACCAAGTTGAAGCTGTGAGAAGAGATCTGATTTCAGTGACTTGCCCAGGGTCACCAAGCTAGTAAGTATCTGAGGCCATATTTGAATTCTGGTCTTTCTGACTCTGGGCCCAGAGCACTATCCATTGTGTCAGCTTTGATAGTGGAAATTCTGCATATCCTTCAAGAACTAACTCCAAAGCAATGTCATCTATCAAATGTTACCTAATCTTGCCCAACATAGTAAGAAATGAGCTTTTCTTCCTGTGACCAATTTTGTATTTTCTGCCCATCTTATGATCTTCTTGTGTTTATTTTATGTTGTAGTTATATTTAAATCTATGTCATGTCTCCTATAATAATATTGTTGTTCAGTTGTGTCTCTTTGTGACCCCATGGGCCATAGCATACCAAGCCCTTCTGTCTTCCACTATCTCTCAAAGTCTGTCCAAGTTCATGTTCTTTGTTGCCATTACCCTATCTATCCATCTCATCTTCTGCCATCCCCTTTTCCTTTTGCCTTCAATCTTTCTCAACATTAAGATTTTTTTCCCAGTGAGTCCCATTTTCTAATGTGGCCAAAGTATTTAAGATTCAGCTTCAGTATTTGACCTTCCAACGAATAGTCTGAATTAATTTCATTAATTATTGACCAATTTGACCTTGCTGTCCAAGGGACACTCAAAAGTCTTTTCCAGCACTACAGTTCAAAAGTGTTGATTCTATGGCATTCAGCTCTCCTTATAGTCCAACTCTAAGAACTGTATGTTGCTAGTAGAAAAAACAATGCTTTGATCACATGGACTTTTGTTGGCAAGGTGACTTCTTTGCTTTTTAATATGCTGTCCAGATTTGCCATAGTTTTCCTTCCAAGGAGCAAGCATATTTTAATTTCATTGCTGCGGTCACCATCTGCAGAGGTCTTTTGAGCCCAAGAATGTGAAATCTGACACTGCTTCCATTTCTTCTCCCTCTATTTGCCAGGAAGTAATGGGAGCAGTTGTCATGATCTCAGTTTTTTTGATGTTAAGCTTCAGGCCAATTTTTGTGCTCTATTCTTTCACCTTCATCAAAAGGTTCTTAATTCTTCTTCACTCTCTGCCATCAGAACATGATCATCTGCATTTCTGAGATTCTTGGTATTTCCCCTAGCAACCTTAATTCTGGCTTTTGATTCATCCAGCCTGGCATTTTGCATGTGTTCTGCATACAAGTTAAATAAATAAAGTGACAATATACAGTCTTATTGTTCTCCTTTTGCAATCTTAAACCATGTTCAGTTCTATTGCTTTTTGGTCTGCATACAGGTTCCTCAGGAGATAAGTAAGATAATCTGTTATTCCCATCTCTTTGAGGACTTGCCACATTTTGTTGTGATCCACACAATCAAAGGCTTTAGTCAGTGAAGAAGAATAGATGTTTTTCTGGAACTCCCTTGCTTTCTCCATAAACCAGCAAATGTTGGCAATTTGGTCTTTAGTTTCTCTGCCTCTTTAAAAACCAGCCTGCTCTTCTGGTAATTTTCAATTCACATAGTACTAAAGCTTAGCTAGCAGAGTCTTAAGAATAACATTGCTGGTGTGTGAAATGAATGTAATTATTCAGTAATTTGAACATTCCTTGCCATTGCCCTTTAGGGATATAAACTGATCTCTTCAATCCAGTGGCTATTGTTGCGTTTTCCAAATTTGCTGGCATATTGGGTACAGCACTTAAACAGCATTTTTTTAGGGTTTTGAATAGTTCAGCTGGAATTCCATCATCTTCACTAGCCTTATTGTTAGCAATGCTTCCTAAGGCCTACTTGACTTCACTCTCCAGGATTTCTGGCTCTAGATCAATAACCACATCATTGTGGTTACAGGTGATTTCTTTCTCCAATAGACCACCTTTTATCAGAACTCTCCAATATGTCCTGTTCATCTAGAGTAACCTTGCACAGCATAACTCATAGTTTCATTGAGCCACGACAAAGTGGCAATCAGGGGGTTAGGAGGGTTAAAATACTAATGATAGTAATTTACAGTTATTTTATAGAGCACTTGTCTTACAATAGCCCTGAATTAAATTAATGTTGATAAATGTTCTAAAAACTGTGATTCTAAGGATTACCATCCTGCCATCATCACTATAGGTGTGACAGAGGACAACACAGGTCTGAGGACTATTTTGTATTTTTCTATTTCTTCGCTTGCTTTGGCAAAAGAATTCAAATTCTAGTGATGTATTTCTCTGCACTTAGCCTGGTCCTTGGATTACCAATGCACTCTGCTTCTAGGACTGTACCAAAAACATTTTCTGAATGGGAGTAGCAGTTGGAATTCAAAATCTGCAACCACAGCCTCTGGGAACCCAGTGTCACGTCACAGAGTAAGACTCTTGGGGAGGCTAAGACTTTGGGGAGAAGAAAATGCAAGCATTATTTTTATTGATTTTTTTGTGGGGGAGCTGCAAGCATTATTAGCCTCATTTTACTGATGACCAAATAGAAGCTCAGAAAGATTATATGCCTTACCCAAGGTCATACACTCAGTAAATGGAAGAGCTGGGACTCAAACCTAGGTCTTTAAGATCCTTGAGAATTGGAACTGTGTTTTGCTTAGAGTCTTGGAATCATAGATTTAGAGTTGGATATATGGACATGTTTGTATTTGTCAGTGCTATAGATTTTTGGTTGCCTGGTACATTCAAGCTACTCTCTTCCCCCCAAGATAAACTTTATTCACTATTTAGTTTTTGTATTTGTTCCAGGAAATGTTAAAGGGATATTATAATATTTTCACTGATATACAAAGTTTAATATAGCAATACTTAAGGGAAAATTTACCTTGCACTTACATGTTATCTTCATTTTGTTGTAAGTCTGGCATACAGATGCAGAAAGTCTCTGGTTCTTTCTAGTAATTATTGTGACTACCCTCAAGTTGTATTTTCAAATCTGATGGCAAAGCTCATTCTCATCAAAATGTTATCTTACACAAGGCACTTAGTTTCTATGAACCTCTATGGTCTCATCTATAAAATGGGGATAATAATATCTTTTATCTTCCTCACAGGGTGGTTGTGAGTTTAAAATAACATGGATTTGTGAAAGTGTCTTGAAAATTATAAAGTACTTAAATTGGTATTGATTAGTATAATGATATATTTTTCAAATGGATATTTTGAAGTTCAAAGTGAGAAAATGAAAATTATTAAAATCCATAGGTAAGTTCACAGTTTCACAGAATCACAGAATGTCAAAATTGGAAGAGAATTTGGAGGTCATCTCATACAATCTCTATATCTGTACAAAAATCCCCTTTTATACTCTTCTCAATTGGGATCTCACTGATTCCCAATGCTATCCACTCTACCTTTGAGCAGCTCTAGTTGTTATGAAGTTTTCCCCTATGTTAATACAAAATTTACCCCTCTGCAACTTCCACCCATTGTTCCTAGTTCTGCTCATGGGGTCACAATTCTGATCCAACCTCCAAATGACAACCATTAAAATTCTTTAAGACAATCTAAGGCATTACTAAATAACGTCTTCTCTTGGTTAAAGACTGCCAGATCCTTCAAGAAATCTTTTGATGGCAAATGCCATTCTCCCTTTCATTCTCCCTCCCATCATGCAGATGTCAAGAAGGTGAAGTATACTTGAACACCACAAAAATATGGCAAAAGACACGAGAGGAGACTTGGAATGGAGGAATTGAAAATAATAATTTGCTCTTAATATGTAACACATGAAAGGTTCCAAGAGCAATGTCATGCCATGTTAAGTATGGAAATTAACTCCTTTAGTGGTAGCTTTGAGAAAGAGAGCCACAAGCAGTGATGATGATGACAGACACCTTCAATAGTAGCTTATACTAGGGTGATCAGTTCCTATGGAGAGTATTTATGCCAGTGCTTTCATGTAACAGGATTGAAATGAGAGAAAATCTCCTTGCTGTATTAATAACAATTCTATAGACTTAATAGTTTGGTGGAAAGAGATCTGGTTATAGAGTAAGAGGACCTTGGTTTGAATCCTACTATGTCATTTACTACCTATGTGACGTTGAGCAAATCAACTAATCTCCTTGAGCTTCATTTTCTTCTGTAGAAAGAGTGGGGTTGACTGCGATTGCCTCTGAGGTCCCTTTAAGCTCTACGTATATGATCGGATCGCCATCATTTGTCACCAGCTAGCAGGAGGTGGTGTAGTGAATATAATACTCAACTTGTAATCAAGATGATGAGTTCAGATACTGCTTCAGATACTTCCTAGATATAAGACAAGAGCTAAATGAAGCTGGCAGATCGGAGGGAAAATTTGAGGGCAATACCAGGAGAGATTGAAATTCCTCTCAGCCTCAGTTTCTTCATTTGTAAAATGAGTATTAAAAACAATGCCTACTTCACAAGGTTGTTATGAAGAAGAAACGAGATAATATGTGTAATGCTCTTTGCAAACCTTAAAGCACTATATAAATACCAAGTACTATTAATGAGAGTGGAACTTTATCATCTCCAAGTTCTCTACAGTTTTCAAGAGAGAATTACATATCTTAAGTCCTATATATCCTAGGAAGTGACAGCATCCAACTTGCACTTGATTTTGATAGCAAATCAGTATCTCAGAAAGGTCCCATATACATAAAAGTAACACCTTTTATGGTAGCGAAGAATTGGAAAAAAACATAGATGCCCATTGATTGGATGATTATTAAATCAATCATGACGCACGAATGAAACGGAACATTACTGAGCCATAAGAAAGGATGTGTTTGGAGAAGCATGGGAAGACTTGTAAGAATTGATGTAGAATGAGATATAAAGAACCAGAAAAACATTAGAGAAAATAAATGTGATAATAGAAATGGAAAGAACAACACTCTTAAAAATTATTAAAGACCCCAATGAATTTTATGTGTAATATACATATATATATATATACTTACCATGTTGGAAATCAAGATAAATTTTAAAATATTAATTTATTAAAAATGACAATAATAAGCCCATTATATGTTAACTTAGAATCTTAACATAAATAACTTTTTTGTGAAAAATAATGATTATTTTCCAAAACAAAAGAAAATTAATGAGAAGAATGGCATTATTTTACATATTTTTTCGAATGTCTTTAATGTCCAGCTTAATAGAAAACTGGATTCTCATGTCTGTTTCTGCATTCAATCTGTTGCAATCTGTTGTTTTGTTGAAATACATAAAGAAAAGTTGGCCTTAGAAAGCCATATAGTTGGAAAAGGAAAGGGTATTTTAATAGGCAAATAACATCTTAATATTGATATGTAAATAGTTTTGACCTCATGAGATCCTTGAAAGGATCTTAGGGACACTTAGCAGTCCTTGGACTCTATTTTGAGAATCCCTTGTCTAAACAATTAAAAAAACTGCACAAATGTGAATTCTTGTTGTTACTGAAATAATAACAAAAAGAAAACACGTTGGATGGAACTATAACGAGTAGGCTGAAGAAGGAAGGCTGTTTTGTTTTATGGCAGGCACTGATGTAAGTAAAGGATGGCTCATGTGTTAATGGCAGGATTCCAAAAGACAAAAAAATTATTTTAAAATTACAGGTAAGAAGGATTCCAGATTAAAAAAACCAATGGTGAGCAATTTTGACCAATTTATGCAAACTGTCAAGCTCCAGGAGAATTTATAAATAGGTAAGGAGTAAACATACCTCCTTCCTTGGAGGAATTTCAGCCTCTCCTGCTATTGCCCTCAAATTATCCCTCTGATTTGTCAGCTTCATTTAGCTCTTGCCTTACATTAAGTTATAGCCAATCTGAGTTTTCTATTTAAAAAAAAATTGTCAAGCCCTGGGAAACCAGTGCAACCTTACTGTGTATTTATTAAGCAAGGACTACAAATGCTAGGAACAGTAATAGGTTCTTGGGACACAAAAACAAAAACAGAAACAGTTCTTACTTTCAAGTAGTTTATATTCCATCAGTGGAGAAAGCATGTCTCTATATGGGTATATGCAATATACATACAATAAATACATAAATGCAAGATTTGTGGGGAGGAGGGAAAAGAAGTAACATTAGTGGGGAAGTTTATAAAATGCTTCATTTAGTAGGTGCCAGTTGAGCTATGTTTTGAAGGGAATTGGGAATTCTAAGAAACAGAGGTGAAGGAGGGATGACAACTCCAAAAGGTATCAAGTTTAGACAATACCCCATTCAACAAGGATTTGAGCCAGTAATGTATTATATGATGAAGGAGATATAAAGAAAGTGCACTATGTAGTCCCTGGTCCCAAGAACCTTTTAGTTTATTTGGGGAGACAAGGCTTATAAACCCAAGCATTCAGGGCAAGTTGGGCTATCATCCCTCCTTCACCTCTGTTTCTTAGGATTCCTGAGAGGCTTTGATTTGCCCAAGGTCATAGAGCCAGTCTGTCAGAGGCAGGATTTGAATCCATGCTTTCCTGACTCCAAGATGGGGCTCTCTCTGTTTCTGTCTTTCTTTCTCTGTCTCTTTCTGTCTCCCTCTCACTCTCTGGCTACACACATATACACACACACACATGAATTGTTTTTGACTCATCATCCCCTGGGCATATGGCCATCTGCCTTATCTTACTACCTCTTGCCCCTACTCTCCCCATCTGGAATAGTACTCTCCTGACCAGACCTCTAGAAATCGTGCCTCGGGCAAAGTAAATATACTGTGATTTGAGCTAAGTTCTTTTGATTGATGGGTGAAGATTTGCCCATTATATCTAGCCAGCCTCAAAGCATGCTTCACATCTCTATCCATTCCTTTTGGACATCTTGCCATTTACCTTGCTTCATACTTGTCCTCTCCCCCTCCATCAAAGGTTGCTTTTGTCATTTATGACTCTCCAGATAAAAATTCCCTTTTCCAGCCATCATTCCCCTCTATCTATTATTTCCCCCATTAGATCCCTTGAGGACAGGGCTAGACTCACTTCTGTATTTTATCTCCAGTGCCCAGTAGGCACTTAATAAATGGTTTTCTATTAGTCTATTCGTTCTTTTTAGTAATATCTGCTTGAAATTTAAATTTTTAATTGGATTGAATCTTCTCATAAAATAAAACTTTTTTCTATTTTGCCAATGTTTATTTTCTCCCCTAAGGGCTTTAATGTACTTCTATGACTTTGTTCCCTAGAGCAGTGTGGTAGAGTGGGAAAAGATCTAGATTGGAGTCAAACTTCCTGAGTTCAAATCTTTGTTCTATTGCTTATTACCAGTGTGACCTTGGTCAAATCAGTAGACTTCTCTGGGCCTCAGTTTCCTCATTTTTAAAATGAGGAGGTTGGACTAAATGACCTTTAAGATCCCTCTCAACCGTAAAACTATGATTTTGTATAACCAAACATTGGGAAGTAGAATGTGTAATGACAACATAGACCTGGGAGTAGAGATTTAAGTCTTTTTTTGTTGTTCTTAAACTGTACTGTAATTTCCCTTTTTATAAATGCTATGATTTCTTCATAAAGAAAGGTTATTAAATACTGGCTTTCCTAGTTGCAGAACAGATCCAAGTTAGGAATTTAATTTCTCACCATAATAAAATATTGATTCAATATGGGTGAACCTAAGGCATATATTTCGGTCAGCTTGGTAGGGCACAACACACATTTATAAATAACAATGTTAACAAGAGAAAAACTCTCATATGTTTAGTAAATCACAAAAAAGTCAGGGAGGCAATTCAATATTTAGGATGTGCAATAATGAATTCTGTTTGTGTTCAAGGATGTATATTTGTAACATGTAAATAAAAAATAATCTCTCACATTGATTTGAGCCTCATTGACATTTTGAATGAAATCTATACTTGATTTGGACATATTAAAACAAATAATGAAATTATTTGAATAGGGCATGGTACTTATTCTCGGGACAATTGTACTGAAAGCCTGCCTATTTCCTGCCCCCCTCCCCACTTTCAACAATGTAAAGATTAAATTTGAACACTAGATGGAGACTTAATGAATGATCTCAGGTGATTCAAGGCTGGAAAGATCCTATACTCCAATAAATCACTCCAATTTTGTCTTGTGAATCTTGCCAAAATCCTGGCTTTCACCTGGGGAGGAGGTAAGTAGTCTATCGTTTGTATTCTTGGAGCATTATCTTGTTTGGATAATAATAGCTAAAATTTGCAAAGGTGTTTATGTACGTTATTTAATTTGATCCCCATTGTAACCTTGTGACATAGCTGCTATTAATATCCTCACATAGATGGAGAAACTGAGGCTGAGAGGAGTTAAGTGACTTTCCCAGGGTCACAGAATGAGTACCTGTGGCAGGGTTTGAAATTAGGTCTTCCTCACTCAGGTCTGGGGCTCTAACCACTATGGTATCTAGCTCTCTCCTAATTCTATCACAATATTAAAATAAAACACCTAGAATTTATGATATGAGAGCCTTTTTTACCCATTTTTTTCTGAATGCTAGGGTCCTGGGAAATGACTAGAAGGATTAAAGGCCACCATGGATAAATATTATGAAACAATGACAAATATAGTAGCAAAAGTCAATTAGAGATTCTGAGGCAAAGCAGATGCATATTTGAGTGTATATGTATAGAATATATATAGAACATGCACATACATATAGAAAACATATACACTTATACACATATATAACATACTTTCACATACATGTAAACTCAAAGAAGAATGAAACTAGTTTCCCAAATCCAGCAAAGTTGCAGCAAAGAGTAATTATTATTTTCTTCATTTTTCTTCTTGTTATAATTGATTAAAGACAGTGGAAAGGAGAAATTAGCTTAAGGGCCCATACTTATAATATACTAGAGTAAAATGACTTAATAATTTTAGATAAAGAATACAGGGCTATATTCTGTTGTCAGGGAAAACTTAAATTGATTTGACTTTTTTTTAAAAGCCTGCATTAAATAGGATAGAGAGTATATATGGTTTGTGATGAGTGCCTTCTCTGATAGCACATTGAAGTTGTTTCACATAATGTCAGCCTGATAGCTATGAGGAAGATGCATGATCCTCTATGCTTTTCACTCGAAAAGGGTTATGTTTTCTTTTCTTTTTTTTTTTAAATGGAGTTCTTTAGGATATTAAACTGTAATAGGTTTGATGAAAGGGGCAAAGATGTAACCTTACTAATTTTTCCTACAATTCTGGGCCATGCTAGTAGCCCATTTGCTTATATCCTAGGTGGTATGGTATTTTGGATGAATTAGAGGTCACAGTTCCTTTTCTGGAACAATTAGAAAAACCAGGTGGAGTACTTGAGGCATGCATGCATTCAACAAGCACCCCAGAATGCTGTAATACCCAACAGCAGGTGGGCCCAACTCCAAGAGATAAAAAGCATTTTTTTTCTTTTCATCCCTAGCACCTAGCTAAGGGATTGGCATAGAATAGGTATTTATTAAGGGTTTGTCAAATGCAAATGAATAAAAAATGTGCCCAGTATACTACAATGCCCATCATGACATTAATTTAACATTTTCCTTTGTAAGAATTTTCTGCTGCTTGTTGTGTAACAAAGATGGATAATTCACAGTCCTCAGGTTATATACCGCGGGAATTATAGATAGTGACATGGAATTTCAAAGCTGGAAGGGACCATGAAGATCATCTATTCCAACCCTTTTGATGTGACAGCTCTCTTCAGAGAGTGACAAGTATTCATCAAAGGAAAAATAAAATACTACTGTGAATTATATTGATAGTGTAGGTAAAACTGATGGCTTGTCCTCTGAACAACCTAAATGATATTACTACACAAAGACACATGAGGGAGCTCTAACCAACAATCACTAAAGAGAACTGTTTTTAGAGCAATGGCAGTGAAATCTATATTGGCATTTACACCAGCTTACAATGTGATAGAAGAAGTAGGTCATGCGGCAGTCTCACCAATGAACGGGCCAAACACTTTGCTGTTCAAAAGCAATTTTGAGTCAAAGTGAAAAAGAAGCAAGGAACATCATTCACACAAAGCACATTTCACATGCACATGAATAAGTAGAAATGGTGTCAATTTTCTCTTTTATTCAATATACCACATAAATGAGGTAAAAATCTTTATGGATGTTTTCTCTCTAGTTAACTTTGCTAGAATCATGAAACAACAGAATTTGACTTGAACTAAGAAATATAAACACGTAATACTTATTAATATAATGGATTAGGCTAAAACTTGTAACCTTGGAATTATTCACTTAAGTGAAATAATTACTATTTTAGAATATTTTACTATGTAATAATTTTCAATATTACATATTTAGAATTATCAACATAATCTACTGCTTTTATTTAATTTTCCCATTAACTACCTATTAGGTCAGTCACAGCTAATGATTAGCTATCCTAAACTTCTGTAAAATAATTCCAAAGAAAAAAATCAAATGAATACAAAAATAGACACAATTTTACATTTTCTGGGTTGACCCTTATATTTTTTTAAACCTTTAGGGAGTTATTTATTAAATGATGTATACTTATTTTCTTTCTTGGTTGTATCTTCTAAACAGATATTTTTTCCCCAGAACATGACATTATTTTGAGCAGTTAAAAGAAGGGTCTTGGCCTTCCTTCCTTCTTTCCTCTTTCATTCTTCCTCCCTTTCTTCCTCTCTTTCTTCCTCTTTCTTTCTCTCTCTTTCTCTCTCTCTGTCTCTGTCTCTGTCTCTCTGTCTCTCTCTCTCTGTCTTTCTTTTTCCTTTTTCATTATATTGTTTTTCAAATAAGTTAAAAGCAAGAGTACCTACCAGCAGGTGTCCGGCAAAACAGATGAAAAGGATGAAGGAAAGCAAGAGAAATGCAGCTCCAAAGGAAATCCCAAGAATAGATGTTCTAACAACAACAACAGAAAGTCAGGTTAATATAGTGATAATATGGTCCCAAAGATTACTTCTAAAACCTATCCCAATCATTTTTCTATGAGAGGCTAATCTAAATGGACTTTAGGTTTACACACTAAGTGAATAACCTATCTGTTTTAGTCTACCCCTAAATCCATTGACAGTGTGTTTGTGTGTGTGTGTGTGTGTGTGTGTGTGTGTGTGTGTGTGTGTGTGTGAAAACAAGTTGAGATCAGACATTTTCAAATCAAGTGACTCTGGGCCATTATAACATAATTAGGTATGACTGAAAGATATTCCACTGCAACTTGATATGATTCAAATACTTTCTTGCAAACAGTAGTACAGTCATGGAGATGTTTTCTATGTATGAACATGTAACTTGGAGAAGATCAATATCTAGGAATTGACAGTACCTCTTTTCCCATCCACCTCACCCTTACTCTTTTGTGATGGAGCCCTGGCTGTTGTGACCAGGGAAGATGGTGTTGCTACTACTGCTTCTTAAGGAAACCATTGTCCTTGAAGATCTCCTTTTATGACCCTTCCCCTTTTCTGGAACTTGTTCATCCTTCTTCTATCAGACACAATGGGAAAGGTCACAGAAGTACTTCTTGCAGCATTCTCCTACTGGAGTACCTTTGATCCTGGAAGTCCCTAAAAGATTGAACTACCTCAACTGGACAGCATAAAAATTTCCATGAAACCAGGCAAACACAAGTAATTTATAGGACCCTGGATTTTGGGAATTGGAGATACACTCTATGACGTTGCTAAGGTACAGTCTTAGGCAAAAGATAAAGCTAATAACTTCTCTTTTTTCCTTCTCACTTCCTTGAAAAAGTACAAAAAGTTCAGATTATCCCAAAAACGTCAAGCAAAATGTCCAAATACCCAATGGCATTGCTATTTAAAACTTTTTTTTCCTAAACTATGTATATGTTACATAAAGTTTGCATTATCCTTTTTAAAAACATCATATGTCAGAAATGGAGAGCATTATTTTTGGTAGTCATTTGGAAATAGTGCAGTGTAGACTCTAGGGCTACTACATCAAACTCGCATTGTATTGGTGGTTCGAGGCTGGCTATTTCTGTCCTCAGGGTTCTAGAGCAAACCTGAGGGGGATAGTTCTCCAGTACCATGCAGAGGTTCCCAAAGTGGGTGATACTGCCCTCTGGGGGTTGCTGGAATGATCTAGGTGGGCAGTAGTAGCCTTGAGTGCAACTGGGGGGGGGAGTGGCACTGAATAAAAATAAGGGAGCCATGGAAGCACAAGGAAAGAAGACAAGAAAATTTTCAAAAATCATTTGTATATGTTTCATCTGTTGTGTAATGGAACTAAAGTCATAGTGATTACATTATTTTCCAAATAAACATACAAAATGCAAGTTATAATGGATCAGTGGTCAAGTCTGCCAACAGGTTTTAACAAGCAAGTGTTCACAGGCAAGCATTGTCAGGAAGTCCTGCATGCAAAGGCAGGAATATGTGTGTATAATAACTTGTTTAAAATATATGATTATATATACATATATACCATATACTATATATATATATATATATACTATACGATAACATTATGTAATATTGTGTCATCAAAATTTCAATGCAGGAAATATCCCACAAATTTAGAATAAACTATTAAATTTAAGATGTCATTTAAAAAAATTAAATTTCTTTTGAAATGATGCAAATTTTAAAAAAAAACAGTAAAGGGTTAAATAATGTAGATTTCTGGATGGTGGAGCACTGAGTAATTTTTTTTAAAAGGGGGAAGTAGGCCAAATAAGTTTGGGAACGTCTGCCAGAATCATGAACCACCACCGGTTTGCTATGCCCATTAATCATCAATTAATATTAATCAGCCATCCAGACCCAATTAGTTACCAGTTAGAGAATTCACTAAGATGGTACTGAAAGAAGAATTGACACAAAATGTATTCCTCCAAAGGCTGGGAGACATTCTTCCACAAGAAAAGAGTCTAGGGGAAAGTGGGCTCTGGTTTAGAGAGCTCATGTGGTAAAGGGGTGAACTAATAACTCTTGATCTTTTTTTCTCTTAGGAAAATCCTCATGAAGTTCCCTTCATATTGGTGTAGTTTTGTTTTGTTTTTTGCTGGGCTCCTTGGAGTCCTGAAACTGCGTTTCCTCAGTCGTTTAGTTTGTTCTCAGCTCCTGATGCAGAAACTGCCATCAGACACTGCTGTTTCAGGGACGTGGCTAGGATGATGGTGGGACATCCAGAGCTCCTGGAACTTTTGAAATCTGCAATGTCTTACCCTGGTCAGAGGGGAGAGTGGAGGACACAGAGGATCTCTCCTTTTCCTCCAAGTGATTCCTTCTCAGGATCTTGACTAAAGTTGCATCTACCACTGGGCTAGCCCTACACTGGAATGCTCAATTCTGAACTGGCTTGCTATTTTGCATAAGCAAGATATGACTGAGTCTTTTTAGTCAATCTCACATACTTCCCATATGGCATAACTTCACTTAATCCAATGAATTTCATTCCTTCTAAAGTCATTAAGAAATTTGATCATCTAGTTTAATGTCTTTGATTGAATGATTCAGCAGAGGTGTTCCTACCTGACAAACATATCAAGGCCAGAGCGTCTTGTTAGTTACATTGATTGGGGCAGGGTGAGTGACTGAATTACTCCACCATTCTTGCAACAGTATATTGCAAATATTACAAACCCTAATTTTAATGAGGCAACCAGGTGGCAAAATAAATAGGAAGATTGGGCTTGGAGTCAGGAAGCCTTAAGTTTAAATCTGACCTTAGACACTAGGTGTGACCTTGGACAGGTGACAACATTGAGGTAACAAGTTTATCTCAGTTTTCTCAACTGTAAAATGGGGATAATAATGGCACCTACATTACAGGGTTGTTGTGAAGATAAAATGGGATAATATTTGTAAAGCGCTTAGCACAGGGCCTGGCACATAGGAGGCACTATACAAACCTTTATTCCTTCTCACCCTGCTGCTCCCAACAAAGATATAGATTAGGGTTTGGAGCTGGGCTCATCTAGGTTATTGTGTCCTTAAATGCAGCTTCTTTCACTGAAATCTTATTGAAATGTCTTTGTATGGGATGGACATGGCCCAGGGTTCTCAAAGCTACACTAGAGGAGTGTAAGTGCAGGAAGGTTTAGCCAGGCTGAAAGGGCTTTGAGTATGGGTAGTGATTTGGCTAAATTCAAAGAGGCTCACCATAAGAAGATGGGGCATCAGATGAATTCTTTCAGCCACAACAACTCCAAAAGAATCAAGTACCCTGTACTAACGTAGGGAAGACATTTTGCTCTACAGCTATGGGGAGAGTATTTCTATAAGTGAAGTTAAGATTTCTCAAAATATTGCCATAAATATTTAAGGAAATATTGTTTTGTTCTATACATCCCCATGTCTTACCTTCCACAGTTTGTATTTCTTAATGAAGAAAACAGAATGATACATTCTTATTGCCTCTAGGATAAGATACGAACTCCTCTGTTTGGCACTTACAGCCCCTCATCATGTGGGTCTAGCCAGCCTTTCCAGATCTTCTTCACAATATCTCCCTTAATACCCTCTACATTCCAGTCAAACTGGCTTCTTCACTGTTTCCTGTACACAACATTACAACATTCTATCTCCTACCCTAGTGCCTTTGAACACACTGTCTCCTATGACTAAAGTGAACTCTTGCTCACTCTTAGATTCCTTATCTTCCTCCAAAGTTCAACTCAAGTGCTACATCCTACACAAGGCTTTTATTGGGGGGAATCCTATCAGTACTCTGTACCCCCCATTACTTCCTACTTCTTTTGTAAATATTTACTTGTGTCTATATGTCCTATTCTTTTCCTTCTGCCCCCAAGAGACTATACGCATCTGGAGGCCATGGGCGCTTGCATTTTTTTTTGTATTCACATACCAAAGGTTTTCCATAATGCCCTGTATATTTTAGGCAATAAAAACTTATTTGATGATCATTCAGGAATCAAATCAAATACATACACGTTAACAATTCAGACATACTACTCCAACAAATGTTTGAATCCATTTCCAATGTCTTATGTATGATAAGAAAGATGCAGTTAAACATTATCTCATAGAGGTTGCTGACAATTCTGCTGGAAAGTTCTAATGGTTACATTCTCCTTTCCAAAGCTGTTCATCTCAGTCATGGGGCTGACAAAGGATCCTCTACATGTGTCTCATTGAGTACCAATGGCTAGACAAATCGCCTCACAGAGGCAGCTAGGTGCATAGAAGAGTGCTCGATAGAGTCAGGGAGTTGTGAGTTTGAATCCTGCCTCAGATACTTATTAGCTGTGTGATACTGAGAAAGTCATTTAATCTCCCTTAGCCTAAGTTTCCTAATCTGTAAAATGGGGATACTACTATCTGTCTCAGGGTTACTGTGAGAATAGAATAAGAGATGAAAGCCCTCTGCGAACTTTAAAGTTCTGTACTGTACATGTGCTAGATGATAGTACGCCTGATGATGCTGTTGTTCATCCTTTCAGATACTCACTTATCTTGAAAAGAATCTCTCTATGAGTATTTGATACAGATACTCATAACTTTTGACCCAGACATCCTTCTCTAGGTATATACAGTAAGGACATTAAACACAGAAAAAAGATCCTACATATATCAGAATATTCAAGGAAACACTTCTTGTGAAAGCAAAGAATTGAATAAAGAAATAGAAAGAATTGAAGAATTTCCATCAAGTGGGGAAGGATTTTAAAAATATGGCAAATGAATGTAATAGAATGCTACCCCACTAAAGAGAAATGATGGCTACGAAGAATTTCAGGAAGCATAGCTAAAATCCATGTGAACTGATACAAAATGAAGTAAGTAGAGCCAGGAAAAAAATACTAAGACTATGACAACGCAAATTTTAAAAGAATTCGAAAACTCTTTAATTAAAATGACCAAGTTTTGTCCAAGATAAAAGTTGAGAAAATGCACCTTTATCACAGAGGTAGGGTGACCATACATGTTAGATATTACATATACTGTCAGACATGGTCAATGTGCTTGTTAGTTTTGTTTACATACTTCCCCCTTCTTTCTTTTAAAATTGTTTGATGAAGGAAGGCTCACTGAGTAGGGAAGGGGGGACATATATTAGAAAATAAATGTGATATGAAACAAAAAGCATCAACAAAAAATATAAAGAGGATATATTACACTACTAAGGGCATGATACTCAGGCAGGTCAAACACTCACCACTTTAATCAAATGAAATTGTATAGTATCAGAGTATTCATGGCATATGGAATCCTTGTTCAAATGAAAGGAACTGTCATCCTATTTTTAAAAACCCAGAAACGCTTTGTGACATAGTGATGGTTGTTCTAAAGCCATTCATTAGAACCATTAATCTTGTCTGTTTTAAAGATGACAGCTTGGGGTTCATTAGGCATACAAAGATGTCCATGTAAATTAGTCAATTTTGGTGACATGCTGGATGTAAAGCTGCTTTAAAGAATCATACAAGAGAGACAGATAACATTTACAGAAAAGCAAAGTGATTGTTCTTTGTCCTACTAGAGGCAAAATATACTCTTCCTTTAGTCATTTCTGATGCTGTTGTTTTAATCAACCGGATTGGTCCTATGGATGAGTAAGGACTGTTTAAAGACTAGGCCATTCTCTGTCCCCCTTGTCTGCTTATTTTCAGTCTGATCATTACTAACAGGTGACTCTGAAAAGGATAAGGTAGACAATTTGCTGACAGGAAACAGAGAACAAAGTCCGTGACTGGGCTAAAAATAGCTATATTAATAAGCAACAAACTCATTTCTTATGGGAAAATAATTGGATGTCTTTTTTCCTCCTCTGGAATCCAACTCATGTGAGGAGCAATTTCTTCCTACCTTCCTTCCTTCCTTCCTTTCTATACTTAAGGTACAAGTTAAAGACTTGAAGTTCTTTGGTTATTATATCTGCTCCAGTTTTGACAAAAATCTGCTTAACCTGGGATTAGAATTTGTTTTGGGGGTTTTTTTTTGGTTCTGTTTCTTCTTTCTAATGATTCATTCCATTGGTCATAATTCTTCTCCACAACTTGACTAGTGTATAAATTAATTCAATGCGAAATTATACATGGTAGTTATATGAGATTCCATGCTGTCTTGGGGAGGGAGGGCGGAGGGAGGGGAGAAAATCTGGAACTCAAAATTATGTAGAACCGTGTGTGGTAAACTAAAAATAAATAAATAAATAAATTTTTAAGAAAAGAATTACTTTTAGAGGAAGAGTTTCCTTTACCTTCACTAGTTAATAAGGCCCAGAAAAACAAAAATGAGAATCAACTTTTATTGCCATTCAGGGTATTATTTTTCTAGTTAGAAGAAAAGAGTATACTACAATCATCTGCCCAATCAGAATCCCTGTAGAGTTGGTAAGAGATGTGGATTAAAGTTTGATTAAATTTTCAATTATAACTACAGGGTATTTCTGCTGCAAGCAGCCTCCAGAGATACATGCTAAATCTGCTAAGATACCTTGGAAGGTTCTTTTCCAAATATTATTGTGTCCAGTTCTTCATTTCTACTGAGGTTGCAAGCTGTGCTTTTAAACTTAATTTTGTCTTTTACTACTATTTAAACTTGGTTCCACCAAGTATGAATAAGTGACAAATACCTAAAAGATAGTTATATATTCCTGAACTCCATAAGAAAAGAATTGTGCCCTTCTACAAGTAAGAAATTAATGTCCTTTCTAGTATGGGGTATTATAGTCATGGCAGTAAGATACCTGAAATGATACCACAGCATCTCAGAGCTACAAAAGACCTCAGAGGCCATCTAGTCCAACCACAGCCTGAAGCAGAACACCCAAAGAAAAAGAACTGCTTAAAGGGTGAGTTGAAAATAGGAAAAAAATCCAAGTGAGATGAAATATTTATTAATCACAAATGCATTTTTTTGAGGATAATGGTACATGCCCATTTTTCATAAGCATAATAAACTTGAGTTTATAGAATACATAAGATTAATCAAAATTTATCAACAAATATAAATCATAATTGTTTTTGCAATTATCCATGCATGGGTTCAGATAATCTATTTAGCTTGGCAGATAGGAAAAAAGTGGAGCTACACAAAATTCAACACTAGATTTATACCTAGAAGACTTTTTGCTTTTTCCATGTAATTCCATTCATTAATGACTTTCATTGCTGATAAGAAATAAACATCAGAATTGAGAATAGAAAAAAAAAGCTGAAAGAGGAAACCCAAAACACTAGATGTACATGCATACAAATATTAAAATCAGGACTAGCCTACAGAGTTAGGCAGACATATAAAATGACTGATTTAAGAAGTTACCCCTATTCTCAAATATTGCCCCCATAGGACTGCCAATAATTAAAATTTCACCGAGGCTTATTTCATTTAACATTTCTTTTCATCCTTTTCTCCTTCCCTTTCTTCCTTCCTTCTTTCTATCCCTCCCTTCTCTTCCTTCCTTCCTTTCTCTTTCTTTCTCTCTCACTTTCTTTCCTTCCTTCCTTTTCCTTCCTTCCTTCCTTCCTTCCTTCCTTCCTTCCTTCCTTCCTTCCTTCCTTCCTTCTTTCTTCTCCCTATCCCAATTACACTGGAGGTATACTTCCAACTCATAGGCTTGATCCCAAGAATGCTTTAATTTGTTTCATTTTTCTGACCTGGGCCAGTTCACCCCTTTTTACTTAGCCTGCTGTCCCTCCACTGACCATACTGGTACTGGTCTCAGAGTGGACATTAGATTACTTTTGGCCTTACCAAAGCTCAGAACTTCTGAACTTAAACAATCAATCCATGTGCAACAAACTTCTGTCTTTGATTTCCTTTTATAAAATAACCATATTATCCTGTCTTATCTGCTCCTTTATTCTGCCTTTCTTCTCCATTTTAAATTCTCCTTTAATGCAGGAGAATATAGAGCAACCCTAGTTACTAAATGGGAGATAATTGAGAAAATCCAAGAAAATGCAACCTTAATTGTCAAAACAGTTTTAATTCAAACATGGAAAATTTCCTAAAGTACAAAGCACTTGACATGAAGTCAAGCAACTCAGAGGATCTGGCAGATGCTTAATTGTCTTTGTTTCTCTGCTGACTACAATGCTGGTTGAGCACAGAGAAAAGAGTAATGGCCTCAGAGTTGTGAGACCCAGACCCTGGTCCTGCCTGCCACTAACTTCTTCAACTTCTTTTATCTAAGTCTCAGTTCCTTCCATTGGAAAATAAGGGATTTGGATTAGATGATCTCTCAGGTGTCTTCAGGTTTTAATATTCTGTGACTGACAGAATAAGCACCCAAAAAAGTAGGTAAATCACTGACACTATTTCAGCAAATGCTCACAAGGCCCTTTTATTTCATAAGCATATATGGAATTCTTTATTTCATATGCATGCATAGGGGTGGAGTTGGGAAGAATTTTGTGATGATCCCTTTATTGGGACAAAGAGGACAAAGAGGGACAATGAAGGACAAAGAGATTTTAAGAGTATTTTTCAAAGTTCTTAGTCCATGTTTTAATCCCTGGGGAAATCAATCTTCTCAATTTTGGAATTCTCAGCTTGGGACTTGACAAGCAGACTTGATTGAAGATTGAATAACCTGGGCAGCTATGTGGCGCAGTGGATAGCCCATCAGCTCTAGGGTCAGGACTTGGGCAAGTCACTTAACCCTGTTTGCTTCAGTTTCCTCATCTGTAATATGAGCTGGAGAAGGAAATGACAAACCACTCCAGTATCTTTGCCAAGAAAACCCCAAATGGCATCATGAAGAATCAGACACAACTGAACAAGAACAGAACTTTGCTTATATATCTACTTGGCCTCCATACCTTGCTTCATATAGCATGCAGCCATCCAGCCATCTACCTGGACCATTCTACCATCTTCTCTGACTCTGCAGTCTTTTTTCTTGCCACATGGACTAACTTTACACACATTGGACCTCCTGGTGCTAGGCCATTGTCCCTGAGAAATAAATCTACTCAGTTTTGCAACTCCTACACTGAAAGTCCTTGCTTGAGTAGGAGATGGTGCTGAATGAGGGACAATTTACTGCTCCCCCCCCACTTTTCCATCTCTTTCTCTTAGCTAATAATCTTCAAATCAATTGAACCATTTCTTCTGGAATGAATATATCAACTCATTACTCATGGATCAACTCACTTTCCCTGTGATTCTATTGAACAAAATGCTCCCTGTATGTATTTCTGTTTCTCCCATTAAAAGGTAAACTCCATGAGGGCAGGTTTCATTTTTTATAGTTATATTACCAGTGTTTAGTCAAGTCAAGAAGCACAATAAATGCTTTTTTCTTCTATTCATTAGCTTCAGGAATGGTTTGGAACAAAGGGGAAAAATACCACGGAAAAGAAGCACTTCTTCTAAGTCAGCTTAACTTATGCCTGAAATCAAATGTACCAGAACCTCAGAAGTACGTATTGCACACCTGTCATTGACTGTACCAACAAGTTTAATTTGACTTGCAATTTGCTTTGCTTTCCAAAACAAAGATCTATATAGATAAGAGATGTTAGAAAGGAGGACAAAACTGACTACATTGAATAAAGAGCTCTACTAGCAAAATGACCTTGTGTAATGCCAGTGACTGAGATTGTTTATGAAGCAAAATGTCCTGGAAATGTGACTCTTCTTTTTTCCAGGATGTGTCCCAAAATCCCATAGAATATTCTGGCAATTGTAAATATTTTCCCTTGCTGATGAAGTAAGACTCACACAGAATCTTATAAATGTGTGGATCTATAATTTGCACAACTGGAATAAAATCTTTGTTGGAGTATGTGTCTGGACTTGGTGCAGTTCATTACCAACTGATTTTGTGTTTTTCACATTAAAACAAACTAGAGGATAAAACTTCTCTAAAGCTTCTTCCAAGTCTCCAACAATTGGAAGGAATACAACCTCTATATTTTATTTCTTTCCTGTTGTCTATCAAAATGAGGTCGAACCATATGGCACAAGAGAACTCAAACATTAATCTTCATTTGAGGAGATAGGAAAGAAGGTAGAAAGCATAAAGACATTTTTGCAACAAAGTGGCAATGAAAAATATCATCAGGAAAAATAAGATTGTATCCATGAAATTCATTGATTCTCTGTCTTCCATAATTTACCTCCAATCCCTCTCCACAGCCACAGCTAAATAGGGGATATGAACGAGGGAAATCATAATAGCATTGTTGGATCACAAGGAAAGTGACCAGCATAGGTTTTGCTCCTTTATTATAGTGGAATATGTCTATCCTAAAAAAACCCAACACTAGATTTTTCTGTTTCTATATTTAGTTAGCTGTGCAGCTAGGTGGATCAGTAGATAGAACACTAGGCTAGACCCCAAACCTAGTGTTCTATCTACTGATCCACCTAGCTGCACTAGTAGACCTGACTTCAGATCCAGTCTCAAGAATTTACTCACTTACCAAGTAACAACAGACAAGTCACTTAAAATGAAAAATGAAGTGGCTGGACTCCATGGTCAATAGACTAACTCTATGATCTTATGACTTTCACTGGAGTTGACTCTCCAGCAATAGGGGATCAAAAACATAACTAAACTTAAAATACACTCAGAAACAAAAGAAATGGAGTCCTTTCTATGTCTTCTTTACTACTGTTGCTTTAATATCAAGCTTTCTGAATGAATGCTCAATTGTCATGTTAAGATATTCATTTGATTGCCTTATTACAAATTTCTGCTGTCAGATACAATCTGGGCCTCAGAGTTGTCCGTAAAAAATCAGTGTAAAAGAGATACAGACTTCAAGAAAAAGAAAAAAAAAACATGATCACACATACTTACTTTGGTAATACTAGTATCTGCACAATAAAGATGCCAAAGAAGATGAGACAAGCACAAGTCACATAATACTTGAATGCAGGTAATGTGGTTGCTCTGTACTAGAAAAAAAAAATAGAAGTCATTAATAAGTTTCTTAAGGGAGAACGGCATATAAAAACCCATTGGTCTAATTTGTACCTAGGACACACATCACTGACTTGAAGAACAGATGATGACAAAAACAAAATAACTACAGGGTTCACCTCAGTGTCAATTAACACTAGTTATCTAAGTCTAGTTCTGTCATGCTTGTTTCCTCCCTCTATACAATGTAAGGGAGGCATGTCGGAGAGCCTTAATTCTTCTTTCTATAACTGTTTAAAGTCCTTCCTGTATGTCATTGAATATTTCTTTGAAAGAAAGAATAAAGAGCTGGCCTGAGAAAATAAAGGGGTTTGGGGGGACAATAAGTTAATTGCAAAGATCTGGTTGTCAAATTCTTCTGTGAATTTACTTCCCAAAGCCTGGCTATATAGACTTTTTGACTTTGATACACCATCTAGGAAATAGATACATACAGAGTGGAGTATGGTGTCATGGATAGTAGGCCAGATTTGGAGGCAGGAGGAGCGAGGTTCAAGTCCTTCCCCTAACACATAGAGTCTGTGTCATCCTGGAAAGTCATTGAATCTTTGGTGAATCAGTCAACATCCTAATACTATAAGTTACAGACCAATCTGTATCATGGAGGAACTTTTTACACTGGAAGTTTCTCACACCAGTGAAATCACTCATTAAGAAAAAAGGAGATAAAAAAGTTTGTCTTCAGGTATCTCTTAATGCCACTTAGTAGACTGGATTCAATTAAGCAATGAGTTCCTTCTTTGAATAAGACATTCTCTGTACTAGGGTAGCCAATATAGTTTAAGAAACAGAGATTCACTATGTACTTTGATTTGATGAATCTTCTGATCCTTAAAAAGTAAAATGGTCTATTTAACTTACCCATAGCTCTAGTATTGCCCTTTGAATTCCAGTTAGTCTAGGCCCCCCACAGTGTATTCACATTGCTTTTAACACTATCTGGAAGGGTATACTCACTAGTGCTATTTGTACTGTGCAACAGGGAATGAGAGTTAAAAGATTAAAAAAATACACATAAGATCTCTAGAGTAAAAAGGATAAGAAATATCTCTGGGACATTCTTTCAGTATTCACTGTGATTAGACTCTTGAAGACACCTTTGCCATATTGCATTTCAAAAGATAATTTGCAACATTTATGTATTCCTTTTTCAACATTCTAGGTGGATGTGTGTATATGCTTATGAAATTTATATGGAGATATGAGAGTAATCAACTTGGGGTAAGGCTAGTATAACCTCCTCAGTCTTTTTGTGTCTTCATGATAATCGAGTTTTATGAGGCTCAAATGAGGTAATGTATGCAAAGTGCTTTTATAACTTTAAGAATCTCTATATAGCTGCTTACTATTATTTTTAACCACCATCATGATTAACTCATATATCTGGCAAGAGTGCTTGGAAATGGAGTTAGAAAGAGACGTTAAGGGCTGAATCCTTCCCTGAGAACTCCCAAGGCTTCAGGATCTTAATGTGGTGGTACATATATAGGTATATACTAGCCAAGTGTTACTAGCACATTTTAATGAAAAAGTCCAGAAGAATTTACATGCTAATAAAGGAGCTATATTAGCATAATAAATATGATTAATCCATATATATGAGATAGCACTTTTATCTGTTTAAATTCTTAAGTAGCTTGTATAGATATCTATAAGAATTAAGAGTAAAATGCTTGTCAAAATAATTTTCAAAATGTTACTATCTACCAAGGAGGAAAAGAACTATTAGACCCAACTGGGTCTAACTCAGTGTTACCTTAAAAAAACCTGATTATTCATATATGTTACAATTATTTGAGGGTTAACACTACTCAAGCAAATTGTAAATGAGGACAAATATACATAACAATACTTCTGTAAATGATCAAAAGTCAAAACACGGTGATCAGAAGAGTACAAGATGATATTTCTGGGCCATAAATTCAAAAGGATATTTTCTTACAGAGATGCTGATATTCCATACCAAATTTTGGCCAGTGTCTGTGATGTAGCAAAGATAATTATTTCAGGTGAATTTTTATTTGAATGCATGTTTTACTACACTGGAGCTTTGTATCATATCTTTTGTACTTTTATAGAAGCCTTGTGATTGAAGACTGTAATTAAATGGTTAAAGGATGGAAGTTATGATTTCCTGTTACCCCCTTTTTTAGGTCAACAGGAAACAAAAGCTATCAGGAGACAAAATGAAATAAAATTCAACTAGGAAAGGGAAGATTTCCCCTCCCCACACATTACTCCCAATACTCAGCTGGTTATTGCATGTATTCATAAGCAGCTATGTTAAGTTTTGGCATGTAAAAAGACAAAGAAAATTTTACCTGTTTATTTATGCTAATTAAACTTTTTAATTTGAGGGTCACAATTAGAAATCAATAAGACCCAACAAAGGTTAAAAATTTCATATTCTAAGTCCTCTTAAGAAAAGTGCTAGATGTGAACTACATTTCTTTCTTTTCCTAAACAGTGTACGTGTTTTAAATCCAATGATATTTCCTTTTTTAAGCACACTACAGATGTATCACCAAGAAGTTGATGTTCTGTTTTAAAATTTTTTCCTAGGAAAATTAAAAAAAAACATATATTTGCCCTTAGCCCTTTAACTTGACGCAAGTATCTGAAACATCTGTTGCCAACATCATTTGCAAGATGTGCATGGAGTATAGAGTGGATTGTGGCATGCAAAGTAAAAGAAATCAGGTCTCCTATGGTAACAAAAATACATTCATGGGGGAATGAAAGGAAAAGCCAAGAACGATTCTGACATATTTAGCTGTAGTTTTAAGGCCACATGCAAATAACTTGAAAAGAAACCTCAGAAAGACTTTTAAAAATGACTTTAACATTTCAGAAAAAACAGTTGAGTTTAAAGTGAAAATAGCTTACTTCTTTCTCTAGTGTTTTGTTATAGAAAAGCAGAGAAATTCTTTGAATATCTTCAGATTTGAGCCACTGCCTGAAAATAAAAAAAGACAGACACATAATAAACCAAAATTACCATTAGAACATTTGTAAACATTTCTGTTTTTAAAAGAATCAAATTCATGTTCCACCCCCCCCCAACCTTAAAAAAAATATTTTAAGATGATAAAATGTGAGTAGACCAGAAACAAAGAAAAAGACTGAATGGAATAGATACAGGATACTTTGGATATAGAATCCTGAGAGTGTAATGGATATCTGTCAATGTTATATTCTTATTTACATACTTGCCAGCACATGTCCAAATAAGCGTTTGTGTATGTATATATGTATATGTATGTGCATATTATATATATGTGTGTATATATGCATGCATACACACACACACACATATATGAGTCCATATATGAGTCCACCAGTTAGCTTAAATAGCTTGCAAGTTCTGTTTCTACCTCCACAAAACACCTCCTCACATCTGAACCCTTTACTTGCACAAATGCCACCTGAGTCCAGGACATTATTACCTCTTGACTAGATTATTGCAACAGACTCCTAATTAGTCTCCCTACCTCGTTTCTTACTGCTCCAGGCCATCCAACATACTAATGCCAAAGTGATTTTCCTAAGTCCAGATATGACCATGGCTGTCCCCTATTCAATCCATTCCATTTTCTCTCTATTTCTATAAAAAATATAAACTCCTCTGATTAGCTTTTAAAGTTCTTGATGTGGCCTCAAACCGTGTTTCAAGCCCATTAGACATTACCTCCTCTCTTGTACTTTGCAATTCAGCCAAAATGGCCTTCATTCTATTTATCAAATTAACATTCTATTTTCAATCTCTGTGGAATGGATTCTTTCCTTACTTTCATCTTATAAAGTCCTTCTCTTTGTTTGCTAAGATCTGGAGATGTAAAGAAAGAAAGAAAAAAAACCAACCCCTGCTCTCAAGGAGCTCACAGTCCAATGAGGGAAAAAAACATGCAGACCACTATGTGCAAACATGATGTAGACAGAACAAATTGGAAGTAATCAGCAAAGGGAAGGTACTAGCATTAAGGGGAATGGGAAGTGCATCTTACAGAAGATGGGACTTTAGGTGAGACTTGAAGGAATCCAAGGAAGCTAAGAAAGGGAGATGAGAGAGAAAGTCAGTGAAGACATTCTGAGGTGGAGATGGAGAACCTCAAGGCCAGAGTAATGAGATCATAGAGTGCATTGAGGGGAGGAGTACATTGTAAGAAGCCTGCACAGGGAGGAAGGGACCATGTTATGAAGGGCTTTAAAAGCAAAATAGAAGATTTCATATTAGAGCCTAAAGAAGATAGGGAGCCACTGGAACAGTGAATAGAAGCTGATATGATCAGACATGGGGTTTAGGAGGATCTGGTTGATAGCTGTCTGAAGAATAGACTGGGGTGGCAGAGATTTGAGTCTGGGAGAACAAGGAGAAGGTACTTTAAGAGTCCCAAGTCACCCAATGAGGGTAAAATGATCAGATTGCTTTTGTCTCATTTTTTGATTGATCCTATTTATATTTAATGGATTTTGTCTTGTAGCTGCCTAAGTCATGCTTCTTTGTCTCTAAACTTAGTTCAAAATTCAGCTGGCTTGTAATGAGTTAAGTTTAGAAATCCAGTTCCCTTATTAATCACTGTTCTATTCTTGTGTTGAGGATGTCTAGTTTGTTATCCAAAGAAGTCTGGTCCACTATCTCTAACCTTATAGGTAAACCCAAACAATAAACATTTCTTAGTCACAGGAGGGAAGGATGGGATTGTTGCTAGAGTCCCAAGAGTGGGGACCCTGTGGCCTCAAGGCCACATGTGGCCTTCTAGGTCCCAGGGTGTGGCCTTTCAACTGAGTCCAAGTTTTACAGAACAAATCTTTTTATTAAAGGGATTTTGTTCAGTGAAGTTTGGATTTAGTCAAAGGGTCACACTTCAGGATATAGCTACATGTGGCCTCAAGCCTAAAGGTTCCCCACCCCTGAGACCTTCATTCCCAATTTTCAACCAATCCTATTGTTCCCTGCACCTTGGCTCTGTAATTAATTATACTGATTTTGCCATTCATGATGGTGATCTCTTTTAACCAATCATGACTTGTTGCCTCACCTACAAACTATAAAAGAGAGCTGTTCCCCTCATTTGAGGTCTTAGTTATGCTGAAGAAGCTATGATCCCATTTACTGGTCAATTTCAGCTTTACTAATAAATTGATGGTGCTTGGAACTTTGTTTACCTTAATTTTAACTGTTACAAGGGCCAATACCAGGATGGTGAGCAACATCAGAGGAGAGAAGTGGGCATATAGGAGAGATTCTATGAAAGGAGAAATCATAGGCTGAGGCAATAGATTAGATATGGAGAGTGTATGTGAAAGAGAAATGAGGAGCTGAGAATGACAAGTAGATTATGAGCCTGAGTGACTGGGAGGATGGTGGTACACTGGACAGTTATAGAAAATTTGAGAAGAGCAAATGGGGAAAGATGAGTTAAGTTTTGGACATGTTTAGCTTAAGATGTCTACAAGAAATTCTGCTCAAGATGTCCAGTACGCAGCTGGTGATGTGAAACTGGAGCTCAGGAGAGAAGTTAGGGCTGAACAAGTAAATCTAAGAATCATTTCATAGAGATAATAGTTGGATCCATGGAGCTGATGAAATCACCAAGTGAAAAAGTATGGAGAAGTGGTGTCCAATAGAAATATGAGCCACTGACTTGTACATAAGGATCCCTACAGGCTAGATATTGACTCTGAATTTACTAATATTATTTTTGTTTGATGGTATTTTTATTTTATTAAATACTTCCTAATTATGCATATATATTAATTAATTTTTAAACAAGTTTTTAATTGAGATTTCCTGTTTCTTACATCCTTCCCCATTTATCCCTCCCTTACTCCTGCCCCTCCCAGAGAGTCATTCCACATGACAAATAGTATTTTTTAGAGAGGAAAAAAATGATACCACAATTAATAAATATGACTGCTTCTCTGTAATCATCACAATGCTATTCCATTACATTCATGTACCATTATTTATTTACTTATTGCCCAATTGATGATCATCTATTTGTTTTCAATTCTTAACTATCATAATAAAATGCCACAATAAATATTTTAGAGTATATGGGAACTTTTTTCTTATTGATGGCTTCCTTCAAGCATATGCCCAGTAATGAAATCTCTAGTTCAAAGAATATAGACATTTTAGTTACATTATTTGCGAAATCTCAAATTGCTTTCCAAAATGGTTGTATCACTTTGCAGCTTCACCAACAATATATTAGTGTGCCTATATTTCTACAACCCCTCCAATAGTGACTCTTGGCATTTATTACTATTTTTGCTAATTTGCAGGGTATGAGATAAAAACTCAGGATTGCTTTGATTTGTATTTCTTTTATTGTTAGTAATTTGGAGTATTTTTTTCATATGGTTGTGAATACTTTGCAGTTCTTTTGAGAACCTTTTTGTATCTTTTTTTGCTATTTATCTATTGGGGAATGGTTATTAGTCATATGTATGTGTATATATATATTTATATATATGTATCTCTGTGCATAAAAATAAATGTACACATATGCATATACATGTATATATGCATATATGTATAATACTAAACCATCATCAAAGAAATTTGATACAAAGGATTTTTTTCCTATTTGACTACTTCTTTCCTTATTTCATGTGGATTAATGTTGCCTGTGTAAAAGTATTTCTGTCTTAGGAAATCAGAGCTTTCTATTTTACCTTTTATAATTACTTCTATTTCTTATTTAGCTAAGAATACATCTCTTAGATCAGAAAGAAAAAAAAGACCTATTTGTACAAAAATATTTATGGTAGCTCTTTTGTGGTGGCAAAGAATTGGAAATTGAAGGGATGCCCATCAATTGGAGAATGACTGAACAAGTGGTATATGAATGTAATGGAATACTATTGTGCTATAAGAAATGACAATGCTTTCATGTTTTAATGTAGTCCTACAGAAGAAGCATTCACCTTTTCACTGGTACTTCTACTGTATTCCTGCCTTCACCGCTGTCTCCTTGTGTACATTTAGAAAGAAGTCTACTACTGGTTCGTCTATTGACACTTTTTTCCTCTTGCTGTCCTTGCTGGTTTCATTTATTCACTCCTCCTGCATTTCTATTATCTGGGTGTTGGAGAAATAAATAATCTCTTCAATTCTAGTTTTCTTTCTAAAAATGTTTCAAACTCTTTTTTAATTATTGAACCATCCATCTTTTGTCCCATATGGTTAAACTCAGATTTGCAGAATAGGTCACCTTGGATTATATCCTGAGTTCCATTTCTCTTTGTAATACATTATTCCATTCCCTTCTCCTTTTTCTGGGGGGTGCAGAATAGTCTTGTATTATTTGAATGTCCTTTTCTTTGTATTTGAAGGCCTTTTTCCTGATGGTTTATAGAACTTAATGTTTTTGAATTGAATTGTTAGATTTAACCACTATGTGTCTTGGAGTTTGTAGTCTTGTTTTGTTTCACTTTTTCCTGAGATCTGGAAATTGTTTCAATTGGAATTTTACTTTCTTTTTTACTTATTTGTTTATTTTTATTTTTGGAATTTTATTTTCTTTGTTCAGAAATTCTGACACATATTATTTTCTTCATTATAGTGTTAAGATTTTTTGTTCTGTTGTGTTCTTCCAGGAGACCTATGATCCTTAAATTGTTTCTCCTCATCCTGTCATTGAGATCAGTATGTTTTGCTAGCATAATGTCCAAATTTTCTTTTTAAATTATTGTTTATTTACTTCCCTTCTACTAGGTTATCCTTCACTTCTGTGTATTTCTATTCCCAATCTATTGTTCTCTCTTTTATTTCTTTGTTGAGATTTGCCATCACAGATTTGAGTTTTTCTATTCTGTTCATTATTTTTGTTGTGTAGGATATAAATTCTGCTCTTATAATTCTCATTACTTTTAAGCCACTCATGAAAAGTATGTTGTTCTCCTTCCATGTTCTCCTTAGCTTCTGCAGGGTCCTTTTTTCATAAAGTGTTGGATCATTTTCCTTTATTTTTTTCAGTATTTATTCATAGATACCTGAATCTCTTTACTAGATCTGGAAGTCTCATTTCCATCCGTTGCTACTGTTTTCTTTGTTGAATTTTCTGTTTATGTTTAAAACCTTTGGGACTTCTTTTTTCTGGAATCTTTGGTTATTTCAATCTCTCACTATCTTGGCCTCCTCACAGATTCACTAGCCTTTGTTTCTGCTCTAACTTTTGGTTGGTTAGAACTGACCCCAGCTGGGGACTATGCCCTTTCCCTCAGACTTAGTGGAGTTCTGCACGGCGCCCCCATACATGGTATCCATTTCTGGGGACCTGTCCCTCTGTTCCTCAGTTCTCTGGCCTGGCACTGGCAATTAGGACAGAAATGGGGAAAGAGATATGGCCCTACAGAACTCAAAGCAAAGAAGAACATCTGAATCAAACCAAATATTGTAGTGTTAATGTGATTAAAGATCTTCCCCATCCATTCAATAGGGTCTTTACTTTCACTCTTTCCTTACTAGGTGCTGGCCCCAGGCCCACACCCATTTACTATTTAGGTCAGGAGAGAAGTGAAACCCTCAGGGTTCTTGGGAGAGGTGCAATTGTATTTGTACTGAGTTCTAGCAAATCAGATATGCATGAATTCAGTCAATCAGAGACCTGAGTTCTAGCCAATCAGATGTCAGCTAGGACTGTATATAAAGAGAGCCCAGAGTGTGAGAGAAGCAGAACTGAGAGCAGCAGAATTGAGGAGAATTGAGAAGCAGACATCAAGAAGACATTGAGGCAGCCAGTGTTGAGAGAGATTTCAGAATGTAGAGTGCAGATGAGAGTTGTAGAGATCAAAGAGCTAAGAATCTACAGCATTGAGAGACTGGAGAACTGAGAATCCAGGAGACTAAAAGGACTTTGAGAACTGCAAGGGCTTTCAGAACTGCAGGAGAGGATGCAGGCAAGTAGACAGCTAGGATTCCTAAGTGATTATTTATGGGAAGGCCCTAGCTGGGGGAAAGGTTGCAGGATGACTTGGTTCCTTGCTATAATACTGTGTTATAATTTCCTTGTTGCTACATTAAGGTAGGTTTACTGGTTTTGGAATATAATTACTACTATATTGAATTGGGGCTATTGGTCTTGGGATTGGATCCTCTGGTGTCTAAATAAATGTTATATTTCCTCTGCCTTCTACCTAGAGTTTTTTCATACTTTGCAATTCTGAACCATACAGGCATGTTCATGGTCATCCTCAAGGTCATGAATCTTGCCTTACTAATCCAAATATACAAAGGGAATCCTTTCTGAAGGTTCTGGAATTATGAGGATTGTAAATGATATTCTTATAAATATCTTAAAGAAAAAAAATATCATATGATTGGGAACAAATCACAAATAGTTTTATGCCAGGACAAGGTGATCAGGAGGTGATGACTGGCACATAGTAACTGCTTAATATCCATTTGCTAGTTGGTTAATAACTACCAATAGATATGTCTAATTTCTCTTACTATAAAATCTTTATCAGAGTAACATTAATAACATATGTAAATAGCACTTAGGATTTAAAATGCTTTTAAGTACATATTTTTTTATTGCTCACTGAATAGCTAATTGCTCTCTTCACCTCACATGAACAAGTGCTATTCCAGGTCTGTTCATGCTAACATTTTCCTACTATATTTTCAATTGTCTAAGAAAATACACCACTTTAAATGAGACAAATCCTGTTGTGTACTTTTTCTAGGAATTGAGAAAGATTGCTCACAGCAAAACTGGGCAACAACCATGAAAGAAAATGTATACATGAAATAGAATTTATTAAGCGCTTAACTGTGTGCCAAGAAAACAAAGGAAGGTGATGGAGTACAGTTTCTGGGAGCCCCCTTGAACTCTCCTGGAATCTTACCACTTTATGAGGAGTTTGCCTGACACCATAAACCTTTCATTATAGTTAGGTCCAAATCTCTGTTACTCTTAACCTAGTCTAGCCCTCCATAGTCTGCTACTTCCCACCCTTGATCCTATCAAAATATCTATACCCAAATATGTTATCCTTAACCTAGCCTAGCCCTCCATTGTCTGTCACATCCAAGTAGCCTTCAGTTATTTCCCACCCTTACTCCCATTCTCTTGATTCCTGGAGTCTGACCTCTAGTCACCCCAGAGCATATATATATAGCAATTGTTTCTGTTTTGGCCAGAAACCCTAAGGGTCTTCCCCTCCCAGATCAATTTATTTTTTCTTGACTAGGTAAAGATGCCATTTTTGGCCTCATTTCTTATTAAGCCCTAATCACTGAATGGGCTTTGCGTCAGTCAACCTGAAATATGTTAAAGACCTTAGCTTAAAAAGGTCAAGATCCCTGACACATCCTGGGCCACCTCCAGTCCTCCTCATCTATATCTGGCTACAGGACCAAGATGGCTCCAGAGGAGAAAGTAAGGCTGGTGACTTTGCACAGCCCTCCCTCAATTAAATCCAATTCACTTGCACGTTGTAGCATCACCTTCCTGATGTCATGGTCCTCTCCAAGAAGGACAAAAACCAACAACAACATGCTATCAAAGAAATTACAGAGAAATGAAGACTAGAGGAAAATGACACTGTATTCAACCAATAGTAGAGATTTAAAAGTAATATGTTAAATAAATATATTACCTTTGACCTTTGAGCTACACTCAATCTGTGATATTTAGCTTCATTAACATAAAAGTTTCCAAATGACAAAGAGGCATAAAACTCAGGGAGGGGAGATCTTTGATTTCCTTAATATAGAGAATTCCACCAGCTAAAGAAGCTAATTCTCAAAAAGCAGGTACATAACATATGTAAATAGCACTTAGGATTTAAAATGCTTTTAAGTACATTTTTTTTATTGCTCCAAAAGTGCAAATTACACTTTTGGAGTGGAATAGAAGTTTCAAGAGGTTAAATGACCTGCCTCAAGACACACAGCCAGTGTGTGTCACTGGTGGGACTGGAATACACATTTTCTTGATTCCATAGCCAGCTCTATAATAACACAGTTGCCTCTAATTTCAAGTATTACTTGGAAAGAAAAATTAGCACAATTAAGTAATTTGTACAGTCCTCAGAGTTTTATGGTAATAGGATTTGAACTGTAGTAATTCTAGAAATGGGATGGTGTTAGAGTACAATTTAACAAATATGTTTTTCTGAATTAGATCAGAGTAATGTCACATGAGTTGAGAATTATCTGAAGGTCAAAACCCATCACAAATGATTATAGTAGTAGAGTGTTTGATATCAGTAATATGTCTTGTCTTACAGAGTGTGCTTAAAAACATCTATTTTTTGTACTATGTAGATAAAACATCTGGATAATATACTTTCTTACTTTTCAAGCAGCTGTTTTGATCTTCTATACACATAGCATAAGGTTCTCACTGAGAAGATATTCATGAATTCCCAGATGAGAAAATACAAGTAAAATCAGAACAGTTATGTAAAAGGACAAGGAAAGTTAGACATTCTTCAAGCAATAACAGAATGTAATTGAACCTAATTTAAGAAATATCCACCGTAGGTTCCATTTTATTGCTTTCTCTTTCCTTATTCGATGATTGTGGAATGTCTGTTTTTCTATTTGATTTGTGGAATTTAATTGGGGAAATTACAACATAAACATTTATTCTAACATTAAAGATCTATTATAGAATAAGAACATATTGTAACTTGCAAATATTAACTGACATGCATTAGCATATTAAATGGAACAAAGCAAACAGACTTTGAAAGCAATTACCAGAAAAACAAAGCAATGCCATATTAACTACAGCATTTCTATTTATCTCATTTTCTAATTACAGTCATTGGTATAAACATTCCAAAAGTTTAAGAAGGTAGATGCTTGCCATTGTCTATATTAAGACATATTTATGCTGCCTATAAAGTTTTGATTTATTCTTTTATCTTCAAGGAACCAGCCAGTGAAATTTGAGACATTCATGTTCTTCCGATGTTTCATTTCACTCTCTGCATTACCAAGTAGTACCTATTCTTGTCTATAGTTCACTGAATAAATCCTTCCCTTCATATCATATACATTAGTCTTTTTTTTTTTGGCAATTAAGCGACTCAAAGAAATCATATAGAGCAAATGTACGAAATGGTGCATCCATTCAATAGTGTATTCTGTGAGGTTTAACAGACTTCTGATTAAAATTTTGAAGGCAGAAAGTACTTCATTATTCTTTCATACCTTTCTGGTTTCAACTAACTTGAAAAATATTATATAGTAAGGGTTATATAAGCCTTAAGAATTTTGCCATGCTGAGTTGAACTTTGTATTTAAAGTTGATGCTACAGTCAAAATTAGCTGTTACTGATCTACCAGAAATCCTAGAGAATGAAGTCAAATGGGCCTTAGGAATCATCACTAACAATAAGGCTAGAGGAGGTGACAGAATTCCAAATGAGCCATTTAAAATCCTAAAAGATGTTGCTGTTAAAGTGATACATGCAATATGTCAGCAAATTTGGAAAACTCAATAGTTACCACTGGATTGGAAAAGATCAGTTTATACCCCAAGCCTAAAGGAGGACAATACCAAAGAAGGTTCACATTACTGCAGAATTATACTCATTTTGCACACCAGCAAGGCTATGGTTAAAATTCTGCAAGGTAGGCTTCAGCAATATAGAAGCTGAGAATTACCAAATCAGGCTAGTTTTTGAAGAGGCAGAGGAGACAGAAACCAAATTGCCAACGTTTGTGGATTATGGAGAAAGTAAGAAAGCAAAGGAGTTCCAGAAAATAAAATCTACTTCTGCTTCATTGACTAAACTAAAGCCTTTGACTGTGTGGATCAAAACAAAATGTGGAAGTCCTCAAAGAAATGGGAGTACAAGATCATCTTATTTGTCTCCTGAGGAACCTCTATGTGGGCCAAGAAAGAATAGTTAGAACCAACCATGGAACAATTGATTGGTTTAGGATCAGAAAAGGAGTGCAACAAGGCTGTATATTGTCACCTTATTTATTTAACTTATATGCAAAGTACATCATGTGAAATGCCAGGCTGGATGAATCAAATGCCGGAATTAAGGTTGTTGGGAGAAATATCAACAATCTCTGATATTCAGATAGTACCACTCTGATGGCAGAAAGTGAAGGGGAATTAAAAAGTCTCATGATACGAGTAAAAGAGGAGAGTACAAAAGCTGGCCTGAAGCTTAGCATAAAAAAACTAAGATCATGGCAACTGACCCATCACTTCCTGGCAAACAGAGGGAGAAGAAATGGAAGCAATGTCAGATTTTATAGTCTTAGATATAGATGCTTGCAGATGGCAACTGCAGCCATGAAATTAAAAGATGCTTGTTCCTTGGAAGAAAAGTTATGGCACATCTGGACAGCATACTAAAAAGCAGAGATATCACCTTGCCAACAAAGGTTTGGATAGTCAAACTATGGTTTTCCAGTAGTAATGCATGGCTGTGAGAGTTGGATTGTGGTGAAAGCTGAGTGCCATAGAAGCCCATACTTCTGACTTGTGATGCCAGATAAGACTTTTCAGAGTCCCTTGGACAGCAAAGAGATCAAATCAGTCAATAAATACTTAAAGAAATTAATTCTGACTATTCACTAGAAGGTCAAATACTAAAGCTGAATCTTAAACACTCGGCCACATAATGAGAAGACAGGACTCATTGGAAATTATATTGTGTTAATCATATTAAGAAAGATTGAAAGCAAAAGGAAAAGGGGACAGTAGAAAATGAGAAAGATCAATAGTGTCATGGAAGCAATGAACATGAGGTCTGACAGACTTCAGGAGACAGTGGAAGAATAGTGGAGGGCCTGGCATACTATAATCTGTGGGAACAGGAAGAGTTGGACATGACCGAACAACTGAACAAAAACCGCTAAGTTAGTTGAGCCTTTGGAATGATACAATATTCTTTTCACCCTGGACAAATGTGTAGCCTCTTCATTGGTTAGTAAGGAATAATGAGGCTTTGCTAGGCTGGTCAATTTTTGATAAATTGTTACATATGATAAACATTATTTTCATTCCCCCCCGAAACCACCTCATCTTACTGCTGCAAACCAGTTCAATCTCCACATATGTAGCTGAAAATTTTTTCTTTTATTTTCCCTTCTCTGACTATGGCTGTTCCTCTCTTTCATTTAAGAGTAGGCAATTTCTAAATAGGATGGCTTGCAGTCAGCCACTGAGGCCTATATTACCTCCTATATAAATGCATGCATTAAAAAAATATGGCTTCAGATGAATATCATTTCTAACTTTTCAAATAATCCTTATCAATCTGATAATATTCCTTGTTGCTTTTTCTTATTTCTTGCCAGTGACACACTTACAACAAAGCATATTTTGTAAGGAGAAATTAAAACACTAAAAGAACAAGATGTAAAATGTTATTTACAGGGGAGAAGTCTGGGGCATGGGACACACAAAGTGTAACTTTGTAAGGACAAATATTCCTAACGGATGATGATAAATGGAGGACAAATGAAAAAATTTAGAAAAATCAACAAAAAGACACAAGCATATAACTTCTGTCTGAGTAAAAGAAAACAGGGATGGGAAAGGAAGCTGAGTAATAATGTACAACTCCTAAAATATGGCAACATACTTCTGAGCATTGATTCCATCGATTGCTTGAATCATCCTTTCATTCAATTCTTCTTCAAATCTTTTCTTCTGTGATTTGGTTCTAGAGGAAAAAGAAACATTGAGGAGCAAATATGTAAGAATAACTATCCTGCCTTTGTATACACAATGCCAAAACACTTGTTCAGTTTCATAAAGAAATATTGTTGATTGTTAAGATATTTTATCAGCACTGTAGAAACATCAAGGCTTATGGGATTTAATGGGTGGTTTGGTCTTAGTGGAGAAGACAATGACAAACCACTCCAGTATCTTTGCCAAGAAAACCCCAAATAGGATCCCAAAAAGTTGGATGTGACTGAAAACAACTGACCAACAATGAGAAACTTGGACTCAGTGTGTACTTCATATACCTCAATTGCAGATTTAACAATTGATGTGCATTAAGTAATAAAGCTAAAAGATAATACTTTGGAAAGTTTGCAGAAATGGACAAATTGAGAGAAGTTTTGATTACATATTAGAACTCATTTCTGTAAAAGCTTTACATTTCCCTGATCGGCTGATGACACAACAACTTTATTTGATAAAGAGGAATCTAATTTTAAATGAACCGTAATTAGAAACTTCTCACAAATTTGGGGTGAGTTCAACTGACTGGTCTTGTTCATTATTCACTGGTTCAGTTTTCAGAGAGATTACATAGGCAGTTTCTTATTTTAGATATCTTCAATCTTACCCTGAGAGGCAATATCACGTGATGGGTAGAGGACTAGCTAGCCTTGGAGTTAGGAAGACTTGGCTTCAGATCCCACCTCTGAAGCTTACTAGCTTTAATATCATGGATAAATCACTTAACTTCCTAGTCAACTATCTTAAATAGACTATGGGAGTTTTCTACACTGATGATAAATCAAGTCCAAACCAATCCCCTCCCCACCCCCCAACCCAGAAACATGAATTTCAAATAGTCTGAGAAAGCTTTTCCTTTGGGCCTATTCAGAAATAATTCCCTATTTAATAGCCTGAATTTGGAAGTAAACAACCTTGTGATTATAACATGTTTTTATAAAGTCCTTTGAAAAGCTCAACATTTTAAAAAATTAATAACTACAGTTATTTTGAAGTGTTCATTGACAACTATTATGTGAATGATTCACAGCAGGAAAACTTGGACTTTAGAATTGCTCATTTGAATTAAGCTAAAGACCCCTAGCAGAATGCCTTCAAAAGGCAGAGTTTTCATTAGCATTTCTTAACTTTTACATACATTGAGTGACAGTATTAGCGAGGACTCTAGTGATAACTGTGAAAATAAATGTCCTGATTCTCTGTAACTTGACTAAATATTTGGTTACTGAATGGATATACCCCTTTGTCATGTAATTAGAATCAAAATTTATAGTGTAGCTTGATGTATTAATATAAAATTTGCCAGTATTTACAGCTTTGCAACATTACTATTAATTAAATGGATAATAATGTTTTATTCTCTTATGAAACATTCATGAATATGTTTTCATCATTTATTTCAATAGTCTTAGAGAACACAGTCTGATTCATCTCTCTTTGTCCTTTTCCCTCATCTATAGATTTTCCTCCCCTTCATGACTACCCATTTTCTCTAAACAATAACAATCTCTGTATATGTACATATATCTAAAGCAGTAACTTTCATAAGATTGGTTTGATTTTATTTTATTTATATTTTTATTTATTACAAAGACAAAAATGAAGCATTACTTGCCTTAAAGGATTTTACATTCTATGGGAGAAAATTCAATGAGATTGGGTTCGACTTTATCAGAAGAGTCTTTAGACTAAAAGTCAAGTCAACAAGTATTTGTTTTGTGTTTACTGTTTCTGACATACTATGCTAAGTTCTGGGTAAAGAAAGGTAAAAAAAAAAGTCCCTGCCCTCAGGAAGCTCATAATCCAATGGGGGAGACAATGTATAACTATGTTCTCATTCTCTCTCTCTCCTTCCCTCCTTCCCCCAACCCCCTCTCTCCCCGCATATATATGTATATACATACATATATATATATATATACACACATAGATACATATATATACAGACATTTTTACACACATACATAGACACATACACACATACAGTACATATGTTGTGTATATACATTGTATATATAGTGTATACATTATTTATTGTATATATGTATATATTTTTATATATATTGTATGTATACACACACAGGATAAACTGGAATTAATCTTTGATAATCTTAGAAGGAAGAAATGCATGTGTTAGTCATGGATTCATTCCAACATAGTTCTATTCAGCAAAACAATTTGTATATCCCATGGAGTTTTTAATAATGGGATATCAATATTATTTCTTCATTCAAATGATATTAAACTATATTATTTTGTTTTCAGAACTGAAAGCAGTCCAAAAGGCTCATGTCGTTAAGGAACCAGCTTTTTAAAAATGATGATAATAGAGTATACCTTCCAGAAATATGAGAACAGTACATTTATACTTATTTGATACTGTAAGATGTACCTTAATGTGCGGTGTTGAAAGTGATGCTGACCCATTGGCACATCCTGGATGAAAAAAAAAGAATATGTATTAGTCACAGATTATCATACAAGAAAATTTGTGAAGCTACAACAACATAAATGCCACATAGCCATCTGTTTTCACAGTGAAAGTTGTAGGTAGCTGAAAAATAATTCTTATAGACAACTAGACCCTTATCCTTCAAAACTGTCTACATGGCACCATGACAGCCAAATGAAAAGTGAAAAATGCAGTGAATTTCCTACGTGTTTTGTCTATATAATTGCAAACATCTGGATCATAAGAAACATTAGGATGGTTCTACAACTTTTTCCATTTCATCCAGACATTTTTAGGTTTGGCCCCAAGCAATTGATTCTGCAGTGATGGTCAGATTAAATCTGACTGGAATTTTATTGGGTTTGTGGTTAGACAGATATTTAAAGGTTTTGTTTAAAATGAAAATACTTTTCAAACATAAAACATAAATACATAATATATTTTGAAAATTTGCCAAAGAACAGATTTGACAACGAGGGTGTTGACTACAAAACAGTTCAAGACTTCAAGAAAAAAAGAAACAAGGCCCATGGAAATGATAGAATACAGTTGAAGCTACAGAGTATAACATGAGCAGGACCAAATGGGTTAAGTTACAATCTCTTGTTAGATCTGTGTCTCATGAGTAAAACTTTATAACTTCTTATGAAAACAAAGTGAGCAGACTCATTCATTCAATAGAAACTGATTATCCAATTCCACACCACAGATTAATCAAAGCCAAGAAATAACAGTGTGGGGAGCATACTGCTCTTACATAACAGCAAAGAGACCACTGTTCTATGTGGAATGTGACTTTGGCCTACAACAGCCACTGTGACAGTATAAGATGTCATGCCAAAAAGGAGAGTTTGTTTTTATTAGATTAGAAAATTCAACAAGCCATAAATTTCTTCTAACATATGGCACAGTCCTTTAAACAGAGTGGGTTCTTAAATGCTTTTTGAATTAGTCCTATTAAATTAATGTTGAAAGTCCACAGATGACTTATTAGCATATACAAATATATGAAAGATATACATAAATTGCAGTATATGGATAAATAAGTATACATAGATATATATGGATGCATATACATCTATATAGGTATATATGTTTATGCTGTGTATACAGAAAGAACTTCTTGGTAGTGAGGATTGTTTGATATTGATAATGAAAATAGGGCACCACGATATGGATTAAACACAAATGGCTTCATGCCTTTTGCTCCTTTTACTGAGATGTATAAGATTCCCTACCCCTTGGTGCATATGAGACTGAGACTTAGTTGTTATATTCAATACAAAATGATTCAGTATTATCATAAAAAATAACAAAGTTGAGACCATTTGGATTTAGAAACTAAAGTCACTGAAGGACAAAACTCATAGAATGCAGGAGTTAGTATTAATTCATAAACTACCCATCTGTAATGATCACTCCGGAAAAGGAAATTAAAAATGTTTTAACATGGACTGTAGTTAATATGTCAAGGAATGGTGGAACATTTAATATTGGGAAAATATAGTTTCCTCTCATAATTATGCTACTTTAAGTGACATAAAAAAAGTCCATACTGTGGTACTGATCTTGCCATTTTCTGTTGTCATGCTGTCCCTGTGATGTAAGTGTGCAAAGGGCTTGGCTGCTCCCCAGGACTCCAAATACCGGGTCATGCGGACAGATGCTCTCATCTTGGCTCCATCTAACGTATGCCTGGGTCTAAAGAGGTGCTGAGGACTTCGTCTTTCTCCCTGGTTGCAAAAAATAAAGTAGCAGGCACATTGTACATTCAAAGCATTAGATTCATTTATGTATTATAGTATATATAATGACTTTTACAAGGTTCTTTAAGATTGAATTTCTTAATAAGTAAATCTCTTTTCCTCCATCTTCTTTGCTAATATCTATATTTATATATCATAAACTATACAATACATTTTTAAAACCCAGCTGAAGACACATCTTCATAACACCCTACATAAGTTAATTTACTTCTAATCAGTTTACTTAGTCTACTTTCAACAGTTAGATATAGTAAAACATAATTTATCTAGAATATTTGGGAAGTTAGATGTTTTAGATAAAGGAAATTTCCAGGAAACTGAAAAGTATCCTTTCATGTACCAAAATAAGAATAAAAAATTATTTTAGCCAATTTGGCATGAACATTTCTGAAACACTATCGCTTTTTAAAAGACTCTACAGAACACAAATTCACCATTTAAAAATTATTCATATTCTCCCTTGCTATCGCAATTACTAGTTTACATCTACCTCTGCCCCATTAAGTTCCTTTAGAGCAGAATCTATGTCGTGTCTCTCTTTGTATCCCAGTGCTTTGCACATAGTAGATGATTAATAAATGTTGATGGATAAATAGATGTCCATCTATTAAAGGCATCATTATGAATAATTAATAAAGTCACCGTTACTGCATACATGTTCAGAAACTCAGTGCCAATTTGAAGTTAGTCCTATTGATTATGCTTGTGTGTAGAGACTCCAAAGCAACTTTCCCCCCAATGTGGTTAGAAAAATAAACACAATTTTACAAAACTTAAAAAGATAAATTGTGGGCTCATAAAGAAGAAATATTGAACTCAGCTCCATAAATATTTGCTGAGAGTCTTCTATATTCCCAGGACTTTATTACTGGGATATAAACTTTACAAAATTATTGAAATATTTACATTTCTGTTGTTTTTTTCTGACAGTTTTATCTCATAAATAATAGCTTCAAAATCATCCACAGACTATTCATATCAGTACTGACCTTGGGATTGATCACAAAATAGGTTTTGACATAATGTTCCTTCAGATATGGGTCCCTGATATCTCCATCCCCTTCTTCGACTTTGTAAGCTCCATTCAAGTGCTCTAAGGTGACTGAAGTAATGTGAACACGCCTGCAATTATATTTTAAAAGCTGATCAGGACAATATGAAAATTGTCTTCCTGGCACGTGGTGTTAAAATAATTTTTACTTTGACAAATATTTTCCCATTTGAATGGTGAAAGGAAAGCTATGTGTCCATGTAAGAACTGAATGTGAGTGAAAGGCTGGGTATGTCCAATATCCGACAGCTTGTGATGTCTATTTCAGCAGTATCAGTGAGTGGTACTGAGGTGCTCTCTGATGTATACAGAGACAAGGAGTTTTAAATTGGATCTTTGCACCAACTGAAAATTTTGCTTACAGCCATTTCTACTTGCAGGTGTGCAGATTTTTGATGAAAGTTATGTAAAAGGATTATGCAGGAAGTGCAATGAACCACATACAAAGCATTTTCCTTTTCAATGCTCAAATCAAAGAATTATCTTGGGGAAAATGATATTAAAACATTGGGAATCAAATTCAAGTTTTTATCTGTCCTAATTTTCTGATAAAAGACAAATGATTAAGCCAAGTAGATCATCAAATATAGTAACTAATGTCTATTTAATAACTTGTGAATATATGTTTGGGGTAAGAATTTTGTCAAATAAGAACCAGGTCAATAATGAGGATTTAAGTAATGAATGAAGTTAATTTGCCATACCCTGGAACACCTCCAGCTTCCATGTGATTTGCTAGTGTAACATCATGAGACCAGACATCATATTGCCACTTCTGCAAACCAATCACACCACAGAGGACATTTCCAGAGTGTACTCCCACACGCATGTTGATATCAACTCCAGTTGCATCTCTTACTTTCCTAAGCAGAAGAAAAAATTGTATAAAATGGATAAAATAGCTTTTCTTTTTCCCATCCTCCAACTATGACCACATCAGCTGACATTCTATCACTTTTTTCATACAGTTTAAAAATAATGCTGTCACAAACTGGATTATGCTGTATAAGACAACTGCTAGAAGCCAACAAAGTAGACATATTATATTCCTCCCTGTAACAGAGATTAACTGAAAGGCAGAGAGTAGGGACTTTAAAGAAGGGCAAAGCAAAGAATAATACAGCAGCATCCATACTAGTTTACAAATTATCTTGATTAAAGGACAAGAATAGGGTAGTGCTCATTTTTGGAAAATAAGTATGAGGAGAAAGGATTAGAAATATTTTGATTAACCTGAGTAACCAAATCAGCTGTTTTTTGAAATGCAGAATACAAATGAGGATTTTATATGAAGCCACGTATTTCCATTTCATGCTTCATTTTAAAAAATACAATATAATCTAAATGCTACTTTCAAAATTGTTCTACTCATCTGTTTCCTTCAGAACTTCTCCCTATTCTCGTCTGTGTATTTTTTTTAAATGTTCCGATGGCTCTGTTTTATTGATGCATCATTTTTGCTAACCTTGACATGTCCCCTTTACCCCCTGCCACAAACACTTCATCATACATCCTCTGGAGACATTATTGGTCATTTATTTGATCAGAAGTTTTGAAAATCTCTCAAAGTTGTTTTTCTTTACAGCACTCTTGTATAAATTGTTTTCATGGTTTTGCTCACTTATTGCTGGGTCAATTCATACTACCCAGAAGCCATCTCTTTTGTCATTTCTTTCTAGGTTTCTTTGGAATTGTTTCTTTTTTTTCAAAGTTCCTATTTAGTTCTGGTATATTCATCTGAGTCACTTCTAAATTCCTCTATTCCATTAAAGTAGCAGTTTTCAGAGGGTAGTCCAAGGACACCTGGGGTCCCCAAGGTAAAAATTATTTCCATATAAATACTCAGACATTATTTGTCTAATCAAATAAATCTTTCCTTGTCCAATTACATATCTGTATGAGTCCAAATTTTCTTCATATACTAAAATGAAAGCAACATATTTTAAAGATTGAATACAGAGGCAGATATGAGAACCCTATATTAAGCTAGACATTAAAGAGTTTTGCAAAATATTCCAAACAATGCCATTATCACTATTTTTTTGTTTTGGAAAATGTAGTTATTTTTATAAAAATGTCATTTATGTTAATATGTAATGAGTTTACAGCTGTTATTTTTAAATGAATTAAATATTTTTAAAATAACATTTTTATTTAAAATACAGTAAATGGTGATAGATATAACCCAATGAAAAAAAAAACTATTTCATGCCCTCTGATTTTTAAGAAGTTAAAGGGATCCTGAGATGAAAATTTTGAGAACCACTTCATTACAGGTTAATTCTTCCCCTCCCTGACCTGTAGGATTATGCTAGCTTTGGAGAATAAATTTAGTACCTGCTGCCAGCTCTCATGTGATCCTGACTATAGTTGCTTGGCATTTGAATTTCTTTCTGGAAGCTTCCAGTATTTTTTGTTTAACATGGGATCTCTGATTTTTGGTTATGTCATCCCTAAGATTTTTTTGGGGGGTGCAATATAGAGAGTCTTTTCAGAAAGTGATCTGTGTATTCTTTCTGTCTTTACTTGGTCCTCTGGTTCTGATGTATCTAAGCAGTTTTACTTTGTGATTTCTTGAAATACCATTTGAACTTTTACAAAAAAATCATAGTTTTTAGGGAGTGTGGTTATTCTTAAATTATCTCTATTCAACCTGTTTTCCAGGTTACTTGTTTTTCATATAAGATATCCTAAATTTTATTCTATTTTTCTGATATCTCACTTTTGTTCTAATATATCTTTCTGTCTCATGAAGTCTTTAATTTCTGTTTGGTCTATCCTACTTTTCAGGGAGTTTGTTTTTTGGATAAGTTACCACTTTCTCTTCTAGGCAAGTTATCGTGCTTAAAATTATTTCTTCCAGAGTTTTTATTTCATTGTTTTTATCTCAGATAGTATATGATAATGCATTTTTCCCCTTTGAGTCTCTGTCTACAGCTGTTATGGAGTTAGATTTGATTAGATTAGAGCAAATGAGATGTTGGAAAATGCTTAGGACAGTACCTGACATATAGTAGGCACTTAATAATAAATGCTTATTTCCTTATTTGCAATAATTCGATAATGGTTAACATTTTATTTTATTTATTCATCTTTCCGGATTTAGTTGCTTAACTAGGGCTTTCTTCCAAGGTCAAACTTGAGCCTCTGCTGAATTTTTGGATGCATTGGTCAAACCAGCTTCATCCAACTCTGCATTCCATGGGCTCTTTGCTGACCTCTACATCTTCGGGTTAAGTCCAGGAGTGTGTTGGAGCCAGCTCAAATCAGCTTTTTAGGCCAATTGTTAAATTTTTAATGTGAGTATTAACATCTGCTTAAGCCCCACTGAGTAGCTGAGATTCACTGCCGACTCTTTAGGCATTTCAGGACAGAGTGCTAGGTACCTAGGAATTCTCCTTCAGGCTTCCAAGGTCCCCACCATGGCACTTTCTCAGGAGATTCTTCTATTCTTGCTACATCCAGCCATACAACTACTCATGGTACATGGTTCTCACTTTGTTTGAGGGAATTATTTTTATATTAGCCATAGGATTTTCTGGATGATTTTTTGTGCAGTTCTGGCATAGTTTATCATTGGATTTTTTGAGGTAGTGCAAACCAGTTTTTTTTTCCCCTGGAGTAGTTGTTGGGGAGCTGGATAGTCTGTCTCCCATTTAGGTATCCACCTTTGATGGAGGTCTTCCATAACACCTACTTTTTATATCTGGTCTTTAGTTTCAATCTTAGCACATGTTAGTTTTTTTTTTTGGTGGAGGTTAGGATGGAGGAAGATTTTAGAATCATCTATTTTAAAATTTGATTATTATAAGCAAACTATGCTAATAAAACTTAAGAGTACATTCACATAAGTTCTTACATATCACCAGCATGACAGAATGGATAGAAAGGAGTTCAAATCAGACTCTGACACTGGATCTATGAAATAAGGCAAATTTATCTTTTCCATGTCACAGGCAATTCTCTAAGACTCAAAAGTCATAGAATCTATAAAAAAAGTAATGGAATTGATATGCATTGGTAGAAATAGCTTCCTCATTCCCATCAAGAACAGCTACACACATACACATGTATATAGTTGTATATCTGTGTGTATGCATATATACCATACACACACATACACATGCATGCACACACACAGACACACACACACACACACACACACACACGCACACTACTCCTTTCTTAAGACTCCTGTAGGTCTTACTGTTTGTACTATTCATTTGGCATATAGAATAGGTAATTTTGTAAATTATTACTTATATTTTTGTTATTTGTTAATTCCCTCAAAGGAATTATCTTTTCATATCCTTAATACCCAGCTCTGTATAAACAGAACATGTTAATAGGAAAAAAAAAACACAAAACTAATTTTATCTGTGTGGGAAACTTAATAGCAGATCACAATACTCCTTTCCCATGTCTCTTTAGAAAGACATAAAAGCTAAGGTATGCAAGATAGTATCACACAGCTAGCTAATAGGTATCACTTTGTCAACATCAAAGAAAACTCTCCTGAAAAAGCTTCTGTATCTTGTGTGATAATAATAATATTAATGACTAGTTTTTATATAGTGTTTTAAGGTTTATAAAGCAACTCTACATGTTTTCTCCTTCAGTTCTCACAACAATCCTTTGAGGCAGTTGATATTATTACATTTTACAGATAAGAAAAGGAGCTTGAAAAATTAAGTGACTTGTCCAGGGTAACACAGCCAGTGTTTGATATAGAATTTGAACTTCACTCTTCCTGACTCTTTCTAGCCCTCAATCATTCTAGCAGTCAATATATCACATTATTCATCTTAAAGATCATTGTTCTAAATAATTGATTTTTAAAAATGATTATGGCATGACTTTTTGATTAATAGTCAATGTAAATCCAAAACATAGAAGAAATGAAAAAGAAAAATCCAATATAGCATTGGATTTAGGATTATTTGCTATAATTCAATATAAGTATAAAATATCCATGAAAATAATATATAAAAAGATATATGGTCACATTGTATTCATGCTGTTATCTTCAGCCTAGGGACAATGAAAGAATTGTACTTCAGGAGAAAACATGAAGAAAATCGGGGCTGCTTATTGTCTTAGCATAAAGAGGAGGTAGCAACACTCTGTGTCACTGCAGGCGAAACCAAAAACTTCTGAAAATGGTAGTAAACTAAGTTCAAAGTTGCCCTTCCTGCTGTTGACACAGAGAAAATAGGCACACTTAGTGTGAAACAAAGATACCTCACAAGAACATATAGAAAGCACTTTTTCCACAAGAGAATATTTTTTTAATAAAAATTATCAAGGTTTATTCAATGGATTAGGTGACTGAGGCAAATGTAGCAAGTAATTTGTGAAGAAATGGCTGGGCTTACTCTTTGAAAGGGTGGGCATTTAAAGCAATAATCCTAAAAGATTTATCATAGGCGTATAACTTGCATTTTATCTTTAATATTCATGAGAAAATACAATTTTAACTGAATGTCAGTTACCCAAATATTGCCAGAAAAAGCCAAATTAGGCTCCTAGCCAAGGGAAGACATGAAGCCTGTGCAAGACTAATGGACTCACCATTTTGGCTGAATGTACTGGTCTATTTAGTTAAACAACAGCCTTCCTAAAGACTCAAATATCTCTTTCCTTCATGTGGACTGGTCTTGACTATGATGATTAAATGGAACAATTGTTTTAATTTCTTGTAGATATAACCTAATGGCTGCATCAAAAATTCATATAATTGTTTTCAAAAATTTTAAATAACAATATAAAATATCTTCCCTGTTTTGAGAAATACCAATAAACTAGCTGTGCACAATCCTTTTGGAAAGCTGAGAGGGCATAAAATATAAATATACATATTTTTGATTCATGAAATATTTAACTATACTATAAATCAGGAACATTCTCTAATTTTTATTTCTGATGTATTTCTTTACTTTTCTGCCAGTAAGAGAATCTTAATTTTTCCAAGCCTGCTGATGGTAATCTGTAGTGGCACAAAGTACCTCATCACAAAGAATGTCACCCAATCAGTTTTCAGCATGGCAGATAACGGAGGTAAGAGAATACCCTGAAGTACCCTGATAGGCACTCAGAGAAATAATTTTCTTCAACTGGGCTTAAAGAGCCAATGAAAAACAAGCCTGGGTATGTTTTCCACTTTTCTCACTGTATTTGGTTCAAGATTTCTAATCAGAGTCATATGAGATATATTTCTGAAATGCTTGATATAATGAAAAGATTCTAGTTTAATTTTCCTGATACTGCCAATGTGTAGATATAATTGTAATATAATTACCCTTGGAGAACCTGTGGAGTGGATAAGAAAGAACAATGTTTACCTACATACTTTTTTCTTTGATGATTCTCTCCCACCTGATTTTGAAAAGACATTGAAGGGGAAAAAATTTTCTTTCTATTATAAAGGCTTTCTCCTGCCTCCACTTTGCTTTCCCTTTTTGTTCAATCTAATAATCACAGCAAAGTTCCTTTTGGGACTGAACAACACTCCTCAGGTTCAACCTTCAAGTTCTTGAGCAGGATACCCTGCTCAAGAAACTTTTTTTTTTACATAAAGCAGACATTTTGACTTCAGGGACATTAAAGGGTTACATTTTGTGAAAAAGCAAAGTGTTTTCAGATGCTTGCTAGTGACGGGAGTTAGAGAGTGAGTCAATATTTCCTCTTCTTCCTCTAGTCAGCTCTTTCTTTTCCCACTTTACTTCTTTTCCATTTCTTCCTATATTTCCTATGGTGCTGGTGAACTGAGCTTTCCTGATAGCAAGATATGGAAAGTAGCACTAAGTTAGAAAGCAAGGCTGCTATAACCCTGTGAGGATTGATTAGAGAAATTAGCTGTTAGATTGCAATCATCACTTATTCCTTCTTCCTCATACCAATACTGTCTCATTCGAAACTCGAAAGGATAGAAAACCTTATTTATAAATGTCTTTCAATCACTATTTACCTCAACTTTATGCTATTCCCCGCTAGCTCTCTCTTTATATATGGTTCTATCATATACACATATTGACATATATATGCTGATGTCTTCATGTGTGGCTTACTCCATTTTTAAAAAATCATTAACAGAAGAATGTGGAGGACTAGGATGCACAGATATAATTATTACTTCTATTTTATAGTGAAAATATTTGAGGAAGAAAGTGTATATTATATGCTTTAACATAGCAATATGAAAAATGATAAGTTGCTATTCCTAAGCCATGAAATTAACAAACTAAAGTTTTGTTCCCTTCCTCCACCAAAGATCCAGTGAATCTAATAATAATAATAATGATAATATAATAGCCAGCATTTATATAGTGCCTTCAATATGCCAGGCACTGTGCTAAGTGACTTATACATATTTTCTAATTTATTCCTCACAACAACCCAGTGAGATCTGTGATACTATTATCCTCTTTTTATAGTTGAGGAAATTTAGGCAAGCAGAGGTTAAGTGACTTGCCCAAACTTACACAGCTAGTAAGTGTCTGAGGCTGGATTTGAACTCAGGTCTTACTGACTCCAGATCTAGCACCCTAGACTATGATACCTAGCTGCTCCAGAGTAGGCCTCAATTTTCTTAATCACCAAATGAAGGATTTAGACTAGAGACAATCTTTAAGGTTCCTTTTAGCTCTAATTCCCTTGATCTTACTGTTATGTTCTTTGGTTTATAAAAGTGTTAAAAGATAGAAATAGATTGATAAATTTTTCCTCATATGTAACATGAAAGATTTGGGCTAGAAGTAACCTAGGGTTCCAGCTTTAATGTTCTATGGTTCCATGTCTTTTAAAAAGACAGATATTTTATTTTGACAGAAGATACGTCCCAACAATAACTGAAAAATTCCATTCTACAAAGTACACCCCCTAAGGGAAAAAAAGAGGATTATGGATTGTTAACAGAAAGGAGAGCTTGAGCAGTGTGGTACAAACACTGAATGTTGTCTTTCCAAGTTGGTTTTATTAACATTGTTGTGGTCATCACATGTATTGTTATTTTATCTCAACTTTCTTCATTCTGCATCATTACATGAAGTTTTCCCCATGTTTCTCTAAATTCTTGCTTCTCATCATTTTTTAATGGCATAGTAACATTCCATTATGTTAATACTTAATTTATTTAGTCATTGTCTGGTTGTTGAATGCACATTTTCTTTCTAGCCTTGTTGTTATCACAAATAATGCTGAACTTTTTAAATGAGTCTATAACTATTTTAAAGAAACAGTATATCCAGGGATGAAAATTTTAGGTCATTTTAATTTTGAAAGTAAACATTTTCTTTGTACTTACTTTATTGCTTCACACATGTCTAGTCCCATTTTAACACAATTCTTGGCATGGTTTGGAAGAGATATAGGGAGGCCAGACACACAGTAGTAGCAGTCTCCCAAAATTTTGATTCTCATACATTCATTTTCCTGAAGGAAAAAAAAATGTTAGAAGTAACATGAAGTCCTTGAACACTGGTAGGATTTTTAGATTCATGTAATATGAACGGTTTTATTCTTATTGATAATAATATGTAGTCATCTATGCTTGCGGTGAAAGAAAAATCAAGGCAAAAAGATTTTCCATTACCATTTCTTACTCATTCACCCATTTTGGAAGGAGAAGAGGAAGGTAAAGAGAGAAAAGAACAGCAGAAGAGTAGGCAGAATGATCTAGACTGGTCTGTATTTAGAAGCTGGCATTTAAAATTTAAAAAAATAATTAAATTCTATTTGGTCAATAGACTCTGGCCTGACCCTTTCTATAGTTTTCAATGCAACCTTCCCTCCTCTCATTCTAATTTTCTATTAAGGAGTTTCTACTATTGTATGCATTAATATAATATAAATAAAATGCAAAAAATGACTATAGGAAATAAACTTAAAATTCCTCATAAAAGTTTACACACACACACACATATTCATAAAAGGAGAAAGAAAAAGCCTATCTTTATTTTAAATCTAATCTTAAATCTGAGTTATTCTGCCCAGCATATTCCTTTTCTTCTTTCAGAAAATAAAAAGAGGCCAGTGCTTGTTTTGATGTCTACTTCAGACAACATAAATTCTGTATTTAACAATGCCTGATAGCATTATTTTAACCCAGTGTAAGAAAGCAAACAATTATCTCTTAATAAGGCCTCCCTCTGCTACTTTATAAATATAGATTCTGAATCTCAACAGAATATGAAATTCATAAAAATAAAGCAAATGAATTAATTTTGCATAGTTTAAAGTTTGCATTAAACTCAGTGTACTAAGCTCTTGTTTGTTTGAAATATTTTCCATTTTAATTTCATTATTAACAATGTATTGCTAGAAAAAATAATAACAAAATTAATTTGGAAGTACAAAAGGTCAAGAATATCAAAAGAATTATTGAAAAAATGTAAAGGAAGGAGGTCTAGCAATATTAGATCTTAAACTGTATTATCAGGTGGTAATTATCAAAACTATCTGGTATTGGCTAAGAAATAGAAAGGTAGATCAGTGGAACAGAGTAGAAATACAATACACAGTAGTAAATGATTATAGTAACCTTGTATTTGATAAATGTAAAGAGAATTCACTATTTGGTAAAAATTGTTGGGAAAACTAGAAAGCAGTCTGGCAGAAACCAGTTATAGACCAATATCTTTTACCAAGATAAGGTCAAAATGAATACATGACATAGACATAAAAGGAGACATTACAATTAAATTAGAAGAACATGGAACATGTTATGTACCAGACTTATGACTAGAAGAAGAATTTGTGAATAAACAAGAGATAGAAAGCATTGTGAGATGTAAAAATGGATAATTTTGATTATATTAAAAAAGTTTTGTAAAAATAAAACCAATACAGCCAAGATTAGAAGAAAAGCAGAAAATTTGGGGAAATTTATAGACAATTTCTTGGCTAAATGTTTCATATCTCAAGTATATAGAGAGTTTTGTAAAATATACAGGAATATGAATTATTTCCCAACTGATAAATGGTCAAAGGACATGAACAAACTGTTTTTGGATGAAGAAATCAAAGCTATAGTTAACAGTCATATGAAAAAATGCTCTAAATCATCATTGATTAGAGAAACACGAATTAAAACAGCTTTAAGACATCATCTCACATCTATCATATTGTCTACACTGAAGGAGAGAGTAACACTACATGTAAAATCACAATTGCTTGAAGATGAATCCCACGTCACTGCTGATACTTGGTTTCCCATTCTCTTTTGGCTAATTGTTCAAGCAGCAAAGGAGTCAAATGAGACAGTGATAAATAAAGGAATGTGAGTGGGTTCGAGTATGACTTTATAGTTTTTTGAAGAGAAGTTCTTGATAAGCTATGTATATGAAAATGTTAAAAACTGTCAAACCAATGAAAGTTTGGGTAAGGGTACCATATCCCTGGTTTCTTGACTTATAAATGCATATAGAAGACTCTGAAACAAATCTTTCATAGACGGTAAAACACAGACAGATTAGTTTTTACTTTTGTGAAACTTATTGTATAATAATATCTAGCATTTATATAGTGTTATAAGGTTTGTAAAGCACTTCATAAATATTATCTCATCTGGTCTTGACCATATCTCCTGTAACCTGCGAGTGCCAAGTTCAGGAGGTAGGTTCTAGAGTAGGTGGTACAGAACTAAAGTCCACAAAAAGAAAGGTAATACTTTACTATACTGTGACAGACAGTGGTCAAGTGACTTACCAAGGGCATATAGCTAGTAACTGTCTACAGCTGCATTTGAACTCAGGTCTTCCTGACTCCACATCTAGCACTCTATTCACTGCACTGCTTAGCTGCTTGTAATGCACTTAGTTGGATTAAAATGACAGGACAAAATGTGCCCTTTTTTTGGTATGAAGTATGGCAATTCACTTTAATTCAAGCTCCCAGTAATGTCCTAAGACATATTATTTATTAAGTTCTGGATAGGTTGATGAAACCATATTGTTGATCTATTGAAGTATAAATAAGAAGTAGTTAACTAGTTTCTCAAAAGTGTGCATTTGTTTGAAATCTATTGTCTTTCTATTTTCTCTCCTATTTCCCCTTCTCCACCCATTGTTTGCACTTGATTTTCTTTTTAGTATCGTTCTGTGAAGTTGGATCAATTCATGAAAAGCAACACAAAACTCCGTTGCAGGGCACCAGTACTGATCACCATTGATTTATGCTGAAATATAATTTCATGCTGTGCTAGCTAAGAAAGTGGTATTCATCACTGCATAGGCATGCTTTAGATCTCTAGAAGACAGGCTGTAATAGTGAGGAAGTTGGTTTACTTACAAATGGATTCACGGACAGCATTTTTCTGAAAAGGTGAATTTTTAAAAAGAAGGAACAGGAGCAAGTCAGTGAAGCAGAGGGTGCTTCTTCCCATCAGTGACTCACCTTGGCAATTTGATCAAACTTTCCGAAGAGTTCATTCAGCATGTGTACCAGTTCTCCTGGAGAGCAGTCACTAGCCAGACGGGTGAATCCAACAATGTCCGCATATAAAATGCTATCAAAATAAAGGAATCAGTGCTTAAAAACATTTATTAGGAAAAGAAATATTTCCCCACAAATGGTCACCAGTTTACTGATTTCACATGAAGAATATAATTTCTCTCCTTGAATTCTTCCTTATTTTGAATACTTTCCTTTGCAAAAACACTTAGAGCTTCCTGGGGTGGGGTGTTAATTCAAAGATGGAAAGCAACCATCTACTTTTTATGCTTAATTTTCTAGTTTGAACTTTGCACTTTATCTATTGTTGATCATGACTCCATTAACTTAAGGGGGGGCAGTAAAAATGAGTTGTGCAGAGGACATAGTTATATATATATATATATACACATAGTGTATATATATATATGTATATGTATATGTATATGTACATGTATATGTATATATACATGCTTAGGAAGACCTTCTGAGACCACACGGAATAGTGGAAAGATCCCTGGATATGTGACTGAGTGCCATAGTTACCTCTTATTTATTAAGTGACCTTTTGCTTAATCTCTCAGCCTCAGTTGTTTTATCTGTAAACAGGAATAATATTTGCACCACCTGCCTTAGAAGGTTGTTGTGAGAATAAAAGATATTAACATTTGTGAAGTGTTCTATAAGAATAAAGTACAATTCAATGAAATCTATAATAATGATGACTCACAGAATCATAAAATTGGAGACCATCTATCCTGTACCCATAAAGGAATTTCCGTCACTATATTCCCAAGTGTCCATCCAACCTTATCTTAAGGACAAGTGAAGAGGAACCCTCCACCTACCATAGCAGCTCATACCACTTCTGGATAGCTCTAAAATGTTAAGATTTATTTCCTTAACAAAGATTTGTTTTTCTATTGAATATGCCCCTCTCATCTTCCTGTTCATACCTTACTTAGTACTTTATTTTGTATTTCTGTAACATACTCATCCTTCCTAGTTATGTCTTCAGGGAACAATGGAACAAGTCACATCCTTTTATTTTTGGCATGATAGACTCTAAAATATATGACAAGAACTGTTATGTTCACCACTAATTTTTTTTCTTCTCCAGGTTAAGTAGCCCAAATTCCTTCACGCATTTGTGATATGGTGTGAATTCGAGGAGTGGGCCATTACTGGTTGTCTTGACTTTTGTTTTGCCACCAGATTTCGATGACTTGGGGAGAGAGGGAGGTTGATGACTTTGCACAACTCTTTCTCACTTAAATCCAATTCATGGACAAGTCATCATACTCATGATGTCATTAGTCCTCTTTGAAAATGAAGGACTAACAACAACAGAACAATGAATTCAAGGATCTCCATCTACACCTGGTTGCTTTAGCCAAAGAAAACTACTTGAATTCCAGTTCTACACTTGACAAGGTGAAAGGGAGGGTTAACAACAGCCTGCTACCTTAGGGGAACATTTTATATCAAATCTGAAAGACTCAGGTCAAAAATGTATTTAGCATCACTTACTTGAGTAACTAAATAGAATTTAATTTTTTTAGGCCAACATCAATATAGTTCTGTTTGCATATGTCTGTCTTCTCACTTTTATTCTAAGTATCAACATTAGTTTTTCTTATTCAAGTGAAGTGGCAAACAATTAATTTACTGAATTCTCTAATGTGTTGTCATTGGATTAACTGACTGGAAACACTGCTCCTGCCCCCTCACCCCAAACTATAACTTAAAGTGCTTTTTTCTCATACTTGCCATTAATGTTTCTAGATTACCGTTGCAAAATAAATAACTTACATTTACATACTGCTTTAAAATCTCATTCTATTCTCACAACTACCTATGAAGTGTTTGTTTTTTTTTATCCCAATTTTACAGATTGGGAAATCAAAGCTTAAAGACTTGCCCAAGGTCACACAGCTAGTAAGTATCTAAGGAGTATTACGGACCCAAGTCCTTTTAACTACAAGTCCACTGCTCTGTCCTCTATTATGTTGCTTCATAAAAGTGGGTTGCTCATGTCAGGTGAACCAGGGACTGCTGACATGGGAAAATAAAATACATTTTGGGGAAAAAAAACAATAGCAACAATTTAGTTCCTGCCTCAATTACCAGCATACTTTTTATAGATAGGCCTGGATTCACTAATAATGTGAAACCCACTTCTCTACCTAAGCCAGCAAGTAAACATTACAGTATGACGAGTAACACATTATGTATAGTCCATTTTGAGAACACCAATTCGCTTTCCATTTGCCCTCTTTGGTTGGTCTGTGTGTGCCATGTCTCTGTGTATTTGTTTAAATTTCATATATTTTTCGAGTCATTTTAAAATACACAATCCACGTTATCATTTTTACCAAATTTTAGCCCGCCTGCCATTGATTTCCCAGTGCTGTTTAACAGCTCTCTGTGTTTGTTTTTAGTCATTCATAGTTCCCTTTAACCCTGGAATATCAGGGCTAATATTTACTCAAAGATATTTGCTATGAGACTCAACCTTTGCTTTTCTGGGACTCCATTCATTTAAATCTATGCTTATCTTTACAAGTGTGGATTATCAGTCACTTACAAACCTTTATAGGGATTAGAGAATGATGGCTGAACTTTGGTCTGCATCTGAGGCTGAAGAATAGCATTGGGCTGAATACTCTCCCTTATCAAGCACTGTGAATGCTGCCTTTCTGTAAAATCCTGGGCCTTCAGGGCTGGCAATACCTAGTCAGGATAATGTTTTTAATCCTTTCATTTCTTATTATTCTGGAACCTTATTTAATCAGGTTTTCTTTACGCTAAGAAATCTCTGCAAGCTTCTTAACTTTAATTACAACATATAGAAATGTTTCCTATAGAGAGATACATTTATTTTTTGTCTTTAAAGACTATCTTGCTTGGCTTTCCTTTCTGTAAGAGGGCATTTAGTTTATCCTTTACAAAGTCACCTTCTTCCAATGTTCTGCAGAATCTTTAACTATTCTATGTCACAGTTATTAAACAAAATATACAGATATGCTTGGTACTCATGGAAACTGCCCCGTGATGAAGCCTAGCACTCCCCTGGAGCAGATCCCCTCCCAGAAGCCAGATGGAGAGGTGATATGGACATCAGCGAGGCTAAAGGAACACATCCTGCCATCCAGGGAGAAGGGCTCCATTTGGATAAAACAGTTTTTGACCTGGGGTCCATGAACTCACTTAAAAATATTTCATTATTACATTTCAATATACAGTTATCCCTTCCACATTGCAACTTTTCCTATCATGGCTTTGATATGTTGTGGGTCACAATGAGAAATTAGATGGGATTTTTTTGGGAGCTTTGCAGAAGCCACATGAAGTCCAGGAGATGATATAGAGCCTGTGATCAAATACTTAACCCAAATTTTACTGTAAACAACCCATAAAAAAGTAAGAATCAGACTTCTTCTCTGGTACAAAAGAGGGCCAAAAATTTTTACACAGATTTTCTAGGTAGCAGGGGTGCCCTGCCCCTAACCCCTTCACCCCCATTCACTATGTGGAAGAGGTTATTGGTATTCTTTGTAATTTGATGTAATTTATTTTATGAATTTACAAACATTATGGTGAAAAGGGGTCTATAGGCTTTACCAGATTGCCAAAGAGGTCCATGGCACACAAAAGGTTCAGAACCTCTAGAAAGGATTACTGAGGGTCAGTAACTCATCTCATTTGTTACAAAATTATTTAAAAGATGAAATAAAATATTCTCTATTTCAACATTTAGTGGATTTGTTTGTGTGTAAAAAGAATAGATATGAAAGAATATTCATTTCTTAAAATTGTTCCTTTCTCTCTACTTACAGAGCCTCACACTAATTTAGACCCTTATCACCTTTACCTGTGCTACTGTAGTGATGAACTCACTGGTCTCCTAATTAGCATCCAGTGGCACAGAAGGTCTGTTTCATTTTTATCTATCTATAGATACCCAGTGCCTAGTACATAATAGGCTCTCAGTAAATGCTTGTTATCTAATGGAACGGTCTCCCTCACTCTGGTCTTGCGTTTCTCCAGTCCTTTTTTCATATGGCAGACAAACTGATATTCTTAAAGCACAGATCTTAACATATTCTCCCACTTAAGAAATTTCAATGGTTCCCTGTTGCTTCTAGGATAAAAAAAAAATCCTCTGATCGACATTTAAAGCCCTTAACAATATGATTCCAATTTTTCTGTCCAGACTGATTTCACAATACTTCTCTTCATGTATTCTACTTCCCAGCCAAACTGGCCTCCTTAACAAACTATGGCATTCTCTCTGGTCCACATGCCTTTCCACAGGCTGTCCCCCATGCCTGGAATGCTCTGTTGTTTTTCTTCTTTTTCTTCCATTGCTGTCTCTTAGTATGCCTAGCATCCTTCAAGGCTCAGTTCAAGTGACACTTAATAAAATGAGGCCTTTCCTGATCACCTCTCTCCCTAACCCCCAGTCTTCAGTCATTTTTTATATCGTTGTAAGTGCTTCTCTGTGTGCACATTTCTCTGCAGTAGACCATACCCCTTAAGGATAGGGACTACTTCTTGGCACATAGCTGGTGTTAATAAATGATCTTTGAATTACACTGACTATATATTTAGCATCTTAAAAGGTTGCTTTGAATTTGCAAGACATAAATTAATTACCCTGTTTCAGAGCACTTAAGCACAGCATTTCTGATATCTCATATTGTTGATGCTTATGCTAATGCTAAGTGGTACTTTCATATGCTTTTCGTCAATGGTGAAAGTGTCATGTGCTTTTTTAAGTTCCTTAAAGCACAATCATTTTTGCCTTTGGACTTTTTGAGAGTTGGCATTTGCCAGAGTCTCAGCTAGCATTGCACAGGACCATAGGATTTAAGAGCTTAGAAGGGAATGAATCCAACTCACTCATTTTATAGATGAGGAAATTAAGGCAGGGAGAAGTTAAATGACTTGTGTAAGTCACTAGTATATTAGTTACGAGTAATATTTATTACTATTAATGGTAATTTATTAGTTAATAGTAATGATAGTAATTTTACTAATAGCAGTACTTATTACTAATATAACAGTTAAGTGGATAAGCAAGTATTTGAACTTAGATCTTTCTGGCTCCAAGTCTAGCACTCCATTTCACCACACCAACTTGTTTCTATTAATGTGCTTTTCAAAAATTGGACCTAACTCATTTTCAATAATGTTCATTTAAGAAAAAGCAGAATTATGATTGGGAAAGGAAGATATCCCAAGAAAGTATAGATGCTCTCAAATTACTCAGTGTTTTCTATAACTGCAAATTCCCTGAAAGCAGACATGAAGGTGACAGTCACTTTGTCAATACACATAACAATAGTTAAAACATGGGATAGGATCTTAGGAATAGCAGATTAGAATTAATGATATAACATTAAGATCTGGACTCCAAATGCACAAGCACAGGGAAATCCATTCATTCTTTGGTCAGATCACTTGACAAATCCTGCTAATAAACGTGAACAAAGCGCAATACCTCACATTGGTGTGCCTCTTGACATAGAGATTGTGAAAGTTGTTTGTGTTTTCCAGCTGGCCTGCTTTGGGTCCCTGCAACCTCTGAATGATCTCTGCTTTCATTTCCATGGCGATGTGAGCAGGCAGTAAAGAGAGCAGAAGACGCTCCTAGAACAAAGTAGTGATTAATAAAAACAACTACTAAGGATATTTCAAATAACTAACATTGTATAAATAGTAACTAAAAATCAACATTGGATTTTAAAAGGACTCATCTTTGCCCAGGTCCCCATCAACAAAAACACATAAAAGTAATTTTTCCATGGTCAGAGAGGATTATTACATTGTTTATTATTATTGAATTTCATGAATGTGTTCAGCTCTGCAGAGGATAAAGGAAAACACAGTTTCTTCCCCAAGGAGATCATATTTCAAATTGGATTTTTAAATTATTGAAAGAGAAATGCCATTCACATACCAGAACATGGTTAACCTAAGAAAGAAAACACTTGGTTTTTTTGTGGTTCTTGTTGTGATTCTACTTGGGAATCAAAGTATATGGTTTGTTGTACTGTAAAAGTTTGCCAAGATGCCACTTTTTATTTTCCCCACAAAGGCAGTCACAGCTGAACTAGCCATTATAATAAAGATCCATCCATGGAGCTCCACCAGTGATTCCAATCTAAGGAAAAGCAGCAATCAAATCACTGTAAAACAATCTCTATAAAGGTAGCAAGTCTATCCATCTGAGATAGTTGAGCTCATCATTTCTTATAGCACAATAGTATTCCATCACAATCATACCCCACAACTTTTTCAGCCATTCATTTCCCAATTGATGGGCATCGCTGCTATTTCCAATTCTTTGTTACCACAAGGAGATCTGCTATAAACACTTTAGAACATATAGGTTCTATTCCATCTTTTCTAATCATCTTGAGAAACAGACCTAGTGTTGGTATTGCTGGGTCAAAGGTAGTTTAATAACTCTCTGGGCATAATTCCAGATGGCTCTCCAAAATGTTTGGACCAGTTCACAATTCAATCAATGGTAAATTAATGCCCCAATTTTTCCATATACCCTCTAACATTTGTTGCTTTCCCCTTAAACCATTTTAGCCAATCTGATAGGTGTAAAATGATATTTCAAGGTTATTTTAATGTGTATTTCTCTAATCAATAATGATTTAGAACATTTTTATATGACTATAAATTGTTTTGATCTCTTTGGAAAAACTACCTGTTCATATCTTTTGATCATTTATCAACTGGGGAATGACTCATATTCTTATAGATTCTACGAAGTTCTTCATATATTTGAGCTATGAGGTCTTTATCTGAGAATCTATCTAAGTTTTTTTTAAAGCAACTCCTTATTCATGTGTATATATATATATGTCAATACATACATAAATACATACACATGCAGGTATATATATGTATATAAACAATAATAACTAGCTTTGATACAGAACTTTGTTTCACAAAGCACTTTCCACATTATTTCATTTGATCTTCACGACAACTCTGTGAGTTAGGTGATACTATTATTATATTATATATTATATTATTTTTTTTTACAGATGAGAAAACTGAAACAGAGAGGTTAACTGACTTGCTCATAGACAAGCAGCTAATAAGTGCCTGAGGCAGGATTAAAACTCAAGTCTTTCCAACTCTAACTTTCCCACTTTACCCACTATTCCATCTAACTCTTCTACTATGTGTTCCACAATTCCTAGCACAGTGACTTCTTTATAATAGGTACTCAAACAATTGTTGAATTAATGAAAAAAATGAATAAGAAAAAAGCACAAAAATAGTGACTATTTTCCTTATTAATATTTCTGTCAGATGATCCTCAAATTAATTCAACAGCAGATATTAAATATTAATTGTGTATGGGGCTTGAGGCTTCCAAAATCATCATCAGAACCATGGCATTATATACACTGTCTATAAGAATTTTCATGAAATGGTCAAAGGATGTGAACAGGCAGTTTTCAGAGGAAAAAATTAAAGTTAACTATAGTCACATGAAAAAATGCTCTAAATCACTATTGATTAGAGTGATGCAAATCAAAACAACTCTGACGTACCACATCACACTTATCAGATTGGTTAACATGACAAAATAGGTAAAAGATAAGTGTTGGAGAAGATGTGGGAAAATTGGAACACTAATGCATTGTTGGTGGAGTTGTCAACTGCTCCAAACATTCTGGAGAGCAATTTGCAACTATGCCCAAAGGGCTATAAAACTGTGTATATACCCTTTGACCCAGCAATATCACTTCTAGGTCTGTATCCCAAAGAGATCATAAAAATGGGAAAAAGGACCAAAATGTACAGAAATTTTTATGGCAGCTCTTTTTGTGGTGGCAAAGAATTGGAAATTGAGGGGATGTCCTTCAATTGGGGAATTGCTGAACAAGTTGTGGTATATGAATGTAATGGAATGCTATTGTGCTATAAGAAATGATGAGGAGGCAGACTTCAGAAAAACCTAGAAAGACTTACATGAACTGATGCTGAGTGAAATGAGCAGAACCAGGAGAATGCTGTGCATAGGAACAGCCACATTGTGAGATGACTGACTTTGATAGACTTAGCTCTTCTCAGCAAGGTAAGGATCTAAGACAACTCCAAAAGACTCACGGTGGAAAATGCTCTCCACATCCAAAGAAAGAACTTGGGAGTCTGAATGCAGTTGGAAGCAAACCACTTGCTCTCCTTTTCCTTTGTTGTTTTGTTTTGTGTCTTTTTTCTTGTGGTTCCTCCCAGTAGTTCTAATTCTTCTTTACATCATGACTAATGTCAAAACATGTTTAATATGAATGTATAAGTAGAACCTATATCAGAGAGCATGCCATCTTGGGGAGGGGGGAAGAGGAGAAAATGTAAAACTCAAAATCTTATGGAAGTTAATGTTGAAAACTAGAAATAAATAAATAATTGGAAAAAAAAGAATTTGCATCAGACTTGGTATATGTTTTTAAAATGTAATTCACCTTGGTAGTGTAGAAAACACATTATTTTCCAGAGAGATGTCAATGTCAATGAGCATTTATTAAGTGCCTACAATCTTCTAGGTACTATATTTAAGCACTGTGTCTACAAGCATAGAAATGGAGGACAATCCTTAGCTAAAATATTTTAGTGGCATTTCTACAGTGTGTGTGCCCATACACACATATATAATATGTGTATATGCATATATAAAAACAGGTATAAAAATGCCTGTTTCCCAATAGGCCACTTTCTCTACTTATAGGTAGTCAAAGGACTCCAATTTCAACTTCAACGTCATCCTCTGTGACTGCTCCCTCCCACAGCTTCGTCTATTATCCCTATCCATATCAGTCCTAAATCTTTATCGCCAGCGTCAATCTCTATTTTGTGCTCCAGCTATCTACAGGGCATCTTCATCATCATCATCAGAATAGCAGCAGTACTAACAATAATAACTAACTAAACAGGACTTTAAGGTTTGCAAAGCACTTAACACAGAGAATGTCATTTGAACCACACAACAACCTTGTGAGAAGGATGATGCAGGTCTCTCTCATTACCCTCCTCTGACAGATGAGCATATTGAGGTTCAAGGAAGTTAAATGACCAGGTGGGATTCACCTTCAGGTCAAGGTAGTCCAGGTTCAATATTTTATTCTATGTTTCTCTAGATCAGGGGTGGGGAACCTGCATCTACGAGGCCACATGTGACTTCGAGGCCACAGATTCCCCACCCCTGGTCTAGATCTGCTCCTTCTGTGTAACAGGAGCACATTAAAATGTATTTCTTACTTAATTATGTTTTCCATGAGTCTGATTAGAATTCTCAGGATTTCAATTCCATGACATGTGTGCCTGGATGTGGGGGATTTTTTTTTTCACAAAGCAAGGAAATGGGGTAGAAGGGAGAGCTATGTGAGTGTGTTTGCAATGGTGCCATCCAGAGATGAGCAATCTGCTGAATGCTTCTGAAATCTATAGGGCAAAGATTGGAGCCAGAAGCTTCTGAAGTCAGGGAGCCAAACAGGAAGAGTATGTCATAAAAGGCTGTCTACTTAGTGCCGATGCACGGAGCCCAATTCTATGTGAAGGAAGCAATCAGCACTTTGGGCCGAAGCCAGTCTTGGTATGGAACAGCCTTCATACTGTTTAGAGAGACTAATAGCCTGAGAGGAAATATGGATTGGCTGAATTTCTACCCCCTACTCCCAACCCTATCTGGCCTTGCACCACAGACCGTTTCCTCATCTCCTCGTGTCTTCTTCCAATTTGTTCCCTTTTCCCATAAATACAGAAGTCCTACCTGGGAGGCAGGTATATTGCATACATTTGGGTACCAGGGCTTGTTATTTATCTCGCTATCCCAGACACTTGGCTCTTTGATTCAAGGTTCCTGTCTGATTTGCTGGTAGGAGATACACTGGATGGAGGCATGAACCATATATAGTCTCCACTTTAAACTGAAATATTGTTGTGATTATGCATTTGAGTGGGATGCCAATTATATATTTTTGGCTTTGTCCAAGATCTTTAAATATATTTGTGGAGGCTGGAATCAAGCTAAATTTACCTCTACATGTGGTGACTCAAGGGGGAATTTTTTTTTCCCTTTTGAGGTCTACATTATCATATGGAAGATATGTATGTGTGTGTGTATATGTATATCTTACATACATTATATATAGAAATATATATTTCTTCAGCATAAGCCTTTCTGATAATCTAGGCAACTTCATTCATGGAACCAGTATGTAGTTGTATCCAAGTGACAATAAATACTTTTCAGAAATTTTGTTGTATTCTATATGTGTTATTGTATATTTTATTAAATTCACATTACATATTACATGTGGGTTTTTTTTCATTTTTTTTACATTTTTTTTTTTGCAGGGGGGAAGGCAGGGCAATTGGGGTTAAGTGACTTGCCCAAGGTCACACAGCTAGTAAGTGTGTCAAGTGTCTGAGGCCGGATTTGAAGTCAGGTCCTCCTGACTCATTGCGCCACCTAGCTGCCCCTACATGTTTTCAAATGAGGTGAATAGCCACCATAGCTATTAGAAAACTGGCACTCAGTAGAGTGGGACTTGACTTTCACTGAGGAAATCTTGGTTTGGAGTACCAATTGAGTTTAGGTAACTACTGATTTGAAGAGAATATTCAATAGATTTTACCCTATACCACTGACTTTCTAGGTGAATGTCAAGCACTAGTTAGGTATGTAGGAAGAAACTACCCTAACTCCACTCATCCACACAGCTATCCTATGGTAGTTGGTTGAGATTGTGGGAGATTCCCACATCCCCAAAGAGATAAACATCAAAGAAAGCATTTGGAAATTAGTTATTAAAGCTCCCACTGTCAGTCAGTCAATGATCATTGAAGACGTAAGATCCTGGGATTTATTTTTCTTCCTAGCTTGGGAAGAGATGAATCTAAGTGCAGTTTTTTTCCCATCACAGTAGGAGTTTTGGATGATCTTTTGAAGGAAGGATAAGAAAAGACAGATATGACCAGGACTCTGCACACCCAGACAAACACACACAGAACAGCAGCACAACTTTGGGCTTCTGGCAGTGTCATCTGCTGGCTCCTTCTTCAAACCCATGGGATACCATGAGATATATCCTCTAAATGGATGATAAAGAAATAGAAGTCTATTTTACTTTATCATAGGTACTGACTCCAATAGTTTGAGTGCTTAGAGAAAACAAACAAAAGGAACTGTTTGTACTTCCTGCTCCCTACCTTACTACATCACCCGTTTTTAATTATGTCCTTTTGTAAAAAAAATAAAACTTTTCAAAAACTGAAATTAATAATGTATTTATTATTTCTCCTACACAACTGTGATCAGCTATGCACTTTCCTGGCTTTCCACCTCCCCTACTTTTTTTTGACAACACAAAGACATGGGGCAGTTCTGGAGCTACACAGGATAGCATGAGCTCTCCTAGGACAAGACTGAAATCTTAACTTCCCATCCCACAATTAGAGAGATTTTACTGTCTAAATGGGAGAATTATCAGGAGCCATTTCCTAATTATACTTATAAGAGCAGAATTACTATGAAATGAGGCCATTTAAAAATCTGCCTCTTAAAAATTGAGTCTAACTTAATGACAGAAGGTCTACATAAGCATTAGCTCATTGAGCCACTGAGGAAGAAAGCACTTTGTAAATCTATCATGAATCATCATCATCATCATCATCATCATCATCATCATCATTCACCTCTTCCACCTCCAGGTAAGTAAAGGTATAAAAGGCTGATGTTCGATTTCCTAATGTTTGGGCGCTGTTACTGATCAGTTATAACAAAATTGAGTTCTGGAGGTAGATAATACTTTTTGTTATAAGTCTTAAATAGACAATAAGAAGGCCCTGCTCTTAAAATCCTGGCCCTTTTACATTTGAGTGTAGTTCCACTAATAATGCCACTATTTTCCAGCTTAGGGGAAAAGGGTGGGAAATGAAATTAAAGTGTTAAACATAATTTGAGGTTGCCCATTGAGTGCACAAAACACCCCTGTCTGCTTCTGAATCACCATGAATACAGTTGGTTTCTTCCACTTGATCATGCAGGTGATTAAATACTTTGATACTCTGAGATGATAAGGCAGTACCCCTTTATTGGTCACTGAACAGTAAGAGCCAATGCTTTAGTGGATCTTTAAAATGGGAATTTTCTGCCTGAGGATGACTATTGGCAAGAGGAAGAGACTCATCCCTGACCTGGCTAGCTAGTAGACATGAACTTTGAGAGGACAGTGTAGAACTGAGGGGAAGTTTAACAATGTCTGATCAGCAGTCCTGCAAGCTGCTCTGTAAGTTTAAGTTTCACCCTCCCTACAGGGCATAACAGTTATTAGTAGTGCTGTTTGTTCAGATTAATGAAGTCTTTCTATTAAAGCACACTTTGAGTATTTTGTCCTTAGCATTTCTTTTGTTTGTAGGAATTAAACACCTGTCCCAAACCTGATTCATATTGTTCATTGCATCCTTTTATATTCCCCAGTTTTGGGGAGCTCCTAGATATGAGCACAAATTAAAACTTTAAGTAAATTTTTCCTGGGGCTCTGAGGCTGGGATGTAAAGTATGTACAGAAATGGAGCTACCCCACTTTCATCAGATGGACACTCTCCTCCAGGACTGAATGTGGTTCAGATCATGTGTATGGCCCATAGCTGAGGAGCCCCTTATTGGAGAGCAGAGATGGGTATGTGTCCCAAGTCTCCTGGACTCATCAGTGATGTGTTACTGTTAGATGTGGGGAACTTGTATGGTATTTGATGGGATAATTCATCTGGAATTAGGATTTCCCTGAGAAAGGAACCTTGTCCATTTGCTTTTCTCTATTTTCACTTTTGTTCTTTGTTTTATTTCAACTTTTCTTTTTTTAAATTCTTTTCCTCTTTTTGCTTGAGTTCAGACTGGCCCTTTCTACGTATTAAGCAGAAAAAGCTCTGACAAACTTCGTAAAATGCTGTTTGTTTATTGAATTTGCATAACTTCCTATTTGGGGTTGTTTATCCAACAATGTTGGCATTATCAACTGTGGTAGGCCTGGGTCCATCCTAACAACTATTAGGTTTGGGACTGTCTAAGGCCTGGGCTGAGAAGCATCCTAAATGATATGTAGAACATGAAGAGATGCACCACATGGTTCTTTTGAGACTTTTTAGTACAAGTGTAGGGGGAGGTACTTGAAAGGACAATGTTTAAGCTTCCCTAGGCTCTCGCAGAACGTTCCATAATTGCAGATATGGACAAATGGGCCAGAGAAATCCCAGCTGGTTTTCTGAAAATAGCATAAAGTAACTAGAGAGAGAGTAGAACTAGGTGTCACATAGAATCATTCTTGCAGATTCCAGCTGATCTTGTGTTCTAGCTCAATGCTTGGGAGTTTTGTGAATGATAAAAGTCCTTATTTTCTGCCGGTGATGCAGTACTGAAGGGCACTTTGTGAACAACAGAGCCCTCCCCTTATTGGCTACTGAGTAGAAAGAGTCAATGACTGAGCAGATGTTTAAAGAGAGAATGGCTGCCCATTGATTCTTTTCCTTCAACCCTCCAGGTGGTGTGTGTAGTTCTGAGACTTTGTTGAGGAGTAGGGAAGGGGAGGTCTTTCTCCATCTGAAGACTACTGCTTCTTTGTGGAAGACAGAGAAGATGAATTCAAGTAGGTGATCCTGAACCCAGGCATAAAACTGCCTCTTCGTGTTTTCTTTCCAGAGTAGGTGACTGAAAATTGATCATGGGATGGAAATGTTGAGGCTTGAAGGTGACCTTATGAGTTTGAGAGGTCTTCAGGGCCTGGTTCCATTGGTTGAAGCTGAGTGATACCAGGGTAAGTCTCTGTATTAGAAAAGATGACCACTGATAGGAAGAGAAGCCCTAGCCTTCTCCTTGACTGACTGACTTTTTATTTTTTGTGTAGGAAATTAATACCAGTCTCATGTCTAATTTGTATAGTATATTGCATACCTTGCTATGCCCTCCTTTTGGAGATGCACTAGACTTGGGCCATGCCTTAAGTCATTTTCCCCCTAAGGGGCTGGGTTGGGGTTGTGATGAGCAGAAGAGTATGAAAAAGGGAGCCTAATATATTCATTGGAGGCCACAATGTTCCCCAAGACCGAATCTATTCTGATGATGTACATGGTCACAAAGCAAAGGAACACCTTAGGGGAAAGACAGTAGGCATAGGGCCCTAGACCATTCAACCTAGCAGCATGCTATGATTTTTAGTTATTGGAGAATTATAGCTGCAAGACCAGCTAATAGAATGTGCATGTCCATCCATCCAACAGAAACTACCCAGGAAAGTAGTCTTGCAGCAATAGCATTCAGTAAAGTAACATTTTGATCCTGATGAGATTGTGGCCAAAGGGAGGCAGAAATCTCTGATAACCTCACAGCCAAGCTCACAATTAAAGAACATGAAGACCAACTTTTACTTTAAAAAAATTAACTTCTCAAATAATGGGATACATAGTCTGAGATAGATATTGCCCAACCTCCCCCCAAAAAAACCAAAAAACAAACTTTAGTCTGAACCCAGCCTTTCTACTTGTAAGTCCCATAGAGATATGTACAACTTGAAAACATTTACTAAGCTGCTTCTGTTATAGACTAGAATGATAGAACCCATGTTCTATAAAAGGAGTCTTCATCCTAGACCATATCTACACTGTGGTCAATATCCAGATAAGTGAAGAATTCTGTTGATTTAGATAGAAGTAGGTCATCTATATAATCAACATACATACACACACACATATACATACTATATATAATTAAATGGTCTATTTCAGTCTCAGCGCAGTCTAGCCAATTTTCCTCTTTTTGCATGAGTTCCAACCCAGCTAAGACAGAAGATTCGATATGACCACATTCAGAGATAATGTAGTCATATTTCAATACTCTTCTCACAGATGTCCTATTTCTTTTCTCTTTCCATAGTCTACTTCACAAAGCTATCAAATTAGTCTTCTTACTGTGCCCTTTTGATTTAAAATAATAAATTGACTGATATTTATAAAGTATTTTAAAGGTCACAAAATGCTTTAGATTCGTTACCTCATTTTAACCTCAGAATTCTGTGAGGGTGGGACCTACCGGTATTATTCTCTTCATTTTACAATTCTGCGAGGTTAAAGACATGACCATGGTCCCACAGCCCCCAGCTATGAAGCATCAGAGACATGATTTAGACCTAGGTCTTATTTGATTCAAGGTGCAGCATTCTATCCACCACACAACATTGCCCCCTAATAAGGTCAACTGCCCTGATCAAAAATTTTCAGTCTTCTCTTCAGTTATTCATATTGCTTACAAAATAAAATATGCAGCTATACCTTTCACATTGTAAGGGTTAGGGGCGCCCCTTCCATCTAGAAAATGTATGTAAAATTTTTCGGCCTTCCCCTTCTGCCAGAGAATCTGAATTATGGTATCAAAAGATAAAATATGTTAATATTATACAATACTATGCATGCATTTCATGCATTTCTCAGTTTCTAAACTTTTTCTATCTCATCTGCTGGCCTTCGCATGTCATCTGCAGCTTCTTCAAAACTTCCTCCCCTCGCCCCGCCACCCCACCCCACCCGCCCAATTTCCATTCAATTTCTTATGCTGACCTTTGGTATATTGAAACTGTGATGTAGAAGGGATAACTGCGGTCTGTGTAGGCTGGTCCTCTGTAATCTGACTCTAATTTACCTTTCTCTTTTTATCACCCACTAATTCCTTTCAAATATCTGATTCTCCAGCCAAACTGGATTTCTTCTATTCCTCCATCAGCTCTACCTATCAAATTCACATGCATTTTTAATGTCCTCCTTGAAGCATTAGCTCATTCCCCTAGGATAGTATTTCTTTTTCTTTTAAATTCCCATAACACTGTATTTGGATCACTGTTATGATGCTTATTTCATATTTCCTTGCATTATATTCATGTATATATACATTTTCCTTCTCTTACTAGACTCTAATGTCTCCAAGGTCAGAGACTATCTTATTCAGATTTGTAGTTTCACAGAACCTAGCTTTCTGCCTTGTTCATAGTAAATATTCAGTAAATATTTGATGAGTGACACATGATATATTACTTGCTCCACACCACAGCTCAATGAATCCTCCCTTAACCCATCATAAATACTTTCTCAATCACTTCTCTTATCCAGTGTTTCCTTCCTCTTTAAGAACCTTCCTCACCCTACCCAATCAAATCTTTTAGACTGCTGTTTTCTTCATTCCCATGAATCACCTACACTCAAGACTTTGGTATTAAATAAGGATACAAAAAATGTGGAAAGATAGAGGAAATGATGCAGAGAGAAGAAAGAATGAGTACGACTATATACAAATAACAAAACATTAAAAGTTTACAAACAGAAGAGGACACAAATTAATGTTCATTAGTTTCATAAAAATGTAACGCATAAAGATTTTGTAATTTTATTTGGAATTTCATTTTATTTGGTCGTAGTTGTTGAGATAATAAATGATCTTTGTTTAATATATATAAACTTTATAATAAATTATTTTAAAAAGAAAAAAAAGAAATTTTCTCACCCTCGAATTAGGGTCTTGCTATTGAATATTTAAAATGATCAGAGATATATTTAAAAAAAATTTATAACCAGGGCAAATTGGCATGAAATGTTCCTTCAAATGTCAGAGGGGAATTGGCTTCTATGACCTAAGATCCCAGTATAGGGTGAGGACTCCAATTAGGAGCCCACTGCCAGGTGAAGCAGGGCTAGGCAGGAGAAAAATTCACCCAGGGGTAGGAAGAATGGGTACCTCCTGGTAGCTATCACTTTTAATGAATTATTTTTACAGTATGCCAAGCTTAATTGTTTCTACATGAAGAAATAATTGTAGGTCCTGTCTGTGTCCTCAGAAAAAGAATGCTTCAGTCCTCTAATCTTACTTGCTACTCTGTCATTCACCAATATATCCTTTCTTTGCCCATTTTCTTTGGAGTGGTAGTGAACAACATCACCTCAACACAACCCTGTAAGTGGCTATTTGTCCCATATTAGAAATCTAGGTGGCATAATGGCTAGAATGCTGAACTGGAATCAGGAAGGCCTGAGTTCAAATCCAGCCTCAGACACTTACTAGCTGTGTGAAGCTGGACAAGTTACTTAACTTCTGTTTGACTCAGTTTCCTCATTGGTAAAGTGAGGATAATAATACATCTATTTCCTATGATTGTTGTAAAGAAAAAGTAAAATAATGTTTGTAAAGCATTTTGCAAACTTTAAAGAATGATATAAATGCTAGTTATTATTATCATTGCTGTCCTACAGCTCTTTCCTTCTCTACTTCTAACAAAACCGGAAAAAAAGAATTTTACACCAGTAATTTCAACTAGTTCACTGGTTGTTTCAGGTTTTAGTGGGAATGAGTTTGTCACTGAGTTATCTCACTTATCTTTCAATTTCTCTCTCATTGTAGCTTGAATGACTTCATACCCTAGGATAACAGCTATGCCTGGGATTTACTTCACATGGACCTAATGATTTTTACTCATCTTGAGTTTCAATTCTCTTCGAACTACTTTTGTTCTGTGTTGTCTTCTTTCCTGGTCTGTTAACAAGCAATCTACACTGAATAATGATCTTATACCTTCATTGTTTTTCCTTTCTGCTCCCCAAACAGCTAAAATGGCTTTTTTTCCTATCCATCCAGCCAGTCTCTTCTTGTTCTGAGCTTTAATGTTTCTGCTGCTTTTCTTGCGTGATCATTCCGTTCTTCATCTGAAGCATCCTTCCTTGGCTTCTATCCTCTGTCTTTACATGTCTTTGAAAATTAGTAATTTGATGAGACCCCTGTGTATCCACATCAGTCTTTTAAGACAGTCCTGTCTTTCTACCTGAAATGATAGGAATCATTTCAATGTATATCTTCAGGATTTCATTCTTGACAGCTTTACAATCCTTTAAAACTCCACAGTTTCTGCAGAATTTGGGGCCCACAGTTCATACATCAACTTTCTCTAAATACAGGGTGAACACCATCCTAGTCCTAGTTTTCCCTCCTTGTATAATACAAACTTTAAGATATACTGATTGTTTTCTCTTAATACTTCCACAATTTTTACTTTAGTAACCAGTTCCCACTTATTGGTCAAAATCTATCCAAAACTGCAGTTCTCCTTTATAGATTCCTCTACTTTTTAAAGAACAAAATTATCATTAAGTAAGTCAGCAATTTGTCGTCTGCTTTGCTCTCAGTGGGTAGAGGACTCCAGCAGTCTGGAAGCTGTAGATATACTGAATAGAGTATGGGTGGGACTTGAGAGTCAGAAAGACGTGAATTTGAATGCTGCCTCAGATACTAACTACTTGTGTGAACCTACACAAGTCATTTCATAAGTCTTTCAGCCTTCGTTTCATCGTCTGTAAAATGAGGATAGCAATAGCATTTATCTCATAGTATTTATGTGAAGACCAAATAAGAAAGCATAGATAAAGTATTTTACAAAACTTGTGCTATACAAAGGTATATGAGTGCCGCCACTGTCACCAGCACCAATATCACCACTAGCACCATCACTGTAGCAGCAAGCACTCTAGCATACCCAGTATGTCTTGTTAGCACAGGTTCTTAGATCTGTTTTTCTAGGGAAGACTGCTCAAAAAGGGGTTAACAATCCTACTTTTAATTACATTCAGTAGTTCAGGGGAAGGGTCAGCACCCTGAACATCAGAGAAAATACAAGCAGAGGAGTTAGCACAAAGATCAACCAACAGGGCTCTTAACTGCCTGAATCAAAGCAATATTGCTATACACTTTACATACACCACTGGATCCAGAGAGCCTTTATATCTGAACAATTGGGGAGCTCTGAACATACGGCTACTCAGAGTCTCAACCAGGGAATCAAAAAATCCTTCTCATAAGCGAACCCCGCCCCCCAAGCAAAATACCAACTCAGAGTATATATACACTTCTCACAGCCAGAAGGCATCACAACCCTCATGACTCAGTGCCTAATTGACTTAGTACCAAAAGGTATGAAAGCCTTCCTACAAGCAAGCCTCCCCTAAGCAAGCTTCTCTCTCCCAATGGGCTCTGTAACTCAAGATGTATCACAGCTGTCACCTGAGCCAGAGCTCAAAACAGGTCACACAGGCCTATTAGTGGATGGAGAAGACCTTTCTATTCCATTAACATTAGAATCACCACCACCACCACCACTACCACCACCAGCACCATCATCATCATTTCTTCTCACCAGTACTGGATGTTTTGTCTCATAATGGCACCTTTGCATCTTCATGGCCAATTTCTGGAGCATGTGAAGTCTCACAGGCTCTAGCTCCCGTCACTATGAGAAGAACCTCATATCTTTTACAAACCTGCTAAAGGTCCAGTGGCCCTCCTACTTGGGTTCTGTGTCATTTTCTTCTGACCTCCAACTTCCTAATACAGACTATTATTCCTCTGCCTTTTTCTTTTCCTTTGGAGGTTATTTGAAAGGAAACTCATTTTCCCTGTTAATCAGGAGAATAGAGAGACATTCCTCTAATCCTTTAGACTCTGCTCCTCTCAGGAAACCAACTGGCCCTTTGAACATACATAGCTATACTTTGGCATTGGCAGAAACACAAGTATTTTGCATTTTTTGAATTTTTCAGGAAATTTTCACTGAAAGTTACTTTGCCCTTCTCATTTGCTAGGAATGAGCTCCTCAGTTCTCTCTTCAACTTGTGGCTAACTTCTGTGGCAAACTTGCCTGCCATATCTATTCACTGTGCCAAGAGCTTGGTCCAGACCCAAGTCATCGAATATTCTTGTGACTTGGTTTCTTAATCTATAAAATGGAGGATATGTTCATGGTCTCCCTTTCTCCTACAGTGTTTATTTTTAAGGGATTAAATGAAAGAACAGATGTGTCTTGCAAACATTTTGTAAACTAAATGTTTTGTGGATCATTAAGTTTTATAAAATTGTCAACTGATAACAGTAATAGAGGTAGCATGACCTAATGGTTCCAGAGCAGGCCTTGGAGTCAGGAATATCTGGATTCAAGTCCCATTTCTGACATATATTGGCTGTGTGACTCTGGAATGTCTCTCAATTTGTCAGTGCCCAGCCAACTCTCCAAGATTGCAATTGCAGAGTCAAGGCTGAGCTAGCTATATTGATAGAGGGGGCTTTCTCACTGGAAATACCCTATATCAAGGAAATCCATTAAAAAAGGTAATATTGACAATGGTAATGAGAATAATAAAAATAGAAATAAAAGTTTTTTATTCAAAAAGGAGATGTTATGTAAGTAGCACTTCCATAATTTCTCAGTAGCTAAACTATGAGGTGTTAGCCAGAGAGGTTACTGGCTCTGAACTGTGTCTTCTGCAGGTTTTAACACTCCTGGTCTGCTACACTGATTATCTGAGTTAATAAAGCACACAATGACTATTCAGCATTACAAATTCCAAAACTGTGAATTGGGAGAATTTGGGTCTGTCAGGATAAGGGATTTCCTTGTAACTTTCAGGGTTCTTTTTTCCCCTTGGAAATGCTATGCTTCAAATGAATAGCATAATATTATGGTACACATGAGACATTTCTACTAAATTAGCAGTCTGACAAGGTTAATACTGTCATGAATATTTCAGATTTTTACTAATGTAGCTGTGTACTCTGCCAAATTATCTGAAAGCAGCCAACTGATTTATATTCTTAACATACTGGATGTGACTTCCACATTTGGAATTCAGGTCATAGTATTTTTCAGCTAGAAAAAAAGTACTTCGGACATATTCCCTGAGGAAATTATTTGGCAAATCAGCTTGTCATTAAGTTGACTCATAGGTATCAGCATTATTCCCATACTTCAATGCATTTCTCTCTTGCTAGAAAAATGTAGTTCTTATAAAAGGTAGATCACCAGTGCTATCCTCATTTTATCTGGTTATTTAAAGAGGTTTTTATATTTACAACTCAATATTTTCTTGCTTCTCTTCAATAAATCTCTAATCATTATTCATGAGACCTTGTTTCAAAGTAAATCTAGTTTCCAGGATATACAATGTGGAATGTTAAAGTTGAAAGAGAACTTTGAGGTCATATAGCTCTTCTTGGCAGATAAGAGAATTGAGGCCCAGAGAACACCCCGAACCACACACCAAGAAGTGTGTAGAATATAATTTTCAGCACTCTAGTATGAAATAAAACTTATTGGAGCAGCCATTTGTCAGATCTAACTTGTTATTTGTAAGCACAAATTAAGGATTTTTTTTGATAAAAACCCTTAAATGTGTCTCATATGAACATAATCCTGAACTCTTGAGTGACTATTCTTTTTTTTAAATTTCTTTCTTTTTTCTTGTGAATGTGTAAGTGGACAGCTGACACTGGAAAGCAGACTAAGGTCTCTCTTTGTAGTGAAAGGCATGTTCAAATGTTTGCTTATCACTACACCAATGGACTGCCCTAACAAATCTCTTCTCATACTTCTATGTCACACATTGTGAATATATTTCCTAAAGTATGAGGACTGAATGGGAGGAAAAGCAGACAACCAAAAGCTAACTTGGTTGCTTGGGTACTAATGCAGCTCAAAAGAGATTTATTAACCATTTCTACAGAACAAAAATCATTCTATGGAAGAAAGATGAATTTAAAAGGATAGAGGACACTAATTTTATTGCAGCTAACCTAAAAATGAAACATCCCTCTTAAGATAAAGTACAAGAACTGGCTAATTGTGCAATAAAATTACCACTGTTAAAACTGTAGTAAGAACACATTTTCCAAGGACTTCATTAAAAATAATTTCAACTAAATTTTCTTCCATGAGAAGCTGTAAATTTGACCTGATGGATTCTCTTATGATGCAGTTTCCTGGGTTGTGAAAGTTTGTAAGGATTTCTCAATAATGTGCTATTGTCCTTTGTACTGAGTTTTATCTGTGATATCAGAATGGGCATCACAGTAGTCAGGCTTTATCTTTCACAAAAATACATTCCCAGGAACCAGACTGAAGATGTTTTCTGGTTATTTGAAAGGAAACTTCCCCTTCCAAACCCTAGCCAGATTTGTGGAGAGAAGCACAACAAAAATGAGCTTAAAGCAGGATTTCTCATTCAGCATCAGAGGCTCCATTTTATCAAATGAAATAACATATGTAAGATTCTTTGAAAAGCTTAAAGTGGTATATAAATGCTACCCACTTGGTAATTCCACTAGTGATGACTAAGAGCTGGGAGCTTATATAGTCTAAGATTTTTGAATGATTCAGTTTTATTCCTTATAAGTGAATTTTACTATGAAGGTGATGAGGGAGTAATAGTGAACTCTGACAATGCAAGTGAAGAGTTCGGTGGATCTGGCTGAGAAGAAGAATGAAGGGGTTGAGGTGGAAACCGGTACTTTCATTCTGTTATAGATGAGAATTGGGGACCAAGACTATGGATCACAGATGTAGATGTAGAACTAGAAAGGAACCGTGCGTTTATCTAATCTTGATTCCTCACGTGACAGACAAGGGAAAAGAGACACGAGAGGACAAGTCACCAGCCTGATGACACATAAGTAAGGAGTAAATAGCAGACATTATATTTAATCTCAAGTCCTCTAAATCTAGTGCTTTTCTTGGCTGGAAATGGTAATGATGGGACTTGAAATTTGGAAGAGTGACATTTCATAAATTGATTAAAGACCTACAATAAGAAAGTTTCCAGGTATTTTCCCAGTAATTAATGTGGGTAGCTTGGATAAACTGTGTAAACACTTAAGGGTGTTGTTTTCTTGATTAAAAAATGGAAGATGTTGGAAATTTTTTTTGAGAAATTATTTTATTTGGTGTTGTAATTTAAGGGCTGTTTATTTTTTTGAATTTTTTTTCTAGGCAGAAATAGTGGAGTGGGGAAGGGAAGACATTGATTTTACCAAAAGCTTTCAATTTCTCCAATGTCTCAAAATTTGTATAAAATCTGAGACTTCGTATTGATAATGGAGCATTCGGTAAGTGGGTCACATAAATTGTATCTGATTATTTTCTTGCTTTAGGTTTTGTTATTTGCTGTCTGTAATTCAAAAGTGCTCCAGAAGTTTGACATTAATTACTTGAAATAGCAAAGCGGTGTTCTCATTCCCGATGCCACACAGTCACTAATTCATTTCCCTCATGTAAATTACGTGAAAATGTACTCTTCATGCAGCTGACTTCTAATTATACTGACTGCTAGAATGGTGACAGCCCTGGATGCTAGTGCTGAGGAGCAGAAGATAAAATAACTAACTTCCATATTATCCTGCCAAAATGAAAATAGGGCATGTTTGCAGCCAGCCAAAGAGTCACTTAGATCAGCAAGGGATTGAGCTCTGTGGATAATGGGTGGTCAGTGCATTAGATGGACAGCACCCCCTTTTTTGAGAGGGAAAGAATTGGCTAACTGGAACATTTACATGTGCACATGTAATCTAAGGTATTCTCAGTATTTTTGTGAATATAAAAAAATACATTTCCAAAATAATCACATTAAAAGAAAACACAGACTAATTTTCATGTTTAAAATTGGTGTCAGACCAAAAATCCAATGTCACTGGGTGAATTCCTAGCAAAACAGCATTTTGCCTCACCTGCTCAAAGATCAAGGCTTATTTCAGTCCAAGCTTGGGAAGGTTTTGGAAGTGTAGAACTAGCTAGTCATCTTAAACTCAAAATATCCAAAACAGAATTCATTATCTTTTCCCACAAAACTTCCCTCCCTACCTTCCCTGTTGCAGTCGAGAGCAATGCCATCTTCCCAGTCTCAAGCTTGCAACCTAGATGTCATCCTTTATTCCTCACTCCCAGCATATCCATGCTATTGCCAAGGTTTTCTGATTGAACCTTTTCAATATCTCTTGAATATGCCCCCTTCTCCCCTCTGTCACTGCCACACTATAGGCCTGTACTACTGCAATAGCCTGCAATTTACAGAAGCAAATAAACATAATAACCTTGCATTTGACAAGTGTAAAGACTTAAGATTTTGGGATAAGAACTCATTATTTGGTAAAAATTGTTAGGAAAACTAGAAAGCAGTATGGCAGAAACTGGGCGTAGACCAATATCTTACACCGTTTGCTAAGCTAAGGTCAAAATGGATACATGATATAGATATAAAGGGATCTATTACAAGAAAATTAGAAGAACATGGAGCATATTAACTTATCAGACATATGGATAGGTGAACAATTTATGAATAAACAGGAGATAGAGAGCAAAGTTGGGTGTGAAATGGATAATTTTGATTCTATTAAGTTAAAAAGGTTTTGTACAAATAAAAAAATGTAGCCAAGATCAGAAGGAAAGCAGAAAATTGGGAAACATTTTTATAGACAGTTTCTTAGATAAAGATCTCATATCTAAAATGTATAAAGAACTTTGTCAAATCTATGAGAATATGAGTCAATACACAATCAATAAACGGTCAAAGGATATGAACAGGTAATTTTCCAATGAAGAAATCAAAACAATTTATAGTCATATAAAAATGCTCTAAATCATTATTGATTAGAGAAATGCAAATTAAGACAGCCTTGAGATATCATTTTACTCCCATCAGCTGGCCAAAATGATTGAGGAGAAAAGGAACAATGGATGTGGAAAAATTGGAACAATAATTCATTGTTGGTGGAATTGTGAACTGATCCAACCATTTTGGAGAGCCATCTGGAATTATGCCCTAAGAATTATTAAACTACCTGTACCCTTTGAACCAGCAATACTACTGCTTCATCTATTTCTAAAGATGATTAGGGAAAAAGGAAAAGAGCCTATATGTTCTAAAATGTTTGTAGCAGCTCTCTTTGTGGTGGCAAAGAACTGGAAATTTCAGGGATGCCCATCAATTAGGGAATGCCTGAACAAGTTGTGACATATGATTGTGATGGAATACTACTGTGCTATAAGAAATGATGAGCTCAATGATCTTAGAAAAACATGGAAAGAATTTCATGAAATAATGAAGATGAAATGAGTAGAACCGTGAGAACACTGTGTACCATAACAGCAATATTGTTTTAAGAATGATCATGAGCAAATAAGTTATTTTGATCATTATAAATACCCAAACTAACTGTACAGGGAATATGAAGATGCTAACTGCATCCGGAGAAAGAACTGATAGATAGAAGTATGTGTACAATAATTTTACACGTATACACCTACTTGTGTCTAAGGTCGGGGGTGGGGTGGACAATGGGGAACGGAAGAAAAAAAAGAAATTCACATAATTTTGTTATATATCTGAAAAGAATAGCAAATTGTGCATAGTAGATTTGCAGTTTCATGTGTGATCATATTTTTTATTTTACTATATTACGGAAATGCTTTTTTGCCATAAATTAAAAATAAAATAAATGAAAAAAAATAGCCTTCTGCTAAATCTGCCTGTTTCAAGTTTCTCCCCACTCCAATCCATACTCCATTCAGGCACTAACGTGATTTTCCTGAAACACAGGTCTGATCATATCACTGCCCCCACCCCCGCTTACCCTCTATGCACTACTCAATAATCTGCAGTGACAGTTCCAATAGTTCCAGTAGCAAATACAAAATGCTCTGTTTGGCATACAAAGTCCTTCAAGACCTAGCCTTCTCCCACCTTTTCAGTCTTCTTACACCTTACTCCCTAACCAGTATTCTTCTATCCAATGACAATGGCCTCCTGGCTGTTCCATGAATAAGATACTCTGGGCATTTTCTAGGGCTGTCCTCTATGCCTATAATACTCTCCCTCTTATGCTCCAATTACTGACCTCCCTGATTTCCCTTAAATTCCAATTAAAATCTAACCTTCTACAGGCAGTCAGTGCTTTTCCTCTTTAATTATTTCCTTTTTCCTGTATAGCTAGATCTCTATGTGATCTATCTATCTGTCTATCTATCTACCTATCATTTATCTTACTTTAAATATATTTGTATGTTGTCTCCCATTAGATTATAAGCTTTTTGAGAGCAAGGACGTCTTTTGCCTCTTTCAGTATTTCCAACACTCAACACTGTGCCTGGCACTTAATAAATATTGATTTATTTATTTGCCAGTTCATTCCATGCATTTCTGGGGAATCAAGTCCACTCTGTGGCAAATGTGGTGGTCATTTAATTCAGAAGCCCTTTTCTGATATGATTCTGGTCTTGGTTTATTTACTTTGAAATTTATAAAACACTTTCCCTACAACCAGTCTGTGAAGCAGATGATTCTAGGAGTTTTGTATCTCCATTTTATAGATAAGGAATTTGCAGCTCTTGGAAACAAGATGGCTTGGCCAGCCTCATACCTCTAGAAAGTGTCAGCATCTGGATTTGAATCCAGGTCTTTTTTGACTCTGGAAGTAATCATTCTTTCCACTAGCCTCTCAAAATTGACTATTTTTTTGAGTGGCATAATTTTATTGTTTTCTTTTTCAAGATTGACTCTCGAATAACTTAGCTTTCTGTAAGATATTTCCAAACTAGAAACAACTTTGGCCCACTATCCTTCATAATGTTCTGTATACCTCTCCTTCCAAATCTGGTCACATAGTCTTAGGCTAGTTAGTGGGCTCTGCGATTGAGAAGTGATGTTAGGTTTACTTCCAACATATCTCCCTTTGAAACTTGCATTTGTTAACTCATTCCTTCGTATTTCTTAAAACAAACAGTACAGTCATAAGAAAGAAAAGGATAGCACAGTGACATTCATTATGGGACTGACACAACTAATTGCACTCAGTATATTTTAAGGTGGTTTTAAAAATTCTTCAGTGTAGGACCCTGTTAATTATTTTAGAAGCAAAGTATATTTCTGACACAGATTGCCACATTTTCAAATATTAACACAAATTAACTTAAATTATTGTCTCAAGAAAATTAAAATAAGGTTAAAATTGTCTACAGTCGACAATTTTACTTCAGAGGAACAGTTATTGGTGGAAGAAATTAAATTAATTAAATGACTTTTTTAGAGCTCTTCCTGGAATATTGCTGAGTGATCTATGCATAGAAATGGGAACATTTTGTTCTCATTGCAGTGATTTTACTGAAAACACTTCTCTGTAGCCAAAAGGCTGGGATAATGCTACCCGTAATGAGATTTACTCAACATTTATGACAAAGGCAAAAAAAACCCCTGTTTTTAATAAAGTGATATTTTGAAAAAAAGTCTAATTCACTAGATGGCATTGATGATTTTTGTTCAACTCAAAAATTGTAGATTATAATTAATTCCTTACTATTACAGCAAAGACTCCATCAGCCAAATGTCTCAGCTTTTGAAATTGTTTAAAAAGAGGGGATGACAATGGGTATGTGTTCTTTTTCTTTACCATTGCATTAAAAATGATTTCAGTTTCTTCTGAGTGTTCCCTAATGGGTAAAACTATCGTATTTAGTACGTATTCATTGATTATAAACACTGTTGTTATGTCACTTCCCTGCTCAAGATTTTACAATAGTTCCCTATTGCTCACCACATTAAATGAAAACTTTTCTTATTAGCTTTCAGAGCTTCCGTAATCTCACCCCATCTGCTTTATCCAGGCTGTTTTTCACCATTTCCCAGCATCTCTAACAACAACAACCACCCTTTTGGGGTTAATCAACATACCCATTGGCAGGACAGGTCCCAAGGGACAGGTTTCTACTACTCCCAGGTTGTAGGAGTGACACTGAGAGTCTAGGTTTCTACTACTGTCATACATAAGGCCTGAGCTCTATGCTCATGGACAACTGGTCAATCAGATTTAATTATATATTTAGAAAAGCATATTAGCCAAGGTGTTATAATATGAACAGTTAGTACAAAATATTCCTGTATACCCGGGTCAATTTTCCTCTTGCATAGACAAGGTCCCTGGAGAAAGTGGGCTCATACTTAGAGTATAATACTAAGACATTAAATGGCCAATTGCTGATATTCCTTTAACTATTTAAAGTCTGAAGAGGTGTGACTAACTTATGTGGTTAGGCTATCAGTCATCTCCTTTAGCAAAAGTGGTTCACACCTGATAAGAGATCTTAAATATACTTTTAAAACTTTGTTGTGACATGACACTGATTACATTAAGTGACGGGGTGTGGGTAGAGTAGAATATTTTTACTTGATGCCTTATAGCCTATATTAGTCCCATATCAAGTTCAAATTCCTTTCTCTATCTATTTTAAAACTCTGGCATAATTTATCTCATCTCTCTAACCTACTTCCCACTGTACCTCATGTAATTCCTACTCCAGACAAATCTATTCACTATTCTTTGAATATGTTATGTTTGACTACTATGTTTAAGTTTTTGTTCATGTTCTTTCCTCCCCTTGGGAATGCCCTTTTTCTTCACCTCCAATTATCTAATTCTTACTCTTTCTTCCAGATTCAGCTCATATGACACTTTCTTATATTATTCAATCTTAACAATCATCTCTTAATCTAATAGACAAAAAATCAATAATTTCTAATATACAGCATAAGGAAGTCAGGGTTACTGAACTCCATGAAAGTAGGCTGCATCAAGATTATTTTCTTCAGTTCTTGTTGCCCCATTTTAGGAAGACATTAAGAAAATAAGAACAAACCAACTATATCATAGATGTTAAAAGAAACTGAGATGCTTATACTGAAGATTAATTTACTTGGGGAGGAGAGGAGAACAAGATAGTTACCTTCAAAGATTTGAAGAAGATGTTATTCAGGAGAAGAATTAGCCTTCTTATGGTTCTACAGGCAGAATTAGGTAGGATTGAGGATGGAAGTCACAGGCAGGGAGATTGAGACTTAACAGGAAAGGGAAATATTTTCTAAGAATTAAAACAATATGGAAATCAACTTGGTTGCCTTATTGAGATAGGAAATTCTCTCTTGTAAAACGTTTTTAATCAGAATGTGGATGATCACCCATCAGGGATCAGTTAGCCGATAGGCATGTATTTAGTACTTACTATGTGCCAGGCATTGTGCTGAGCACTCAGGATACAAAGAAAGGCCAAAGAAGTTGTAAGAGATCCCTGGATTAGGTGGCACTTCAAACTATATGTACTCTAAGGGTCTTTTCAACTAGGAGAGTCACAGACTTTTAGAGCTGAAAGGATGTTAGAAATGGTTTGAGTCAACTCATCCATTTTACATTTAAGGAAACTAAACAACGAAGTAGTTAAATGATTTGCCCACTTTCATACCTAGCCAGTTGCAGAGATCACACTAGAATCCAAGGCTCCTTACTCCCAATCCCTTGCACTTCCTACAATAGCATACTGTCTACCTGTTATTTTCTTCTCTGTATCCTTTTGCATTGAACCACTTAATCGATGAATCACAAATGTAGAATGCTACACTAAATGACAGCCAATCAAAACCAATCTGGCTTGTAGCATCAAGTTGGATGCAGCTAATTTGGAGAATTATTGTTCTGCTGCTAAAAAGTAAAGGAATGGAAGTGTAAAGATTAATTATTGTCACAAACTACATAGGATCCTAGATTTAGATCCGGAAGGGATCACTTTATTCAATCCCCGCATTTTACAAGTCAGAAAAATAAAGCCTGAGTGTTTTCGTGACTTGCTAAAGATCACAAAGGTAGGTAGTGGCAGAACCAGGATTTAAGTCATCTGACTTCATATGTAGGGCTTGTTCCAATACACACCCAATACTTTCCATCACTCAGAACTTCATTCATAAGGATTGGGATAGGGACATGAATTGTGATTTCTCTGGTATAGGGAACTCCCTGGTAAGGAAAGTCCCTATGCAAATGCTAGTTCTCGCCTTCTCTGCAATTGATATTTTAGAAAGTGGTTCAGCTCACTGAGAGGTTAGATGACTTGCCCAAAGTCATATAGCCATAAACATCAGAAATGGGACTTGAACCCAGGTCTTCCTAGATTGAAGGTCATATTTTTATCCACTATGCCAGGTTCTCTTTACTATACTTAAAGGGTAGTATAAATATCAGCAGATCCATCACTAAGCATGTAGGACACAGAAACATGAGTTTCTTCCTTTATCCAATGTATATTTTTCACTATTACTTTAGCCATTATATTTTCACATAACCATTCCATTACACATGCTGGAAACCTGGGACTTTATCTTACACTTCTCCTTACCAAGAAATCCTGTTAATTGTACTTCCTGTAGTTCTTGCTTCCAACTCCTCCTTTCCATTTCAGCTGCATTAGCCCAATTCAAGTACTAATTGCCTCCTTCCTGGCCTATTGTAACAATCTCCTAACCTGTCTTCCCTCTTCCAGTCATTTTATTTGTTTTTCATATTGACCGTTGGCTTGTTTTTCTTAATGTACAACTGTGATCACATTTCTACTAGTCTAGAAGTTTAAATGACATCTCATCCCCTACAAAATAAAATCTAGACTTCCTAGCCTCATGTTCATGGTCCTACCTAACCTGGCTCAGTTCAATGGCTTATTTCATTGTATTTTTTAAATCCTAACTAGAGAGAAATACCAGATTCCAGATGCCCCAGGGGGCTGAAATTGAGAGGGCAATGACAACTTTTGCATTCTTTCTATAGCACAGAAATATTTCAGTTTAGCACTAAGGGAACAGTAACAATTCATTAAAACAGGAAGCGCATCCTCACCACTACAGTGGGCCCAGAGGCAAGCTTCTCTGCAGGTGACCCTACCTGCCAAACCTGTCAGGTGCTCTGTCAGGGCCTCCCCTTCATAACTGAATTGCCCTGGGCATCAAGACTGCTGATTTATTCTTCATGGTTGTTATAATTTAGCTAAACTAAACTCACCCAAACATTCCCTAAGCTTTCCTGACACTGTACCTTTGCTCAATGAATTCTAGATGTCTGGAAGTCACCAGTTCATGTCCTTAACTGTGTCCCTCAAAACCCTACTTCCCCTTCAAAGCCCACACCAAATGGCTCCTTCTGGCAGCCTTTCTTCACACACACGCACAATCCTCCTCCCATGCCCTCCACTGAACTGACCTCTTCCTCCTCTCATAACCATTTGCATTTCTCTCACATCTAATTCTATTTTATTTTATACTTATTTTGTACATATGCCTCATGTCTCCCACCAGATCACAAACTCCCTGAGGGCAGGAAGTAAATCTTATTTATTTCTTTTAGTGTTTAGCATAGTGCTTTAAAAATGATTGACACATGATCAATCTGTTTTTAATTAAATGACATTGAATTAAACAATTTTCATGTCTCTCCTCGGTTAAGGGGGGAAGGGGATGGCAGGACAGAGAATCCGGACCTGTGATTTGATTAGTGCGATGAACTCCTGGTGTGAGAATTCCCTCTACAGATTGAGACTAGTAATTCTTCTGTAACTTTCCAGTCTTGTGGAGAGGCTTGGGGCATTGAAATGACTTGCCCATGATCCATGGCTAGCGTGTGTCTAAGGTAGGACATGAACCCACATTCTTCCTGACTCCAAGGTCAGCTCTCTATCTGTAGAACCATAAAATTTTGAGAGTGGAAGAGACCCAGAAGCTTTCCAGTCTAACTCATACCTGGAAAGAATATTCTCTATAACATACTCGGCAAATGGTCATCTAGTTTCTGCTTGAAAACCTCCAATGAGAGGTAATCCCTTATGTCCCGAGGAAGCTCATTTTACTTTTGGATAGCTCTAATTATTGGAAAAAGTTTCCTTATAGTGAAGCATGAACTAACCCTCTTTATAAATTCCACCCATTGCTCCTTGTTCTGCCCTCTAGAAGCAAAGAGAACAAGCGTAATCTCCCTTGCACTTGAAAGCTACTTGAAGACAGCTATCATGTCTTCCCTAAGTCTTCTCTTCTTTAAGCTAAAAAACACCAGTTCCTCCAGCTAATCATTGTATGTCATGAACTTAAGACTTTTTGCCATCCTGGTTATCATTTCCTATACACATTCCAACTTATGAATGTCCTTCCTAAACTGTGGCCCCCCAGAACTAAACGCTGATGCTATCTGGCTAGGGAAGACCTAGTACACCTCCTTATTCTTGTTCCTCTCACTTGATTCTAATGATAGCTTTGGGATGTGGAGTTGGGGTGGGGGTAGGGATGGTGGTGCTGACCATTCTACTGTTGGCTCCTATTAACCTTGTGGCCCAATTAAACAGTCAGGTGTTTTTCAGACAAGGTGCCATCTAACTATTCCTTCTCCATTTATACTTTCAAAGTTGTTTTTGTGAACACAAAAGAATCATAGACCTAGAGCTGACAGAGACATGACGAGCCATCTAGTTCAACGTGGTCATTTTTAAAATGAGTACACTGAGATTCCCAGGCACCTTTGGAACCTTAGTCTTATGCTTCCAGAGGCAGTGCTCATCCCATTGTTCCTCAGTCTCTCCTTTTTAACATTCCTTGTTAGTGATCTTCATCTTATTAAGATCAGTCTAATGCTCCAGACAAGTGGTTTCAAAATGTTTTGATCTCATACTCTTCACATCCCAGTCACTAATATTTTTCAATACATCCTCCAATCTATGTATATTTACTTATTTATAAATTATAGACTATATTGATAATCATTTATATTATAAAACTTACAGAAAATAAAAATTTTAAAAGATGAGATAATGGTGAAAAATATTTGACAGGAGTTTACTGAGTGGGAAAGTGACATGAGCAGAACCATGCCTTAGGTAGATCACTCTTTTCTGGAGCTATATTGAGGATAGATTGAAGGGGGGAGACTTGATGGAGGGAGGTCAAACAGGAAGCTATTGGAACAGTCTTTGAGAGAAGTAGTGAGGGTCTAAACTAGGGTGGTGGTGGTGGTGGGAGTACAGAGAAGGGGGCAGATTTGAGAGATGATAGGTAGAAGCAATAAGATACGACAACTGATGTGTAGGATGAGGGAGAATGAAGTTAAAGTTGTGAATCTGGCTGACTAGAAGGATGACCTCAACGTGATAAGGAAAGTTGAAAGGGATTTGAGGACAAAGAAAATGCAATGCGATCTCTGATCTGTTTCAATCCATATGGGCTTGTTCATCCTGTATGACTCCCACTGTCACTCAAAATAAAAACAAGGAAAGCAGGACTTTTCCTCATCAATCACTAACCTGGAGTGGAAATAGTCTTAGGATTGTCTGCCCTACCCATGAAGTGCCCTGGGGTCAGGGGATGATGTGCTTGGGGGTTGTGTGTGTGTGTGTGTGTGTGTGTGTGTGTGTGTGTGTGTGACATTTTTCCAACAGCATCTATGTGACTTCTCTTGCACATGCCTGAGGGGTAGTTAGTTTATAACTGCCCCGAGGAGCTGAAAGATTGGAGAGTGGAGGTGGGGTAGAATTGGGAGTTTACACAGGGGAGAGAGAAGGCAAAATGAGGAAATGTTGAGGGACAAGGAGAGTTATGGGGATGCTTAGTTAATGCTCATGATTAATTATCAAAGTGAAGTTGGGATATAACTCATCATTCCCCCATCTAATAATATGATCACATATCCCTTGAGGTAAGTCTCCCATTTTGGAGACCACTGCTCTTAACTATGAACATCTTTTTGGCTTATGATTCTTATTTGCTATACAATACTATATATTGCTATTATGTATTCCAAAACCACAGAGGAAAACATTACTGCCTCAGTAAATAAAATTTTGCACATTTGAAAGAAGGCAAGTCTGGGTTCTAGAACTAATATTGTCAAGAATTAGCTGTTGGTACCAACTTTATCAGGATTCATTTTCCTTATCTACAAAACAAGGAGACGGGATTACCTTCTAGATCTCAAATTCTTTCATTCCAATGACTTCATTTTGTTTCCAGGGCTCCAACAAAACATTACCTAAATAAAAGCCTACAGCTTCTAATAAAATCCCCTGAATCCCTCACCCAATGGTAGTTTGACAATACAGTAAAATGGAAAATGCTCTGGAATAAGAGACCAGTGATCTGGATTTGAATAAAGAGGTTCTACCAGTTCCACCAGTATAATATTTGTCAAGTCACTTTACCTATCTATTTCCTCAGCTGCAAAACAAGATTGTAATAGATCATCTGTAAGGGCCTTTCTTTTGAGCTCCAAGTTCCATGATTCTAGGACAATGTTATTTTTAGATAAAACAAAAAGTCAACTTGAGTTTAGCTACAAACAAAAGTATCTCATTTCCCTCCTCAATAGCTAATTCTCAAACAGTCAGAATTCAGAACACATGTTGTTTGATTTACAATGGCAACTGGTAATTTGTATGAGCAAGACTTAATTTGGAAGAATGCACATGTCATTTTTTTTTCATATCTAAGCAAGAGTTACAATTAGGTTGATTCATACACTGTCACCAGTATATCCACGACAAGCAAAATGAACAATGAGAACTTTTAAAAGAGGTCTTTGATAAAGCAAGCTATTTTTCAGTTGTGTAATTAATACTAAACATTAATTTTCCCTATTTTCCTCTTGTATTTGTCAGGTTCCCTGTAATATTATAGCCTTTGAGAAGATAATTAAATTATAAAACTAGCTCATCTAAATCAGTGAATTGAAAAAAAAAATTATTTTACCTGCCCCTAGGTTTTTTCCTGTTCCCCATAAAGGGGGACAGGACAGTGTTAGTGGAAACAGTAATGAACTGGATGTCAGAAAACTGGAGGTTAGTTCCGTGTACTAGGCCACATAAGTTCCCAAAGTGGGTGACACCACCCCCGGGGGCACTAGAACTATTGGGGGGGGGGTCCGTAGTAGGTTTGAGTGTAATTTGAGGGGTTGAATAAAATTAAGGGGGCCAAGGAACCATAAAGAAAGAAGAGAAGACGAGAAAATTTTGAAAAACTGTTTCGACATGCTTCATCTGTTGTGTAACAGAGTTGTAGTCATAGTGATTAAATTATTTTCCAAATAAACACACAAAATGCAAGTTATAAGTGATCGATCAGTAGTTGTCTGCCTATAGGTCTTAAAAAGGAAGTGCTGGCAGGTGAGTGTCTTGCATGTTGTCGGGAAGTCCAGCATGCCTTGGCAGGAATATGTGTATGCAATGACTTGTTTACAATATGATGCTATATGGTTACATGATGCAATATTGCATCATCAAAATTTCTATGCAGGAAAATCACAAATTTACAATAAATTATTAAATTTAAGATGCATCATTTTAATACATATATTTTTGAATTATGCAAATTCCAAAAAAACATTAAAGGGTTAAAGAAAGTAGATTTCGGGGGGGGGGTGGTGAATAAATTTTTTTGAAAACGGGGCAGTAGACCCAATAATTTTGGGAACATTCCTAAACTAGGGGTATTACCTTACCTTTCCTTTTGAGCTCCAAGTTCCATGATTCTAGGACACTGTTATTTTTAGATAAAAGTTGACATATATCTTACTAGGTGTATTGTCTTTCTCATTTACAATACTCATTTATGTGCAGATAATGTAACCTGCACATATTTCATCAGGCTTGTTTTGAGGATAAAATGAGAAAATGAACATAGTTTATACGTACTATGAGCTATGTAAGTATAATCCGTTATCTTTCTTGATAGTTCTGTGATTTCAGCATCTTTGCCCATGTTTCTCCAACTGAAACGCCTCTATACCTTCTCTTATTTTCCATGTTCTCCCGTAAATCTCCAAAGAACTACTCCTGACCTCTTGCTCTTTTAGCATCGTAGGTTCTCTAAGTTTTGTCTCATCCTTTTTTAGATCTGCATCTTTTCCTTCTCCCTTTATTAATTAACGATTCTCACTGGGTGATGGTCTATACAATACTGTTGCAGTACTTTAAAAATATATATTTTTTAAATTATTTGTTAAATATTTCCCAATTACATGTAAAACTTTTTTGACATTCATTTTTTGAAATTTTGAGTTCCAAAGTGTTGTCCCTTATTCTTGCCATATGAGTGAACCATCTCCTTTTCTGATAATGGATGTTCTCAAGATTTTATTTTAAATTCCACTTTACCTATGCAATTTTTCAATAGTAACACTATGCTATATATTTATAAGCATGGTGCATTTGGGGTTAAAAAGATTAAATTCTCCCGAGATCAAAATGTTTCTGTTTTATAGCCATGTAGTATCAATGGGACAATAGTGAAATGAACCACTACCACCACAGCCCTAACCTGCCCCTCCTTCCCTACAATAATAATTTACATTCAAGGTATACAAAGTACTCTTCATATATCATTTCACTTGATTATCACAACAACAGTGTAGGGGTAAATACTACAGGTATCATTATTTCCAGTTAGCAGGTAAGAAAACTGAAAGTTAGAGAGGTTAAATTACTTGCTCCTGTTCACAAACCTAGAAGGATTTGAACTCAAGTCTTCTGCACTCTATATACTATTATATGCTGTTAAAGTTATAGGCTTTTAAAAAAATTGTTGTTGTACTGATTTTTATTCTATAGCAAACTGTAATATAGCACAAGTGTAGAATAGTCACTAATTGAAATAATTCTCATTGAAGTTCAAGCAGAATCTAGATATGACCTCTTCCCAAGGATGCCTTAGAGGGGTTGGCTCCATCAGTGTTGTAACTGAACTAAAATCGTAAGCTTGCATGATGTTAAAGCCTGAAGAGGCCCTGAAGGTTTTTAAACTTCACCCTATCCCTTGTTAGGGAGGAAGAAATGAAGCAGAGAGGTTGACATATATCCTACTAACTAAGGGCAGATCTATGACCAGATCCTAAGTATTCTGCCTCCCAATCTGTGCTGCTGCTATTTCATCCTTTTTTTACCCTTCAATTCTATGATTCTAAGGCACTTCAGCTAAAAAGTACATCCCTAAGAACTTATCCCTTGCTGATTTCAATATATGAGATTTGCTTAAGGCACATGCAAGTTCCCAAAGCTTGTACATGTCAGTGAATTCCTTAAAGCCCACCTACTCAATAAACTCTCGTGGCTCTTTGTTATCTCAAAGATCAAATATAAATTCATTTGTTGGACATGTAAAGGTCTTAGAGGCAGCTAGGTGGCTCACTGTACAGAGTGCTGGGCCTGGAGTCAGGAAAAACTGAGTTCAAAACCAACTTCAAACACTTACTTGCTGTGTGACCCTAGTCAAGTCAATTAACCAACATCTGCATCAATTTCCTTCAACTGTAAAATGGGAATATCTATCTTCCAGAGTTATAAGGATAAATGAAAAACTATGTGTAAAGGGCTTAACACAATGCCTAGTATAATAGGTACTTAATAATTCCTTCTTTCCTTCCTCCCTCCTTCCGCCTTCCTTCTTTCCTTCCTCCCTCCCCATGTTCCTTCCTTCCTTCCTTCTTTTTTTCCTTCCTTCCATCCCTTCCTTCCTTCCATCCCTTCCTTCCTTTCCTTCCTTCCTTCCTTCCTTCCTTCCTTCCTTCCTTCCTTCCTTCTCTCCCTCCCTCTCTCCCTTATCAGTCTCCATCTTACCTTTCCAGACTTCTTGAACCTTGTTTCCTGACATGCCCTCTACGGTCCAGGTATACTGGCCTTTTTGCTGTTTTTCACACATTACATTCCACCTCCCATCTCTGCACTTTTCAGTAGATTTCTTACATGCATGAATGCTCTTTTTCATATTTGCCTCTTGGAACTGCCAGGTTCTTTTAAGACTCAATTCAAGTACTACTTCATACATGCAACCCATCCTGATTCTGCCAGCTACTAGTGCCTTCCCTCCAAAGTTGCAGTGTATCTGCTGTGTGTGTGTGTGTGTGTGTGTGTGTGTTTTATGCCCATATTTGCATATGCTTTCCCATTTAAAATATAAGCATCTGGAGGCTAGAGACTGTTGGTGACTCTGTGAATTTGCCTAGCCATTCTGGAAAATAATTTGGAATTATGCCACAAAAGTTACTAAATTGGACATACCCTTTGACCCAGCAATTATACAAGGGTGTTTGGGAGCCAGCTTCTACCAGCTTAGGAGAGGCGATTATTCAATTCTCAGTGTAAACATTTATACCTCAGTAGAAGACTAATGCTACAAATCAGCAGAGGATTTATTATTTTGTTTATTGTAAGAAATCACCATTGTCAGCACACCTCTGTAGCAATAGCAATGCTTTGCTTTTGTCTTTGGCACACAGCAGGCTCTTCTTACAACAGTGCCCTCTCACTTGCCTGACTCAGGCAGACAAGTTTTAAAACCAGATATTGTTGATTCCAAGTCCATTGCTATACCCATTACACCATGGTATCTCTACCATTTGAAACATACGAAACTTTAATTTATCCAAATCTTTAGCACTTCATTCCATAAATGTACCAATACTGGCGTCTTATGTAATGGGAAGTTCATCTTAGTCCTCAGCTACTATCTCACACATAAAGGATTATGAATAGTCGGTAAGATTATTCACATAGCACCATCTGTTTGTCAGCAGATGTATTTATTATTTTTCTGTTATAGTGACGGGCAAGTATTTTTCAGCTTGTTTCTCTCTGTGGGTCTCTAAAAGAAACCCATGCCCCATGCATAGTAATTAGAGTTCTATTTTATGCAAAGCTTTATTTATTTGTTTATTTTGTTAAAGAAACACTCCCTAGCCTGATCCTAACAAGAAAAGAAGTTTTCATGATAACCTTTTTGGCCAGATTCTTTTGTTTTGGTCAGGCAAAGGCAGCAACATGTTCTCCAAAGTGGCAAAGAAGAGAAAATTCTATGTGGTATAAGGATTTAGGAGATTTGGGGGATTTGTGGGTAGAAAGGATGATGAGTCAAAGTCTCCCACATCTGTATAAACACAAAGCAGCAGGCCTACCTTAAAAAGCCAATAAAAGAATAAATTGCTAAAACTGGTTTTTCAATGCTATGTATTCATTTGGGGATTAGGCAAATAAAATAAATTTTTATCAAAAATCAGATGCATGACCCAAATGTTTTCAAATGCGTGTCTTAGGAAAAGAAGAGATGAAAAAGTATTTTCAAATTTTACCCTAAAATACTTAGTAACATAGTTACATTGTCAATTTCATATCATTTCTAGGTGCCCCAAAATACTTCCTCTATTTATCACCCCTATTTATTACTTGGCTACCAAATAATTTGGGGTAGCTAGGTATAGGCACAGTATATACAGCACCAAACTGGGAGGCAGGAAGACCTGAGTTCAATTCTGACCTCAGACACATATTAGCTGTGTGACCCTGGATAAGTCACTTCACCCTGTTTGCCCTAGTTTCCTTATCTGCAAAATGAGCTGTAGAAGGAAATAGCAACCACTCTAGTACCTTTGCCAAGAAAACCCCAAATGAGGTCATGAAGTGCTGGACATGATAAAAAAGACTAAACAAAAACCAAATAATTAATTTGAGTCATTCTAACTGAATACTGGTAGTGATTTCATCAAGAAGAAATAATGAAACTGCATACATAATATGGTTTTCTCACATTTATTTTATTTTAGCAAAGCTATATAAAGTAGGTTGGTTTCTTTTTTTTAAGAAAAATTAGAACTGACTGAGCAACCTAGAAGGCTCCATTCTCTAGCATGTTAATGGGCTTACTGTATTTCCTACTCAAATCCTTTAAGATATAGAATATATCTTATAGAATCAAGACAAGTAAGACCTCCTGAAAGTTGAAGCCATTCATAATTTAACCTTTCAAATGTACAATGGAATATGGAATCCATTTATAGTGCAAAGGATTACACACACACACACACACAAACACATACACACAGAGAGACAGAGAGAATACGTTGGATATTCCAGTTTTTGTTTTGTTAACCCTATTATGCTAAGAAGTTAAATACTAGCATATGACCTTCTTAAAGATCCTGCTATTCTGATTTAACTGTTCATTTCAATCTAATAGAGTTAAGATAAACTTTTGAGCTGGCTAGAGGTGAATGGATGGAAAAAACCCCACAACAACTAGGCAGAAGTAGGAATGGTTAGAGAAAGAGAAGAACATAAAGAGAGTAGCAATTTCTTAAACTCAGCAAGCAGTCATTAAATGCCTATTGTATGTGGTGGGTAACAAGATAAAACTAAACAGTTTTGTCAACAGTCAAGTTAAATTTGACTTTTGAATAGAGAATTTATAAGAGCTGTCATCTCAAATCCCTGTGCTCACAAACCCTCTCCAGGGAGCATCCACATGGAAATCTCCACTCTCTTGAAAGGTAGGGACATGATGAATATTCTACTGGTCTTGATTTAAGAAGATAGTCTGACCACGTATGCCCAACAAGAACCCACATACAGTGCAAAGGTCCAAGAGTTGATGCCTCTCCCTATTTATTGGCAGTCAGCCCCAAACGTGACATCTTTAGACATTGTTAGAAATCTATTTTCTTGTGTCAGGTGCTAGAGTATCCACTTTTTTGAGTGTTGGGGGTGGTAACCTTTTCTATTTTAGGAGCTCCAAAAACCATAGACATATTTTTTTATATTCAGTCTAAATTTTCTTCTGAATAACATCTTGTTATTCAAAGCCAAGCTCCCACTGTCCTGTGTTGACTAATTCCCCTGTCCTTAGGTTTAACTATCTTTGCAATATTTGTATATTGCTCATGGATGACAGGTCTGCTATATTTCCCTATTCTGGGTGCTTTTTGCGCAGTTCCCTGTAATTTGTCTTTCTCTTCAGAGACTGAAGTGTTCTAAAGTGAATAATACTTCAGATGAATACATATCATATTCATGCACAGAGGAAGTTATTCTCAAACACTCTAGCCCTTCCTACATGGCAAAGACCTCTTTTATATTGTGTGTACGTGGGGTGGGGGGACAGAGCAGGCAGAGTATACTTTACTATCTATAATGGCTGAATCTAAATTTTTTCCAGTACTACTAGCACTCTAATTCAATATATCTAAAATCAAACATACAGTTCTTCCCACTCTGCTCAAGCTGTTTCTGCTTCTGATTTCAGTATTTCTATACACGTTACCAACACTCACCTCATCTTCCATATTAACTTTGATGGTTTTCTCTTCCTCAAATATCCTATCCAACTGCTTATGAATGGCTGGATCTTTATCCAGGTCATGCCCATTCAAGGTAGATGTCCCCAAGGACTCTGTTCTGAGACCTCTTCACTTGTCTATATTATTTCACTTTGTGATCTCATCAGCTCCCATGGTTTCAATTATCATTTCTGTGCTGATGATTCCACTGGTCGAGTCTTAATCTCTCTACTCACCTCCAGACTCACATCTCAAGCTACCTATTAGAATTCTCAAACTGGATGTCCTGTGGACAACTTAACTCAACATGTCCAAAACTGGACTCATTATCTTTTCCCCAAATCCTTCCTCATTCCAAACTTCCCTATTATTGTTGAGGGTACCACCATCCTCTTAGCATGCAGGCTTACAATATAGATGCCATCCTATGACTTCTCACTTTCTAACTTCCAGAATCGAATCTTTTGCTAAGTCTTGTGCTTTTATCTTAGTAACTTCTCTTGCATATGACACTGTCACAGGATCCCCATGCCAAGACCACTCCTCTCCACTATTAGGAGATGCCCTATTTTCCAGAGCTAAGGCCCAGCAAGCAAGTTGTGTTCTGAGTTTGGCATGACAATAATCCTTTGCACTCACTCTCTGGATGAACTCTGCCACAGCAAAAATCCCAGAATTGTTTCACACCAGCACCAGGTGGTCTCTGAGCTCAGACGTGTACCTGCAGGAACCTGTGTTCTGGTTATGAAGCCCTGCTATGAATCAAACTAGTTTCATCGTTGCTGTTATGCCTGATTGTCAGGGCTACAGCTCACTGCATAGCCACTACTATATGTATTGGGATTTGCCCACATTAAAGTGAATCTCCTACTGGAGAGGGCCCCGGCATGTGTTTCCCTTCTCTAATGGAATAAAGAAAGGTTTTGTGCTCATTGGTTTCATTTTATTTTATTTTATTTTATTTTTAGAGTTAACTGTGGTTTTGATAACCTGTGTGAGCTCTCTGGTTTTTTTAGAATTAACAATGGTTATGTGACCTCTGTGACTCTTTGGTCATTTGTTCTCAGGGTTGGCAACACCATCTCTCCCCTGACTCTGCCAACATCCTGGTGCAGTATCTCTTCATGCAATAGCCTGTTGGCTGATCTAATAAGTGCCATGAGAACAGGTGCCAGATGTTAATTGCTTTTATCCAATGCATAACAAGATGCTCTTCAGAGAGTAGGTAGGTGCTTTAAAATCTATGTATTGAATCTATAAGTGAATTAATTCCATTCCATTAGTAAATGGACAAAAGATAGTAAGAGAGTGCAGCCTGGGAGCCTGCAGAGACCCTGCTGTCTAAATCAGCATGCTCCTTACTTGGCCCTGTTCTCATTTACTAATCCAGCTTTTCCTGAAGCCATAACTTCATGGCTCCATAGAGGCAGAGATTAAAGAAATGCCAATTTTCCTACCAATATCCTTTTGTGATTATGAAATGATCGATCTGAAGTTCTTAAAAATGAAAAACATTAATAAAAAGACAATCACTTCTGCTACCTTGCTCTGGGTATAACACATTCATTCATCTCTAGCTTTGAGTCTCATCATTAAATGGTAATTAGGCATGATAACAGACTGTACATTTTGAAAAGAATACTTTCATGATAAAACGTAGTATCTATAAATGACAAAAGTAAACACTGAGAAATAATTGGAAAATGAAGGAGAGGATCTTTAGAGCATGAGAAGAGACAAATATCTGACTTTTTCCTTTATTTCAAATTCCTTTTAAGGCTCATTTCCTAAAGGATTTCAGGCCTGTCCATCTAGTTCTTTCAGACATATAGACCTAAAGGTACTTTTTTTGGCGGGGGGGGGGGGCAAAAATAATTTCCATTTTGCAGAAGCCAATAGGGAAGTGAGAAAGGAGAAGATCTCTGCTTCTCCCTACAATCATAATCCTTTCTTTTAGAATTGCAGCCCTGGTATCATCCCTTGTATTGATTCATAGCATGGAACTTAATAAACCTGACTAGAATCAGCATGACCACTCTGACAGAGGCAACTTTCCCACCCAATTTAGAGTTATTGCTCTAATATGAACAATAGGGGGGAAAATTCAGTTATAGCCATCAATTTATTCCTTTTACATTATTATCAAACAGGATGGCAACCTCTAGTTTAAGACTGTAGTTATATAATAGCAAATTTCTTAGCTCAAGGTTTTTTGGAATATGTAGGGGAAGGGCATATTTTAAAATCATTCATCCTTAAAGAATAGAATAATTAATCACTAGGCTAACCTTCAAATACTTCATAATATACTCAGTCCACCAAAAATGTGTTCAGTATAAAGAAATTATACTAGTTCCCTCTCCCTCTCCACACTTTTAGTAGAAATGCCTTCTGGAGATAAGGAAGGAGAAAGTTCCAGGCATAGGAGACAGCTAGTGAATATGGTGAGAGTTGGGAGATGGGTCTTTTTTTGAGGACCAACAATGTGGCCAGTGTATCAGACTGGAAAGGTAGGAATGGGCTAGATTATGAAAGGCTTCAAAAGACAAAGGATTTTATATTTGATCCTAGGGATTATAGGTTGTTGAGATTTTTTGGAGATTCTATCTCTATTATCCAATTTGTTAGCTATCCCTCCCAGTTCATATTTTCATGGAACCAATTCATCAACTTAGTCATTCTGCCACTAATGGTTTTCATGAGAATGTTATTGTTGAAGCAAATTTTTACGTACTTAAACTTCACTTTAATTCAACAGACAGTGTATGCAGCCCATGGAGTGTGACCCTGGGTTCAAATGGGAATGAGGATAGGTAGGGTTAGGGACTGGATCTGTGATTTCAATCATCTAGGAAACCAATTCTTTTTTTGCAAATGATAGACTTGCCTAGAGTACTTTCATGTTTAGTGGCTTGCCTAGGGTCACACAATCAAAATGTGTCATAGGCAGGACTGGAACCCTTCTATTAATGGCTTCTCTATCCCAGGCTTCTTCTCTTAGAACTTAGGCACTGAAAATTTATAATGGATAAAATTATCTTAATTGTGTTAATTTTTCAATGAGACATAGTAGATCATGGACAAAAGCAAGGGAATCAGATGGTGAAGGTTCTGCAGATCCACAGATTAGTAGGTTGTTAATGATGAAGACACTAAGGGATGATAAAATGACTTAATACTTTAAAGTGGCAGACATGCTGTCAAAGCTGGGTATGGAGGCAAGATATGGACTGAGAATCAAGAGAAGGAATTGATCTCTACTTCTCCGCTCCTCTCCTACTTTCTCCTTCACTTCCTTTTCTCTTTCCTCTCCTTCTCTTCCCTCTTTCACCTCTTCCTTCCTCCTCTTTATTCTGGACCTCTGATTTCACTAGTACAGGGAAACCTGGGTGAAGAAATCTCCCTAATGCAGATTGGCAACTCCCTGGCCAACTCCAAATTGCTTGGGGTGCCAGAAGGTTAGATAACTTGCCAAGGTCAGACAGCTGATAGAACTTGAACCCAATTCTTCTTTACTCCAAGGCCAGTTCTCTTACCATGATACCAAGTTACCACTGATCTTTTTTTACTTTACAAAGACAGTCCATGTTTTTCATGTACTTCAATTTGTTTAGCCATGCCCCAATTGATGGTAACAATTTTATTTCTGATTCTTTGCTACAACAAAAAGTGCTACTATGAAAATTTTGGTACATGTAGGACTAGGCGTGTCAGTCATCACATCTCTCTGGACCCTAGTTTCCATATCTAAAAACCTACTTTTTACTCCCATGGGGTATATATCTGACCTGATCTTTCTCTTAGTTCTATTGATGGCTCCAAAATTCTGCTAGTCATACAAATTCAAAACCTTGGAGTCATCTTTCTTCAACCCCTGCCAACATTCAATCAGGTGCCAAGTCCTGCTGATCCTATCCCTAATGGATCTTTCAAATTCCTCTCTTCCTTTCCACTGGAACTGCCATGGAAATCTTACATGAAGTAATTTTTGTGTAGCAGAGTTGAGAAATGTACATTTCAAGGAATCATTAAAGTCTAAGAACTGTCATTTCTAGATGTAGAAACTGTGATCTAGAGAGATTCAATGACTGACACAACTAGTTATACACCAAACTGGGTACAGATGATATGCCTTCTAAGATTATTGTTCTTTCTTCTAGACCAGGCAAATGATGGCCTGCAGGCCAATTGAAACAATGTGTTTTCATCTAGTCAGGTAACTAAGAACTTTTTTTTAAAGTTATCTTTAGAAAAAGTTTTATTGCATTTAAAAATATGGAAAACAATTTTAGCTCATGGGCCTACCAAATATGTAGATACCCCAGTAGTAGATCATGGATAGGTAATTTTATGCCATATATGTTATGAACATGGCAAGTGAGCCATTTAAAGTAGCACATGGGTTGGTTATAGCTGCTGCCTTCTTCTAAACTACACTCTAGCAATAACATCAGCAGTTTGACTCATGAGTCAGGGTCTAGAATTTCCCCATCCCTTCTTATGAGAACCAGCACACTCCTAGCTAGTGGGAGCTTGTCATCTTTACCACTACTGTCTCCCATCCACACCATAATATGCCAGAAGGATGTGAATATACTTCTGATATCTTGGTTTTGAAAATGTGCTGACCTCTAGAATAGCATGTGCTCCCTGTAGGCAATTTCAGACATTGCATTCTTGTGAGCTAGGAGGGTCCAACACCCTGGATGGTAGAATAGTTCTATTCAAGATAGTCTTCCTCAGCCCCAAATAGGAAGGGGCTAGTAAATGTCCCTTAAATACTTCCTGCAACTTTCCCCTTAGCCTAGATCACATCCTCATAATACCAAGGACTAGCATTTACTCTTCAACCCCTTTTGTCATGGCTAAAGAAGAACAAAAATTTATTAGAACCGAACTAGGACTTCATTATTTATCTAAAAGAAGTTAAATATTTTATGGTGCTTTGCATTTCCAGAGCCAAGGGAAAAGCTCACATGATTTTTGGAGTGAGTGATTCTGTGGCTGTGCTTTTTTGTGTTGTTGTTCATTCTTTGCCTTTAACCTTTTTATAAGGGGAGCTTATGAAGAAAATTTTTTCCTAATGCTTAGATTACCACAATTTGATGGTCCCGTAAACATTAAGTGCTGGTTTTACCTTGAAGAATCATTTCTGGTTTACAAGGCTCTGGCAAACTGAATGCTGCAGACTTCCAGTTCCAGCTTAAAAAAATAAACAGTCTATTCTTGGCAACACAGATCCACAAAAGCACCTGCACTGAGGCAAAATCTGGGGAAAGTACTTGGCTATATCCTCAGGGTAATTTGGGGTTTCTAGGCTCTTATCTTCCAAATCCCCAGCTCCAGCAAAGCTTTACTAAAACTAAAACAAAGCAGAGTTCTAATCTACCTTCCTTAAAAATAATTATATATACATGTTTATATGATTATGTATATATCTGTGTATACATATGTAACAGTTTATGTGTATATGTGTGAATATTGATGCCTTTGGTTTTGTCACCCAACTCATTTTCTCTCCTCCCCTCTCTTACCCCAACTCTCCCATGAGACAAAGAAAAACAATTAAGAAAAATATCTGGTACCAAAAACTCATCTGATATATATATATATATATATATATATATATATATATATATATATGTATAATGTTCTGTCCTAGTAGTCCCTCACCTTTCTGTCATAAGGACATATGCCTACCCTTTCTTTTTTTAAAAGTAAATTTGTTTTATTTTTATTTTATGGAATAAAAAAGCATCTTCATAACATAGTGTAAGAAAAAAAAAGATGATTGCACACGAAACTGCAAATCTACTATGTACAACTTCCTATTCCTTTCACATATACAGCAAAATTATCATGTAAATTTCTTTTTTTTCTTTTTCCTTCTGTACCCCACCTCCCACCCTAGAGATGGATACCATTATTAAAATTATTCTATACATATTTCTATTTATCAGTTATTTCTCTGGATGCAGATAGCATCTTTTTTCATATGTCCTTTATAGTTAATTTGGGTATTTATAACAGTCAAAATAACTTACTCAACAGCTCCAAAGGACTCATGATGGAAAGAGCTATCTACATCCTGGAAAGAATTATGGAGTCTGAATGCAGATTGAGGCAAACTATTTGCTCTCTCTATTTTTTCTCTTCTTTTTTGATTTTGTTTCTTCTTTCTCATGATTCATTCCATTGGCCATAATTCTTCTTTGTAACTTGACTATTGTGTAAATAAATTTAATGCAAAGGTATATGAAGAACATATATTGGATTCCATGCTGTCTTGGAGGGAGTAGGGGAGGGAGGGAAAGAAAATTTGGAACCCCAAAACTTGTGGAACTGAGTGTTGTAAACTAAAAATAAAAAAAAATCTAATTTTTTTTAGAAAGAAAGAATAGGAAAAAACAAATTAACTTATTCATTCAAAGTAATTTTTAAAACAATATTGCTTTTACTGTATACAATACTCTCTTAGTTCTGCTCATTTTGCTCTTCGTTATTTCATGCAGGTCTTTCCATGTTTTTCTATGATTATTGGGCTCATCATTTCTTATAGCAAAGTGGTATTCTATCACAATCATATGCCACAACTTGTTCAGGCATTCTTCAATTGATAGGTGTCCCTGCAATCTTAAGTTCTTTGCCACCACAAAGAATGCTACTATAAACATTTTAGAACATTTCCTTTTTCCCCTAATCATTTTTGAAAATAGATCTAGTAGTAGTATTGCTGGTTCAAAGGGCATAGGTAGTTTAATAACTCTTAGGCTAACTCTTAGGAATTAGCCAATTCCAGATGGCACTTCAAAATTGTTGGATCAGTTCACAATTCCACCAACAATGAATTAATGTCTCAATTTTTCCACATTTCCTCCAATGTTTGTCTCTTCCCCCTTCAATAATTTTGGCAAATCTGGTAGGTGTAAAATGATATTTCAATATTGTTTTAATTTGCATTTCTCATTAATAATGATTTGGAGCATTTTTTATGTTACTATAAATTGTTTTTATTTCTTTATTGGAAAACTGCCTCTTCATATCCTTTGACCATTTATCAATTGGGGAATAATTCTAAACTACTTTTAAAAAAGTTATTAAAACAAAAACCTCCCAATTAGTTGCCCTAGGCCAATTCTATGTTTCTTCTGCTAGGAGTCTGCTTCAGAGATCAGATGACCCTAGAAAGGTCAAACAAGTAAAATCTGGCTTTTTCTATTTGAGACCCTGAGGATTCACTAAAACTGTGTTTCCTAGATGACAAAGTGACACAACTCAATATAAAACTCAATGTAAAAGCTAGGGTTCCCTTCAGAATCTGTCAATAAGTATGAAACTCCCCTGACTTTCTGGAATTTCAGAGCTGTGTGGTCTGGGCTACACAATCCATAAAACCTATGAACCACAACAGGAATTCAAACTATTCTGTAGGTGAGGTCCTGTAATGGTAATGTAAATGGAAAAATATTTCCCATCCACTAATAGGCCCATGTGACCTCCTTAAGCCACATGGAAGCCATGAAGCATGTCGTAGGAGGAGCTTGCTGAAGGGGTGGAACATGAAGGGGCAGAGCAGGAAGGGTGCAGCAGGAAGGGTGGAGCAGAGCTGAGAGGAAGTTGGTCAGAGCAGTCAGAGCTGGGAGAGAGATGGTGGGAGTTGCAACTTGGAGAGAGAGGAGGCAGTCAGAGAGAGCAGCAGTTAGTATGAGTGAAAGCCAGGGAGTGATTTTGCTTGAGGGTGTTCGTTTGTGGGAAGGACCTAACAGAGGGAAGGCTTGGGGATGGTGGCGCCCCCTGCATTGCTAATGTGTATAGATTTCTTTGTTGCTATGTTGGATTTGGCTTTCTGGTGTTGGGATCTGGCTTCCTGGTATTTGAATAAATGTTTTGGTTCTGTTTTCCATACGGAGAGTTTGTTATACTTTGCAATTCAGAACTATGCCGGCATATTCATAGCCAACGTAGGCGCTGTGAATATTGCATTGGAACTACAGGTCTCAGTGGACACAACTAGGAATGTCACATTTTAGAGAGAAGTAGCAAAGTCACTGGGTGGCTTCTGGGGGTCATTCAAGGGTTGATGTAGCTTCCTCATTTCCTGTTGCCTATGCGGCTATGCATGGTTAATTTAATATATTAAATATATTTAATAAATATATTTATATTTAATATAGTGTAATAATAACAATGGTTTGGGTGATACTATGTTTGTCTAGATGATGCGTGTCTAACATTGTTCACTGTGGGTATTTAATAAATGTTCATGAATAGAAATATTGATATTTTTACTGATGGTATAATAACAGAGAAATCAGTAGACTGGGAACACTGATTGACTCTGACCTCCCTGGGTTACTGAATGTCTTGCTCAGACCTCTAATATCAACTTAATTTAATTTTATACTTGAATATGCTGAGCAATACTTGTACACAGCCAATACAAACTGAGCTGAGTCATATCCTTTAGCCTCACTGCTGACTTAAAGGAGCAGGATTCATGAGGGAAGGGCACAATGGGAATCTGCCATTGACTCTGTCTCTCTTCTATCGGTTCATCGAATGTTCAAACTGGGATTACTGATCCTGTTTTTAGGGGGAAGAGGGGTGGGGTGGAGCAGGGGATATTATTCTAAAAATCTTAGTAGTGATCCTCAGATATATCACAGTATAGAGGCTCATTTTCTAATGCGTTTCTAATTTGCTTCTTCCTGGAGAAAACTCTTGAAATATAAATCCCCTCTTATCTGTAGTATTTCTTAATCAGATTCTGATCATCAGAGCCTATCCTCTGTAACAGCTATATTTTTAATCACTCAATCAATCAATATACATTTATTAAGTACCTATTTTGTGCCAGGCATTGTGCTACATGTATATGTTTAATTGTTTTCAGTCACGTCCAACTCTTCATGACCACCCTTTAGGGTTTTCTTGGCAAAGATACTGGACTGGTTTGCCATTTCCTTCTCCAGCTCATTTTACAGATGAGGAAACTGAGGCAAGGACAGTTAGGTGACTCCCCCAGGGTCACACAGCTAGTAAGTGTCTGATGCCACATTTGAACTCAGGTCCTCTGAATTCCAGGGCTGGTACTCTAGTCACTGCAACCCCTTGATAAATCCATGCTATATTTGTGAGCTTTTTTGTTCAGGTAAGCTATGGAGTGTTGCCTTCTGTAATAAAAACACTGTCTGGCTAAATACCCTTTTTGGGTTGAACAGCTAGGATCCCTTAAGAACATACTTCTTTTCAAACTATGTGAAAGGTGGAGGTAGAGAAGGAGAACAAGCAACAAAGAAAAGACTCATGAATGAAGTGCTACAAATTAAAAATGGTAGGAAAATAAAAAACACCACAGTTGTCATGCCAGAACTACCAGAAGCTAAGAGAGTTGGTCAGAATCTTGGCAACTAGAGGAAAGAAGAAGAATACATTTGCTGAGTTCACAGGATGAAGCCCATAAATTTGTCCAAGATGGGCAGTAGTCTGGTTAAGTCATAGAATGGGAGTGGGCAGCGGCTGTTATCTTTTCTAGCAGGAGCTATACCAAGAAGGTGTCAGCTATTCTTACGCTTGTTCTTTGAGAAGGGAGAGCAAAGTATTTCTGGATTGTTTACCCTATCAAAAAAAAAAAAACAAATAACAAACAAGGACATCCAAACAACAACACAAATGAAACCACTGTGCTGCTAAATAGAAGTGCTACAAGTCATTGCTTTTTCTGTCTTGGTTAGTAAATCATTAAGGCCTGGACCCTGTATTCTATTATCCTCTTCCATAACTTTTTATATCCCTAAAACATGAATCATTATCCCATCATATGAATCATTTCTTCTGCTAAAATCCCTTCCAGGACTTTCGGATTTTGTAGAAGGACCATGTATATTACTTTTTACAAATGCTTATTGATTGGCCGACTATATCTAGGTGTAGTGTCAGGACCAGTTCATTCCTGGTGTTTGTTCATAATGATAATAATAATATTATCCATGGCTGCACTAGAAATGAAAGGGGGAATAAGCATTTATACAGTGCCTACTATGTGCCAGACACCATGATAAGTGCTTTTTATAAATATTATCTCATTTGATCCTCATGATAACACTGTGAGATAGGTGCTATTATTATATATATTTTACAACTGAGGAAACTGAGGCAAATAGACAGGAAGTGAATTGCCCTTGGTCACACTGCTAGAGACTAGATTTGAACTCAGGTCTTTCTAACTCCAGGCCTAGAGTTTTATCCAGCTGGTATTACCAGCGGTCTCTAGAAACCCAATGGTTTCCAAGGTTTATAGTAGGAAGATGGAAGAAATCAAGTTGGGAGCCCACATCAGTGACACAAGATGTCTTGTGCAGAGCCAGTGGAATAGAATCTGGAAGTGAGTCACATAACAAGTCCCTTTCTGTCCGTCTGTCCATCCATCAACCTGGAACTGTTTCATGGTACCTGCTCCCTTTCATTTTCAACCATATCGTTAAAGCCCAGGTTTTGAAATCACAACAAGGCTGTTCCTGACCTTGCAAGATAAAAATTGCATTTCCAGAGAGAGGCTATGCTATAATCATAGCAGTCCCCCCTGGCCACAGTTACTTTATTATCTTCAGATTTGAGGTAACATTTTTTCTGAGTTCCTAAGAGACTTTTTTTTTACCTCAAGGCCCTCTGGGCATGTTATAACTAAAATGTCTACAGAATGTTTTAATTGAGTTCCTAAATGTAACAAAAAAAGATGGTGACAAGATCGGCCTGTGGATGACAAAGCAACACCTTGAGTCGGGGAGCTCTCTAGAGATATACTACTCATTACCTCTCCCAAATCCAACTTCGGTCTTGTCTGAAAGTACCAAAGAATGATAAAATTTCCAGGGATTTGGAGGCACACTGAGGCTGGCTTAGGAGGTAACAAGGAAGGCTTACACTATACATATGATAAAATACTTGTCAGTAGCAATATTAATACTTTACAAACAACATAATACCAAGAGGGAAGGAGATAAAAGTCACCACTAGATGTATTAAATAGTAACCATAAAAAGAGGGGGAAAAGCAATTGTGGTTTGTCCGAATAGTTGATTGATTTCAGACTAAGGTAAGATCAGATAGTTGGGTGATATGGTGATATGGTAGAATCCCCAAATGACCCACATCTTCTGGGCAAGCTTCCTGTCCTCTTTTATTCTTCAATCAACAATTTGGGCAAATAAAATTTGTTCTTCCACTTCTCCTTCCACCTTCCCAGCCTATTATTTCTTTACTATTTCTAGTGGTGACTGTCCAACTTACTTCCTCTTGGCTTTTGTGTTGTTAGTAAGTATTAATACAACCACTGATAAATATTATATCATAAATTTTTATACATATGTCACATCTCCTTTATTAGACTATTAGTTCCTTGAAGGCAGTGACTTTGTTCTTTTTTGGTCTCTGTATCCCCAGTTCAATGCTTTGTACTTAGCAGCCACTTAGTAAATATTTGTTTAATTTGATTGAATCATGCATAGCAAATAAGGTTGTATAAACATGGTCTAAGTTCTTAGGTTTGCTTTAGAGTCATCAGATATTTGGGGCCAGGCCAAGAAGTGGTCACTTGGAGAATGTGGTGTACAGGATTGTAGAAAAGCCTCTTGATACCTCAGCTAATTTTCATATTGTTACATGACCAGATTAAATATTTAATCAGTATATTTCCATACTAACTGATCCTGACATGATAGTTCATTTATATGCTTTTTTCTCCCTTATTAGCTGATGTTCAAACCAAGGATAGTGAAGAATGTTTAAGAAATTTTGGTTTATTCATAATTCCAGAGGGGGACCTACTATACTTTCATATTCATAGAAGCTGGGAACAGGGACACTATGGTTTCATCAGCAGAGGGAATGCTTGGGTGAGAAAATTCCTTCTACCAATGTGGAGAGTTACCTTCCCTGGAAGTTTTCCTAGGCAACTCACTAAAACAAAAAGTTGCAGAGAAAACAACTACTCACATCAGTAGTTAAGTGACTAGTGCAGCATCACACAACCAGCATGTATCAAAGGTGGAACCTGAACTGGAGTCCTTCTAGCTTTGTGGCTGGCTCTTTATCTACCATGTCACACTGCTTCTCTACTATGTTCATATGTAAATGAATTTGCATCATTGGTTATATGTACGTAATTTGATGAATTAGTGATCTCACAGATCTCATCCTCCATTAATCCATCCTATCCGTACCTGTCCATTCCTTATGATTCTTGCTAATTTAATGTTTCCCCTAAATTTGCCCCAGTGGGTCCGTTCAACATACTGAGGGCCTTCCTCTAGGTCTCTGGACAGTATATGAATACCAGTGGAGCCACCACCACCTGTTGTTGCTTTAGTAGGCACTTGATAAATGTTTATTAAGAATTGAATTATCTTCTTGATGCAACCAGGCCATGTTCTTTTTCCCCAGACATATACTTCTCTGATATGTTTCATAACACCCCAGCTAAGCAACTTCTTATTGGCAATATATCACAACCTACTCACACTTCTCCATTATTTTTTGGGTTTTCTTATCTTCAATTCTTTGGAGACTGTGGGAATTCCATGACACATAGCTACACTGTATTACTAGAAAATTAATGTTGTTAAAAAGATGATCTTTGATTTCACTAAAAAGGTTCATTGAAAGAATTACAATCCCCCCTGGTTTCTTTCTTTGTCCTCTTTAATTCTAGACCTTGTTCATAGTCTTTTTGCAGTGTCTATCTCAGATATATGTTTTAACAGACCAGTTCTGTGGGTTGTACATCCAACAGTCTTCTCTGGACAAGAGACATTGCTTATCCATTTGGATTTTCCTGTGTGCATTGTTAGGCAAGACCAGTTATGGTGTCTCCATCTGTACAAGTAGTATTATAAACATAAAGTGCACCTCTAAAACAGTCTTACTTTCTTTTGCCAAGTACCTCACACAGGTATTATTATGTCATCAGGAAAGAAACACCCTGGTCCCACAAGTGTATTGTTACAGTAGGTGGGACAAGGTCATTGATATTTAAAGACTCATTGGCAAGTGTTGCTCTCAGAAATCACAAAATAGCATTTTTAGCACAAAATACCAAAGGGTTTCCAGCACATACTGAAAAGTAGACAAGCATCTTGATATCCCCTTATTAAGCTCCTTTGGTTCTTATTTTAAGGAAGGTGGAACACAATTAACTATTTCACAAAGAAAGTTAATCTGGGCAATACCAAGTTCTTGAATAAATGAAAACGGGACATGCATACACACAAATACACACACACACACACACACGCACACACAGAGCAGACACATTGGTTCTTGCCAATTCTCATTTTAAATTACATAGTTTCTGGGAGAGTTAAATAATTGTATAGTATTTTACTGGAATTGAATTCAATAGAACCAGCAGCTGCTCAAAAAGAGAAGGAATCAACCTCCATGAAAAAACTCAGCAACACTCACAAAAGTTAAAGCACATCACATTCATTGTAGCATTTGAGTAATTGCTGGCATTAAAAATCTAGTCTAAAAGCAATGTGTGTTAGAAAAAAATATTTATTCTGATAGAAAAACTGAGATATTCAGAGATCTCAGTAGGTGTTATGGTGAATGTCTCCTTAGCTTTTGCTTTCAGTAGAAGGAATGCCATACTAAATGGATATAATTTTCCCCTTAGATTCAAAAGACACATTTCCTTTTATGACTATAGGAAGTAAAAGGATAAGTACAGTATGGTTCAGTAGTGGATAAATCTCATGTGAAACAGGCTATAGGAAATCTGATATACAGAAAATACGTTAAAAAAGCAAGAGAACACACACAGGGAATGGGAAGTTCAGTTTCTGAGAAATAGCAGTTTCTGGATTAGATGCCAATGTTTGCAGGAAAGGGCATCAATGCAGGGCACCTACTGAGTACTGCTAGATTGCTATTGTAGTTGATAAGGAAAGATTTTATACAGTGACTCAGAGATCAGTCTTTATAAAACTGGAAGAGTGCCTATTCGTGAGGCTCAGAACCCATCCAGTATATAATTGTGCACACTGGGCCAGGGGTGGGGGATGGGGAGGAGGTCATTGATTGTACCTCAAAGTTCTATCATGACCTTCATTCTAAGAGAAAACTTATTTCTAATTAACCCTTTCTTCCTTCAGCATAAGATGGTCATCCCAAACTGCTGCTACTAGTCTATCAGTAATATCAGTCTTTCTATTCTAAATCTCCTTGGAAGAACTCTGATCAATGCAAAGTCCAACCACGATTCCAGAGGACTGGCAAATGAAGCATGCCAACCACCTCCAAACAGAGAAGTGATAGACTTCAGATACAGAATAAGATATTTACTTTTGGAGGCAATGTGGTGATTTGTTTCAACTGGCTATGAATATTTTTATAAGAGTTCTTTTTTTCTTTTTATTTTATATTGGGAGACGTTGGGAAGGGGAGAAAATATATGGTTACAAATTGAAAAATAAAAAGAAATTGTAAAAAGAATAAATGGCTCAGAGTTTGGGTCTTTTATAGGAATGTCTCAGCGGACTGAAAAAACAAAGGTAGGAATTGTGGAATCTTAAATGCCTCACCCTCGTGATCACTACCCAGGCCAGACACCTGGTATTCAGAAATCATGTCAAGAGCAGCTGTGTGGGCACTGGCATTGAGTTCCAACTCAACCACACATCCAAGTGAACTGCACATGTGTTTCACCTCTTCAAGAGTGTAACTATGAGAAGGAACACTGAGTACATTGACAGAAGAGAACTTGCCAAGAGGTTAAAAAGTAAATGAAAGCTAGTCACATCCTCTCTCTCTCTCCTGTTTGTGTATCCCTTTCATTTCTCCCCAAGGCAGTGGAAAGGCAAGTTGGCATAGTGTTAGAAGGGGTCAAGAGGCATGATCGGGGTTGTTTAGATAATGAAGGGGGAGCCATTACAGTTTGATTGCTTTACTGCCCACCTGGTTGTCACTAAGCAGAGGCAGTGGGAGAGAGAAAATGAAATTGTCCAAAATATTCACTTGCTCCTCATGATATTGTTAACAGAGGAAGAGAGCTTAGGCTACTGCTTCTTACTCAATTCCCAATTAGACATTTCATAGCATATTAGCAGTCCCTTGCACTGGGCTGAGTAATTATGTCTCCCTCTATCAGAAAAAAAGACATTCCTCTACTCTCTACATTGGTGGACTAGTGTCCATGATGGGGTGATATAAAAACATTATTAGTTGCTGAGACTACTCTTCTAAGTCCCTTCCCTAAAAGGGCACTTTCAGCATTTTAAATTTCAGGAGTAGGAGGGGAAGGTGGTATGGTATTTTATGGCCCAAGGAACTATTTCCTGTTTCAAAATTTCTAAAATGAGTTATGAGCACTTTCAATTAAAAAAGAATCCTGCATTCTATGCTTATCTTTACTTTATTTAAATATAATAAGTTGCCAATGCTTTTTTCTAGATGTTGATTACTTAATATCTAGGCAAATGAAGCCTTATTAAAATTTAGCTCTATAAATTGCATAAGGCATACAAAATGAGAAAATCTTTCCCTAACCCCCAGGATCACAGGATTAGGATATCAGCATCTGAACAACTGGCAGCACTGTTTGGCATTAATAACAATGTGTCCTTTTGGCTGGTATGAATTGGTATGCATAGCAGCAAGCACAAGGTAAACTGATCCAGTCACCCAACCGGCAGCATACTGTACATTTTGACCTTAAGCAATCAAGCATGAAGTGAGGAGGAATTTATTTCTCATCAAGTTCAAGCACACATTCTCCTTCCTTGACCTTGTTACTCATTGTCTCTCTTACTGTTCTTCAAACTCTCCTCCCCTATGCCTTTCACTTCCAAATTTCTGTCAGCAGTTAACAGGGGTAAGTAGTCAATTTGATTTCTGGGATATGAAGACACATTGTTATGTACCTTTGAAGCTGAGTTTACCCAATATCATATAGTTGACCACTGTGGTTAACAAAATGCATTATTTTCTCATCTTTCTTAGCTCTGTCAATAATCTAAATTAAGTTAGTTCAAAGTTATCAAATCAATCTGATGATTCTCCTCTCTTCTTCCCCCATTAGAGCAGTCTCAAACAAGTTTTTTAGATTAAAAAAAACAAACGAATACCTATTAAGACCATGACCACTGAATAATATTTCGGGCCACAGATGCCCCAGTTGACTCCACTTGTCTGGGTATGCTGGGATATGGAATTTGTCCTGGACTAAAGCAAACATTTCAAATTCATGCCAGTATAAGAGACGAAAACAGAATCATGATCATCTCTTCAGCATGTAATGTTGAAGTAGGTTTAAGGAAGTCACCTGACTTTCTGAAATGCTTTATGACTGTGAATTAATTAAGTACATCTTTAGAGTATGTATGTGAGTAGTAGAAAGGTTTCAATGTACCTGACTAGTCAGTCATAAATACAGCATTTACTATGAGAATTCATCCTGAAAAGAGCCCCATTGTGTTTAAAGGAAATGTATGAATTCTTAAATGAGAGACTGAAGCTTCCTTTGGAGCTTTATTTCCCAGATGCTAACTGAATAATTCGTTCAGAAAGCTTGGTTGTAGGCATTCCAACAAAAGGGCATATATCTAGACTTACACTTTCTTTGCCTTGTCTTTCAGTATGATAGAAGCTGTCAGTCCTAAGTGTGTTAAAAACAACAGCAACAACCCCTTGCTTGCAATTACTTTAATGCTGTCCTTAGATTCCTCAAAGAACTGATTAGATTGGGAATGTCATACTAAGTCAGACTCATTGTATGTCCTAATACTGCGTCTCTCTGTGACCATTTTGTGCCTTCATACTTGGTGTCAACTCCAATGGGTTAGAAATAGACTCCCAAACAGCTATGGTTTTAATTGAAATTTCCATTCAGCACAGCTCAGCTCAGGTCCCATTTTTTTACATGAAGCCTTTCCTGATTTTCTCTAGTTTGAGTGCTCTATCCCCTTTAAATTATTTAGTGTTTAATTATCAACTTAAATGCAACTCTCTAATAGAATCTAAGCTCCTTAAACGCAGGAATAATTGTGTTTTGATTTTTGTATCCTGTTAACTAGCAAAGCATTGGCCTTGCTCCTAATAGGTATCAATAAATGTTTGTTAAATTGAATTAAACTTATTTATCTTTAAAAGTCCTTATTAACTACCTCTTGTGTAACCCTTTTCACATCTTTATTACATTCAGGATTAGAAGCATATCTATTTATTTCTAAATAAAGTGAAATCTGCATCATTGAAAGGGATTTCTAATCAATGAGATCCCAAATCCATTTGAGTATTTACATAATAAAGCAAAATCAAAATATTGCTACAACTATGAATGAATTGTAGAGGATTATTATCCTAATGTCTTCAAAGGTACCTTTTTATAAAGCGAAATAACTCAATTATCAGTCAGTTTGCTGATAGAAATGCAAACTAATCTCAAAAAAATTACCAAAAAAATTGTATTGACCCAAACATAGACTTCAATTTTCAATCATGTTTGCCTGGCATAAAACTAGAATGTGACATATAATTGATACTATTTTTCATTGTATGCCTCTCTCCCCAATACATACATACATGTATGTGCATGTATATATATATATATGCATATAAGTACCCGCTCCCATATACACATATGTATATGTAATCAGCAGAGTGATGGTAAGTATTTAAAAATCAGCACTCCAAAATAAAAAGCATACATAATAAAATTTTAAGTTTAATCTGCATTGCTTCTTCCATTACTTTTTTTAAGCCTACACAATCAACAAAATAATAAATTAAGTTAATTTCTAGTGTTTGCCAATTTCTGAGGTGCCACTGCTCACCTAATATAGATGAACTTGGGTGGGTAGGTGGCTCAGTGGATAAAGAACCTGGCCTAGAGCCAAGAAGACTTCATCTTCCTGATTTCAAATCTGGCCTCAGACACTTACTAGCTTTGGGGCCCTGGGCGACTCACTTAACCCTGTTTGCCTCAGTTTCCTCATCTGTAAAATGAGCTGGAGATGGAGAAGGAAATAGCAAACCACTTAAGTATCTTTGCCAAGAAAACCCCAAATGGAGTCAGGAAGAGTTGGCCAGGACTGAAAAATGACTGGACAACAATAATTGCTCAACCTGAGAATTTAACAATCAGTTCTTGGGAGATGGTATGAGCTAGTTCTATTGTGTGTGTGTGTGTGTGTGTGTGTGTGTGTGTGTCTGTCTGTCTGTCTGTCTGTCTCTGTGATATTTGGTAAGGCATAGGGGTGGGGAGGGCAAAGGAGGCTTAAGTTTTTGCTTTACAGTTTGGGATATACTTGGGAGTTTGAGGATAAAGGAAAAGAGAAGAGCAAAATGGTGTGGTAGAATGATTTGAATCTTGACTATGCTGCTTTTACTACCTTTGTGGCCTTAAGGAAGTTGCTTAACCTCTCTGTTCTCAGAGACTAACATATCGGTCTGCCTGCTCTAAGTTTCTCCCTAATCCAGTACATCCTCCATTCAGCTGGTAAAATGATTTTCCTAAAGCATAGGTCAGATCATGTCACCCCCAAACTCAATAAACTCCAGTGGTTCTCTATTGTTTCCGGGATCGAGTTCAACCCTCTGTTTGACATTCAAAGCCTTTCATTACCTAGCCCTCCCAAACGTGAAGATAATTTTGATACTTTTACTCAATCTAATTAGTATTTACTCAGTTCATTGTGATTGACTTAATGGCTATCAGTGATTATATTAGTGAATTAAGCAGAACAGGATTAAGTTCGAGTTAGTTATGTTAGTTAATGTTGTTAGAAGGGTTATAATTAATTAATCCACCTCATGTTGATGATTATTTTAATTGTATTGGATGTATCAGATAGATTCATACTGTTAGGTAATTTTAAGGATGTATTAATACTACTTCCTCTTCTAAGTGTTCTCTGCTTGAAATAAGATTCATAAGCCTCAGAAATACCTCTTCACCCCTATGGATCACTACCGCCACTCCTAAGTGACCTATGCTTTAAAATCACAACCTCCTCGGGCCCTAGAATACTGTTGGACAAATACTAGTGTTTGATAGCCTGGAGAAGGTTTAAGACCTTGCTAACAGCATCTCAGGACCTGGGGAAGGCCCTGAGATGTTGTGGACAGCATCTTGTAACCTTTGGAAAACCCCTGTTAAGATGTCCTACAGTTAATGGCTTGTAGATGATGACTTATGAAAGGACTGCTGACAAAGTGGTTGTGACTGATGGACATTACCCTTGGCCAATTATGGAAGTACCCCCGATTCTGAACATTAGCCCAATCATAGGAGTTTCCATGCTTCTGAATGAAACTCCCAAGGCCTACAGTATCTCCCAGGGACTCCCCAAGGCCTATAAAATTCCTCAGCTCCTGCACATAGGGGTCTGTGACTGTGAAAAATGGACACAATTGATTAGCAACTACCAGTCTCCCTAATAAATTGATTAATCATTCTTAGAGATCTGCCTCAGTAACTTTGTTCCAGACTGGAATTTTGTGGTCCACACCCACTAACTTTTCCAGTCTTCTAATGCCTTACATCACCCCAGATACTCTTTTATCCAGTGAGACAATTCCCTTTGCTGCTTCTCAAAGAACACACGTCACCTCTCACCTCTGGGCATTTTTATCAGCTGTCTCCCATGCCTGGAATGTTCTCCTTCCTCAAACTTCCCTAGTTTCCATGAAGTTTCAGCTAAAATCCCAACTTCTACAGGAAGCCTTTCCCAATATATTGTAATTCTAGTGCCTTCTCTCTGTTGATTACTTCCTATTTATTCTGTATATAACTTGTTTGTTTATAGCTGCTTGCATACTGTGAGACCACAGTGGAGACCCCTTAACCCCCTGTCCCTAAAAGCTTCCATGATACTGTTATAACTTACTCAAATTATGCCAATATATTAACATACTTTTGCTCTCAATAAATGTTTACAAACATTATTCTGTCCTGACGTACCTTTCTTCTTTCAGTCATTTTCTATTAAGTTTAATTTTTCTAAAAAACAATACATTGCTATCCTCTTGGAAAATTGCCATTTATTACTAAATGATATTTAATCCTAGGACAGACTTTTAAATTTTGCTAAAATTGAATTCTACCTAAAGTATTTAATGTGAGTTTGTTAGTAAAGAATCATGTGTATAAGGGCCAATGTAGAAGGTCTCTCCTAAAGGTATCAGTCTGTTAAAACATAGGATGATTGCATCATTTTCACTGCAACTTGAAAAGACCCACTTACTACAATTAGAATGATGTATTATACCTTATGACTCATGAATCTTCTTAATGTGATGATAGTTTAAACAAAATTCCCAAAAAAGGCAATGAAGCAAAAAAAAGGCATCCATAATAGTTTGTGCACCACTGACACTTGACAGATGCTCACTGTAGTACAGGAGAATGCAGGTCAGGAGAATCAGGAGAATTTAATGGACTCTTTGGTTATAGCTTGGCTTAACATAAATGGGATAAGACAATAGTAATGGATGTCCTGAGTTTATAATTATTGTAGATTAGAACGGAATTTAAGTTGTTTCCCTTAATTAAAAAGTCATATTAAACTCTTTTATGGTAATTAGGGTAGGACTTTTTTGCTTTTTAATTGTAATGGCAAGCAAAGTGGACTTTTTGTTCTCTTTGTTTTGGAGTGCTTCTCAGCAGTAAGGAATCTTAGATTGAATCAGGAATCTTTGATGACCTGCTTGCATCAAGAAAAGGCCTAGTCATGAGGGTTTAAGTCCTATGGTTGCGATGGCCTTTGACCCTGAAGAAGTGTATATAAACTCAGAGGTTAGCATTTTGTCTTTAGGGGCACACTCATTGAAAGAGTGTTGGTGATAAGCCTCTGGGTAGCTATTGAAGAAGCCCCCTTGGCTTTGAAAACCCAGATGTTAGTGCTTCTCTCTCTGGTAACCATTTGTGTATTGCTTGGGCAGATAGCTAGAAGCCTGTCTGCTGATTCATGTTTATTTGCTCTGTTTATATAATATATGCTTGTAATTTCTGTTTGGATTCTCTCTGAAGTTCAGGGTGCTGGCTTTTCCCCCTGAACCAAGTAAATGTTATATGTATGTTTAATTAAAGTAAGATTGTTCAGGGGGCGGAGCCAAGATGGCAGCTGGTAAGCAGGGACTAGAGTAAGCTCCGTACCCGAGTCCCTCCAAAAACCTATAAAAAATGGCTCTGAACCAATTCTAGAACGGCAGAACCCACAGAACAGCAGAGGGAAGCAGGGCTCCAGCCCAGGACAGCCTGGATGGTCTCTGGGTGAGGTCTATTCCACACGGAGCTGGGAGCTGGGAGCTGGGAACGGAGTGGAGCAGAGCCCAGCCTGAGCGGCGGACCATCTAGACCAGAAGCCGGGCGGATGGGGCCCCTAGCACCCTGAATATGTGAGCTGCGGCAGTTACCAGACCCCTCGACCCACAAACACCAAAGACTGCGGGAGAAGGTTAGTGGGAAAAGCTGCGGGAGTGGAAGGAGTTCGCGGTTCGGCTTCCAGCCCCGGAGGCAGCGGAGGTGGGGCAGCTACAGCTGTTGTTACTTCCGGCTCCAGGCCCACATGGTGGGAGGAATTAAGTGGTGGATCAGAGCAGGAGTGCAACAGCCTGCTGAAGATCTAAGCCCAGTCTGGACTGGGGGTTCTTGGGGAAGGAGTAGTGCGGGTCTGACAGAGCTGGCACCTCCCCCCAAACGTGGAACATAGAACTTGTTAGTCTACAAGCAGTCATACCCCACTGAAAAACTCAAGGGTCAAGTTAGTTGGTTGGGAATATGGCCAGGCAGTGAAAACGTGCCCACGTTTTCAGTCTCAGTCTTTGGATTCTTTCTTTGGTGACAAAGAAGACCAAAACATACAGCCTAAAGAAGACAACAAAGTCATAGAGCCTACAACAAAAGCCTCCAAGAAAAACATGAACTGGCCCCAGGCCATAGAAGAACTCAAAAAGGATTTGGAAAAGAAAGTTAGAGAAGTAGAGGAAAAATTGGGAAGAGAAATGAGAAGGATGCTAGAAAACCATGAAAAACAAGTCAATGACTTGCTAAAGGAGACCCCAAAAAATACTGAAAAATACACTGAAGAAAACAACACCTTAAAAAACAGACTAACTCAAATGGCAAAAGAGCTCCAAAAAGCCAATGAGGAGAAGAATGCCTTGAAAGGCAGAATTAGCCAAATGGAAAAGGAGGTCCAAAAGACCACTGAAGAAAATACTACTTTAAAAATTAGATTGGAGCAAGTGGAAGCTAGTGACTTTATGAGAAATCAGGATATTATAAAACAGAACCAAAGGAATGAAAAAATGGAAGACAATGTGAAATATCTCCTTGGAAAAACCACTGACCTGGAAAATAGATCCAGGAGAGATAATTTAAAAATGATTGGACTACCTTAAAGCCATGATCAAAAAAAGAGCCTAGATACCATCTTTCAAGAAATTATCAAGGAGAACTGCCCTGATATTCTAGAGCCACAGGGCAAAATAGAAATTGAAAGAATCCATCGATCCCCTCCTCAAATAGATCCCAAAAAGAAATCTCCTAGGAATGTTGTCGCCAAATTCCAGAGCTCCCAGATCAAGGAGAAAATACTGCAAGCAGCCAGAAAGAAACAATTTGAGTATTGTGGAAACATAATCAGAATAACCCAAGATCTGGCAGCTTCTACATTAAGAGATCGAAGGGCTTGGAATGCGATATTCCGGAGGTCAATGGAGCTAGGATTAAAACCTAGAATCACCTACCCAGCGAAACTGAGTATCATGTTCCAAGGCAAAATATGGATTTTCAATAAAATAGAGGACTTTCAAGATTTCTCAGTGAAAAGACCAGAACTGAATAGAAAATTTGACTTTCAAACACAAGAATCAAGAGAAACATGAAAAGGTAATCAAGAAACGGAAATTGCAAGGGACTTACTAAAGTTGAACTGTTTTGTTTACATTCCTACATGGAAAGATGATGTGCATGCTTCATGAGACCTCAGTATTAGGGTAGTTGAAGGGAATATGCATCTATATGTATATATGTTTATGTATATATATAAGTGAATGTGTATGTATGTATATATCTATGTGTATATGTATGTATGTGTATGTATGTGTATATATATATGTGTTTATATATATGTGTATATATATATATATATATATATATATATGTAAAAGAGAGAGAGCAGACACAGGGTGAGTTGAAGATGAAGGGAAGATATCTAAAAGAAATAAAATGAAATTAAGGGATGAGAGAGCAACATACTGAGAGAGGGAGATAGGGAAAGATAGAATGGGGTGGAGTATCTCTCATAAAGGTGGCAAGAGGAAGCAGTTCTGTGGGAGGAGGGGAGAGGGCAGGTGAGGGGGGAATGAGGGTGGAATGGCAGGTGAGGGGGAACTTGCTCTCATCAGATTTGGCCTGAGGGGGAATACCATACATACTCAGTTGGGTATCTTACACCACAGGAAAGAAGAGGGAGGAAGATTAAAAAAAAATAAAAGGGGGGGGGATGATGGAGGGGAGGGCAGATGGGGTGGAGGTAATCAAAACAAACACTTTGGAAAGGGGATAGGGTCAAGGGAGAAAATTCAATAAAGCGGGAAGGAGCAAGATGTAGTTAGCCTTTCACAACATGAGTATTGTGGAAGGGTTATACATAATGATACATGTGTGGCCTAGGTTGAATTGCTCGACTTCTTAGGGAGGGTGGGTGGGAAGGGAAGAGGGGAGAGAACTTGGAACTCAAAGTTTTAAAATCAGATGTTCAAAAACAAAAAAAGTTTTTGCATGCAACTAAAAAATAAGATACACAGGCAATGGGGTGTAGAAATTTATCTTGCCCTACAAGAAAGGAAGGGAAAAGGGGATGAGAGGGGAGGGGGGTGATAGAGGGGAGGGCTGACTGGGGAACAGGGCAACCAGAATATAAGCTATCTTGGAGTGGGGGGGAGGGTAGAAATGGGGAGAAAATTGGTAATTCAAACTGTTGTGAAAATCAGTGCTGAAAACCAAATATGTTAAATAAATAAATTTAAATTTAAAAAAAAATAAAGTAAGATTGTTAACCCTTTAAAGTTGCTTTCTTTGGAAAGGCAGATCAAAAGACCTGTGCTAGCAGCCCTTCTGTGTGCTGGTGTTATTGGCCTTGCACAGCCATAGTAGTGGCAAGCAGGATTGTTGTTACAAACTCCTCATTTATATATTAAAGGGGAAAGGGAAGCAAATATGAATTTATTAGTGCCTGTTAGATTTCAGTCACAGTGCAAAATGCTTTACAGATATTATCTCATTTAATCCTCACAGTAACACTGTCAGATAGGTATTATTATCATCCACATTTTACAGAGAAGGAAACTGAGGTAACAAGAAGTTAAGTGATTTGCCCAGGGTCACACTCCTAGTAAGTGTCTGAGGTAAGATTTGAACTCAGGTCCTTCCTGACGCTAGGCCCAATGCTCTATACACCATGCCACTTCACTGCCTCCAAAAAATATAAATTCTTCTATTTGGCATTTTAAGTTCTTTACAACCTGGCTTCAACATAACTCTTCAGGACTATTACACACTGCTCCCCTTCAAGCATTCTACGGTTCAGCCCAATTAACCTTTTGCTATTTCTCCCACATGAAATTCCACCTCCCCATCTTCATGCCTTTGCAAAAGCTTCCTTCCTATACCTGAAATGTACTTGCCTCACTGGAGACTCTTAGAATTCTTAGCTTCTTTTAAAGCTTAGCTCAGGTGCCACAGCCTACACTACACTTTTCCTGATCTTTTCAGTGGCTAGTTCCTCCCTCATCAAAATTCACTTTTATTAATATCATATCTCTTTTGTAAATACTTTTATGTGAACATGTTGCTTCCACCAATAGAATGTAAGATCCTTGAGTGCAGGGGCGTTTTCATCTTTTTCTTTGTATCTTAAGAATGGGAACTTTATAGGAGCTTGATACATGCTCATGGATTGATTAATTAAAAAGGCATAGATGGATTGAGATCAATGTGGATATAAGGAGAACAACCAAATCAGGGCCTCTTGAAATATTGAAGTTACTTTTTTGTGCACACCATAGGATATTTTAGTCAATTACATTAAGTATAAGCAACATTAGGCTGTTATTTAGATTGAGTCCTTTAAATACATGACATTTAAATTATATTGTACAACTGAACTAGATCTTTTTTGCCATTATGATGTAAAGGATCTTATATCAAATCAATCTTGCTTGCTTCTTCTAGAACCTTGGACCCAAATTTATCTTTCCTTTTCAGTGACTCATTCCTACCTACCTTAAAAAAGTGCAAATTGTCACACCCAAAGGAATAATAAAATATAATACCATTTTTTTTTACTTTACCCCTTCAGTCACCATGCTACCCTCCTCCATGGTTTGATTATCAAATTTCTAGGATGAGTACCCTCCACTTGCTTCTTCCTTATAACACATCCACTCTTCCTCAAATCTGACTTATATCTTGCTTTTGTTGAGTGAAAAACAATTGAAAAATTATCCTAAGAATTATAGGGTCAAAGAAAATATATCAAAGAAAAGATATCTGATTCTGGAGGTTAGAGTAATATATGTATGCTCTCCAACTTATCTGAAGAAATTAATTATTCCTTAAAATAAAAGACTTCATATGAAGAAAAAAAACAAGAAAATTAAAAGATCTGAAGGCTCTTAGAGGAATCCTTGCCTGTGGTAAGATGTTGTAATGTGGAAGAGCATGACATAGAAAAGAAAGGGAAAAAAGAACCAGTGAATACATGGAGCTAAATAATACATAGAACTCTCTGAGGAGTAAACAGTTTCGTTTCTTCCAAGGAATGAGAGTGGGGATCCGTGGCATCAGGAGAAATACCCCCTAGCAAGGGTTAGAGGAAGAAGAGACATATTTGAAGAGATTTGTAATGCTTCTTGACTTCTCAATGAATGGTAGTAAGATAACTATTTGCCAAATTGGTGAGAACAATACACACACCTATTATATTCTATATGTCCATATTCTATGTGTCTATATGTCTCATTCTATATGTCTATAATGGAGAACTTCCCAGTACTTACCAAACATGACATTCAGGATCAACTTTTGGTGATTACAGTAGATAGAAATGATATTGCTATTAGAACCTAGAAATTGTGTCCAGGAGTTGTATCATTCTGGGAAAGAAACTAAAAACTTTAGGTGTTTTTCATCAATTATAAATGATTAGAGGGGAAAGATTCAAAAGATAAAGGTAGGTTTGCGAAATGAATAGCTAATTAAGAAGATAATGTCTGAGAAAAGGAATTTAGATGTCTGAATGTGGGCTTAATATGAATGATGTAATCTTGACCAAAATGGAGTATGCATCTTTGAAAATACATCTATATACATCTATCTATAATCTATTTATATCTTGTAGATTAAAAATCAGATTAGGAGGAATTTAAACTAAAAAGGGATGGGGAGTGAGAGAAATGAGTTGGATAACATGGAGGGTAGCACTAAAAGGAACACAATATGTAAGAGAGAACATGTTTCTTGAGTGTAGGGATTGTTTCATTTTTGTTTTTTATATCCCCAGAATCTAGCACGGCCCCTAGAAAACTAGTAGGTGATTAATATGTAGTTGTTAATTGACTTCTTATTGAAAAATAATAAGAGTATATAAACCTAGTTGTTCATAGGAACCAAAATCTGAGAAGAGAGGAATAAGATCAATGACCCTTCATGATGAGTCACATATACACAAAATAAACTAAGTATCCTAATGGAAAGAGGGAAATGGGTTTTCATAGATATCACCAAGCCTTGATGGAATATGGAAGAAAATATTAAGAAATACTGTCTATATTTCTTAAAATATGTGTTTATGAGGAAATAAAAAATGGGGACAAAAGCAAGGTGGAAGGTAATGGCTGAAGATCAATCAGAAATGATGGTGTCATAGAAATACACTGGGTATTGTTAACACAGAAGGCAGAAATAGATGATGGATTTGGAAAACAAACTGTAAGCCTAGAGTAGAAGCATGGCATAGTAGTGATGTGGACTTCAATTATCTGGATTTATGGTGGAAATCTCTCTACTCTGAAACCAAGGCTTCTGGTACATTCTTGACTTGTCTTACTGATGATTTCATCCTTTAAACAATGGACTAAACAATGAGAGGAACTGATAGTCTGGAGATGATTCTGACCAATAAAAAAGATCTTGTTTCTCAATAAGAAAAAAAAGGAAAATCTTGGGAAGGTAAGTGATCATTCTAACTTAAATTCATGATGGAGGAGAGGGAGAATAAGGAGTTACTTTGGGAAATAGTGGTGCTCCCTACCTGGAAATTTTTAATGAAAGCCATGCAATTTCTTGTTGAGAATATCATAGAGAAGATTACTACTCAGATATGTTTTTAACTAGATGGCCACTGAGGTCCTTTCTGACTGTGATTCTAAGATGTGAGTAATGGAAATTACTTATGTAGAATTTTGAAGCACTAATTTGATCTATAGACTTGAATGGAATAATCATTACATTAACATCACCTAGTAAAAGCTCTCACTTCTCTCGGAGCAAATTCAAATTAATTTTATTCAAATTATATATTTTATCTCATCCTGAAATTACAAGTACACACTTACATGTTAGAAGTGATTCACCTTTACAGAGGTTTTGGAGCATATATTATGAGTTTGAAGAAAACTGGCTAGATGAAAGGCAACATTTTTCATGTCTGAGGTTTTTCCTGAGTCCCCTGAATTACCTTGTATTGACTCATGATTTACATGAGCTTCTAGTATGTGAGGTGAAAATCCTGTGGAGGATTTAAATGATGTGGATAGAATCACATAGGATGAAAAGTGTACCTTTGGATGGAATGCCTACATTGACGAATTATAGAATCAATGAAGTATTTAATTGTGTTACATTATGAAGTTGGTGAGAAGGGATTCGTGGTCTATGGATTTATGGATATTTTGCTCTTTGTTTAAATAATATCAAATCTTCCTAGGCAGAAGATACCTTTCATGCGATTTTGAAATTGTTCTAGTGTAACTTTTGTGGAAATGTTGCATATCCTTTTTTTCATGCTCAACAAAAATGCAAACAGGCACTTTTAAGACAAATGGGCCTGTCTTCTTCCAACAGCCCTGAGTTCCAAATCATTCCAAAGTTTGGAGGTCTCATAATCAAGTTATATAGACTTCAGTCCACTGTGGTCAAATGCTGGGTCAATCCCTCTTCCTTTAATTCCCCTTGAAATTCCTGGTCTCTATACAGAATAAAAATGGGGAGGAAAGAATGTGGACATGGTTCTACATCATTTGGACCACTAGACAATATGATCTGCAGTCATTCCACTGTACATATGAATACTCACATATATGCACAATAACCTTATCCATATCAGTAAATGATCTATCAATGAAATAACCTTATCCATGAACATATATTTGTGTGCATATGTATGTATGTAAAGTTACTGATACACACATCTATTGTCTATACATCTATTCTGTAGTGAATATACATCTACTAGTCTATGTTTCTGTTGGCTACCATGTTCTGTGGATTATACAAAAGTTTAGAAACAATTTTAGGTTAGTAAGAATATTTGCTAAGCATGGTTATAATCTAAAAAAAATGTTGTTGTCATTTCTATTTTCCACTTCTAGTCCCAGAAGTAAATTCAAGTCAGATGCCAAAGGAGTTAATAATGTGAACAGCTTCTATAGAACTTCCCTATAATTACTATCGTTTTTTAAAAGAGAATAAATAACTTGCAACACATCATTAGGTGTTCTATATAATTACAAAGACTGAAGCTCAGAACAGGTGTTTTATTATAGCAGGCTTATATATTCTTCACTCTGACAAAGTTATTTCAAGGTAATTTTTTTGAAGTTGAAGTTTAACACAACTTGCAAATACCTATTTATATATAAATCTTGCATAAATGTACTTAAATAGGTGAATGATACTTGGGGGGAGATAGAAACTAATTAAATATTTTCTAGATCAATTTTGAATGTTGGTCCCAACTCATAACAAAATGTAGTACAATGTGTATTTTCTTTAAGCTGGCAAACTAAAATTAACAGACATCTTCTCTGTCTTTATCACTGCATTAAGTAGTGTGATAGGTGCTAAGAAGGCTATGCTAAAAGTATAATGTGTAGTGGCCTCCATGTGCTTATAATATAATTAGAGAAAAATGACATAAATCAAATAATTTAAAATAGTACAAGACTATACATATATATGTATTGCTAAAGTATATAAGATTCAAATGCAATTTTGGACTGAGTTTGTTTAACTATCATCTGGAAATTGTTAATTGTCATCTTTGAGAATCAAGAAACTGGGATTGGGAATTCTTTCCTTCATTCTTGAGTTAACTGTCAATGAAAAAGGGTTTAAAGAGATATTTCTTTACAGAACAGGGTTTAACTCATCCTGTGGAAAAGCATGTGGTGGAGAAGATATCCTAAAGAGATTAGTAAGTCACTTTGACTGCCATCTTGAGAGAGTTGAATTGTTAGAGTAAGGCATCAGCAATAGCACTTAAGGGCTATAGGAAGTATAGACAATATAGGGCTATAATCTTCCTCAGAGCAGATACATTGCTGAAATACACAAATGTGTCATGCTATTGCTTGTTATACTACTAAATATTAAGAACTAATATTTCTAATAACATTAGTAAATATTAGTTTACTTAAGTAAACATTGGTTTACTTAAGCCTATAAGACCAGGTGGTACTCTGAGGCAGAGAGATGATGGAAAGCATGTGGGAAAAGATCTTTTTTCTGATTAATTTATAAACTGAGGATAAGACTCTGATCTAATTAAGTAAAGAGAGAGTGTTCATTTTTTTTTAATTTATAAGGAAATAGCAGAACACATTCCTCAATTTTCTTAGAACCTGGATAGAGAATTAATAGTGAAATGGACTAGTAGAAGCTACTAATGATTGGAAAGTCATCACCAAACACTGCTGTATAGAGTGTGTTATTCAAAGCCAAGCAAAGTAAATCTGACTATAATAGTACAGGGAAGCTCTGTGGAGGAGTTGGGACTTGAGTTGGGTCTTTAAAAGAGGATAGGGTTTCAGCAGGTGGAGGGGGGAGAAAGGGAGGGGGGAGGAAGACAGAGAGGGAGATGGAGAGGGAGTATTTTAGGCAAAAAGAACAGCATGAACAAAGAAGGAGAGACAGAATTGGTATGTTTGGAGAATGAGGAAACCAGCCACTAGAAGTTAAGAGTTCGTATTATGGAAGAGCACAAAAAAAAGTTAGATGAATTGACCAGCAAGATTGACAAGGATTTTGTAATCTAAGAAAAGGAGCTGTTTCTTGATTTTGTATGTAAAGGGAGTCATTAAAGTTTTGGGGCCACCCTGTGGAAATTACCTAATTCTTTATTTCCATATTAAAATGAAGTATCTATATCTCTTTCTCCTTTTTCAATTTAACTGCTTTGAAAATACATACCATCATTCTCCCCCACCAAAAAAAGAAGTAGGTTTAATATCATCTTCAAAAAGTTAAGATGAAATAAGCTATTTAGAATTTCAGAACAAAACAGAACAAAAACAGAAATCAAGCCAATTCATTAAGTTGATTTAAATTTAGATCTTATCTTTGAAGCAACCAGTATGTTATGGGGCCTTGGAACATTCCCAGGTTGCCAAACATGAAGGTATCTTGCTTCTCTATGTTCCCCTACCAAGTAGGTAAGAGCAGCCTTCTTCGACTGGCTGCAAAGAGTCTTTTAAAACTTCGAAACTGAAACAACTTCATTACTTATTTCCTACTGCATCCAGAGGTTAAAGATCACCTGTAGTTCACCTACACAATGAGTGTCATTTACTGAATTAGGAAAGAGGGATACCTTTTCCTTCCTTTCTCCTTTTAGGCCCTGTGGCTTGAATCTAAGAACTGGAAATTGAAAGATCCCCATCAATTGAGAGATGGCTAAACAAGCTATGGTATATCATTGTGATGGAATATTATTGTGCTATAACAAATGACAAACGAGGTGATTTCAGAAAAGCCTGGAAAGATTTACACGAACTGATGCAAAGTTAAATGAACAGAACCAGGGGAACACTATGCACAGGGACAGCAATATTGTATGATGAACAACTGTAAAGGAATTAGCTATTCTTAGCAATACAATGAAACAGCACAATTCCAAAGGACTCATAATGGAAAGCTATCTGCCTCCAGAAAAAGAACTGATGTTGCTGAATAAAAACATACTATTTTTCTCTTGCATTCGTATATCATGACTTAGCTACTTCCCAATTGATGGGTATCCCCTCAGTTTCCATTTCCTCGCCACCACAAAAAGAGTTGTTATAAATATTTTTGTATGTATGGGTCCTTTCTCTTTTTTATCTCTTTGGCATATAGACCTAGAAGGGGTATTGCTTGTTCAAAGTGTACGCATAGTATAACAACATTTTTCCCAAATTCAAAATTCCAAAATTGCTTTCTGGGATGGTTGGCTTAGTTTACGACTCCACCAATTTATTAGTGTACCTATTTTCCCACATCCCTTCCAGCAATTGTCATTTTCCTTTTCTGCTATCTTTAGCCAATTCTATGGCTGTGATGTGGTACTACATAATTTTTAAAATGTACATTTCTCTAATCATTAATGATTTAGAACAAGTTTATATGATTATTGATAGCTTTGATTTGTTCTTCTGAAACCTGTCTGTTCACATCCCTTGATCATTTATCAATTGAGAAAGGGTTCTTATTTTTATAAATTTGTCTCAGTTTCTTATAACATTTGAGAAATGAGGAGTTATTAGAGAAACTTGATGCAAAGATGTTTTTCCTGTTTCCTGCTTTTCTTGTAATTTTAGTTTTCTTTAGGCAAAATCTTTTTTTAAATTTTACATAATTAAACTTAACCATTTTACCTCCTATGAACCCCTCAGTCTCTTGTTTGGTCATGAACTCTCACCCTATCCATAGATCTGACAGGTAATTTCTTCTATGCTCCATTAATTTGCTTATGATGTCACCCTTTGTGCCTAAATCCTGTATCCATTTTGGGCTTATCTTGGCCTATTGTGTGAGATGTTTGTCTATGCCCAGTTTCTGTCAGTCTACTTTCCAGTATTCCCTGAAGTTTTAGTCAAATAGTAGACTAATTCTATTTAAACTATACCTTTCATTATGCTTTTTATTATTCTCCAAATTCCTTTAAGATGAATCTGAGTGTACAAACAACAATATAGAAAACTTTGTAGTTAAAATGTATTGATAATGAGTAAAATGAGATTTTAATTAGTTCTAGTTGCCCATAATTGATATGATTGTATGGATACATCATTCTATATGAATACTGCTCTAAGGAAGGAGAGGGAGACTATCCCCACTTAGATTGCTTTCCAGCTTTCTGATGCTTTATGACCTGATCCATTTTACATATGGAAAAAAAGGACTCATGACTTCCTGAAACTCTCAATAAGAATAACCTATATTGATATAGCACCTTTAGATTTACAAAGTCATTTCCTTACAACAAAGTGCATTTAGGAATGTCATCTGAGGATGAAGAAGGAAATGAGGCTCAAAGAATACAGAGACTTGTTCACAACTACCCAGGACTTCTGGCTCTAAGCACTGGACTTTTCCCACTACTCCATTCTGTCTTTTCATATTTAATGGAAGAAACTATGACTTAAAAGATAAGTAATGCCAGTAATCAGAACAAATTTATTTTCCCATTCAAACCACTTGGTCAAGGTTTTTTTTTTTGTGCTAGATCCTTAAATATTACACGCATGTGACAGGGAATATCAGCAGCTAGGAATGATTTTCGGTTGTGTAGGAGGATCTTTGTTGATAGAGACATAATTCATTGACCAATAAGAAAGAGTCATCAAAGGAGATAGTTTCTCTTTCATTCCATCTGTCTTAAAAATCACAGATATTTTCTGCAGTTCGATCAGACTTCTATAAAAAGAGCTGCTCACATTCAGCATGAATCAGGGAACTTTAGTGCTAGACTGATTTTGATGACACGACTACAGTTTGCTCAGATAGTTACATAATCGAGAATCATGAAGATGGCTCAGAGCTATGTGAAAAAAATAATCTTACTAGATGGTACAGATCCTGCCCTTGCTAAGTTGCCAGAGGACTGTTCAACTATAGGCTGAAAAAACAATTTGTTAATGTCCCATCAGCATCTTTATAGGCAAAACAATATTCCCCAAGCAACTGCCCTAAAAAATAAAAAGAATGCTTTTTGTAACCAGAGAGGTACTGCAACTTAGTTCTATTTTATAGCACTTGGGTGAAAAAGTTTATTAGAGACCATTAAAAAATTGCCCGTTACATTTCATGATATGCATCCATAAATATGTAATGCTAACTTTCAATTCTATATTAGTGAGCCTTGTTGTCATAAGTGAATTAGAGGGTGGAATGCTGTGGTCAAGAGGACTTTTATAATTTGCTTCAGAGTGAAAAAAGATTAATAATAAAGCAGACACTGAGTTTACATGTAAAATTATCTATCCATCCCTCCTTTGGTCCTCTTTCACTTTCTTCCTTTCATGGTATCTTTTATGTAAGAAGGATTGCTGTGTGCTGCTGAGTGGGAGAGGGGCAGGCTGGAGTATCTCCCACCTTGGTCCTATGTGGCATTGAATGCATGGCACTAGGATTAATTTTATCTCTTTTCTGTTTGATATAAGCCAAATAAATATTTTTGGGGAGGGTTGGCAAGGCAACTGGGAAGAAAAGGAGATCCATCAGAGAGCTACTACCAATATCTGGAGCCATTAGTAGCAATGGCTGAACTTGGTGAGGAGCCACTGAAGCAGTCAAGACACCTGGCCAAAAATAAGCCAGTTTGGGGTGTGGAGATAGGGTGCATGGGGTGCTGTTTTGTACCCTGCAGCGCAGCATGGGCACGTGGTTAGCAGCCCCACCTTCTCTTCCCACTGTGCAGAGTTGCCACTGCCCTTTGCAGCAACACCTGCAACGTTCAGGAAGGATGGAGAGGAGCGTATCATAGGCTCCCCCCTGTCCTTGCCGTCGGGACACCTAACTACAGTGGTGGAAGGGCCACGCACCAGCGTAAGATCCCAGGGAGAAAAGAGCTAAGTTTTTGGACAAATTTGCCAGAATAAGAATACTAGGAAATAAGAAAGAGTGACCTTCATTACTTAACCTGAAGCACACATTTTCCTCAAGCATTAATTGGCCTTCAACATCCTCAGACATGATGGAAAATAATCCTAGAGTAGACCACTGAGAAAGAACTGGCACTTTTTGAAAAAAAATGATGGAAGACTTGAATTTAAATGAAGATAAATAGGCACCATTGCATTGTGGGAAAAGAACTTCAGTATGAAAAAGGAAATGGGCATGCAGTACACGAATACTGCTTCTAAGGTGGGATGCCTCAAGAGTAGCAGACAACACCACAAGAATCCAAATGGGAACTGTGGAGGAAAGATTTGTCACATGCCTAGATTTCTTCCAGGTGTCTTTGACCATTAACCCTATCAGTTGGGTGGAAAATTGGACATGAAGGTCTTGGGTTATTGCTGGATATTTTGGGAAGAAAAACCTGATTCATAGCAAAATCCAGGAAAAAATTCTAAGGAAGATTCAGCACAAAGTCATACAGTGTTTGAAGGCTTTGATGAACAGGAAGCATGGTTTGGAAAGACTTACGAGAGAAGAAAAGTGTCTGTCATTATTGGCCAACGCCACAAGCAAGCAAACACGATGGTGGATGTTGTTAAACTTCTTTCTGCAATATGTATTGTTGGAGAGGAAAATATCCTTGAAGAAGTTTTAGAAGCCTTACTAGAGCTGGAGAAGAAGAAACAAATGGATAGGTTTTCTTCAGTTGTGGAAAGTCTTCAGGAAAATTCGGTTCAATAGCAAGAAGCTTGTATGCAACTTATCAATGCTCTGATGATTTAGAGTTCAGATTTCACATCAGAAATGAGTTTATGGGGCAGCTGGGTGGTGCAGTAAGTAGAGCACCGGCCCTGGAGTCAGGAGGACCTGAGTTCAAATCTGGCCTCAGACACTTGACACACTTACTAGCTGTGTCACTTAACCCCAATTGCCCTGCCTCCCCACCTCCAAAAACAAACAAACAAAAAATAGAAATGAGTTTATGCATTTGAGCATTGAAACAAATACTGCCTAATTCGAAGCAGATCAAAAGTAACAGTCTAGATATCAAGCTTAAAGTGCTTGATGAAAATAATGAAGAATTTATTGAGTTCTCTGATTGTTTAGAAGATACTAGAGCTGAACCTGATGAAGTGAATGATGTTGACAATATGTTGTGGAACACAGTGAAGGAAACAAGAACAGAAAGATATCTTCTGTGTATACTTCAATTTCTTTTGCTCATCAAAATGATTATTTCATAGGACCACAGTATTTCAACTTAATTGAAGAATGCATATCTCAGATAATATTATATACAGATGGAAGATATCCTGATTTTACATATCAAAAAAAATTAGATGTAGATCTAAGACAATTTGTAAATGCTTGTGTTGATCAAGCAAAAGTAGAAGTTGAAGAAAAAGCATCAGAATTTTCCAGGAAATTTGAAAAAGAATTTACAACTCACCAAGAAATTCAGCCCCAAGTACAGAAAAAAAGAAAAGAGGATCACTGAGCTCCAAGCAGAATTCCAGGCTTTTAAATCCCAGTTTGGTGCTTTGCCACCTGGTTCAAAAACTTCTTTGCCACAGTCAACAGGAGATTTAACTGATCACCAATTACCTCCTCCACCATCTCTGTCACTGGGTCACCCCTACTTCCAGGAATGCCAGTGGCTTTTGATACTACTCTTCCTCCACCACTCCCTCCAGGATTTCTTGGAGTATGGCGATCTCTTCCTCCATTAACACTGCCATTTGTATTGAAACCAGAAAAAGAATTCAAACCTGAAACCACTATGACAAGACTGAACTTTTTAAAGACCAGACCTCATGAAATGACTGTTTCTGGTTAGAAACAAATGAGAACAAGTATGAGGACACAGACTTGGTCTGTAAATTTGAAAATATGTTTTGCTGTTGCAGAAAAGAGAAAAAGGAAGAGAAGGATTTTGCAGAGAAGAGAACAACAAAGAAAAAAAATTAAAGAACTGAAAGTTCTGGATTCCAAAATTGCCCATAAACTTTCAATCTTTCTGGGTTCTTTTCCTGTGCCATATGAAGAAATAAAAATAATGATATTGGAAGTAAATGAAACACAATTGGGAGAGTCTATGATTCAGAACTTAATAAAGCACCTTCCAGATCAGGAACAGCTGAATTCACTGTCAAGAATGAATATAATAACCTATGTGAGCCAGAACAATTTGCAGTTGTAATGAGCACAGTCAAAAGACTATGGCCCATGTCTGAGTGCCGTTCTCTTTAAACTTCAGTTTGAAGAGCAGGTGCACAGCCTCAAATTGGACATCATGGCTGTCAGTGCATCCTGTGATGAGATAAAGAGGAGCAAAAGCTTCAGCAAGTTATTGCAACTTATATTGCTAATGGGAAACTACATAAATTCAAGTTCCCAGAATGCCCAGACCTTTGGGTTCAACCTTAGCTCTCTCTGCAAACTAAAGGACACAAAGTCAGCAGATCAGAAAACAACATTGCTCCATTTTCTAGCTGAAGTTTGTGAGGAGAAATAGCCAGATATCCTGAGTTATGCTGATGATTTCAAGCATATAGACAAATCTAGCAAAGCCTCTGCAGAAAACCTGGAGGAGAACTTGAAACAGATGGGAAGGCAACTTCTACAGCTTAAGAAGAATTTGGATTCCTTTCCTTCCCCTGAGGACAAGTATGACAAGTTTCTAACAAAGATGTCCAGTTTTATGATCTCTGCAAAAGAACAATTTCAAAAAATTTCAAGAATGTATGAAAAAATGGAAAACATGTAGAGAGCGTAATGGGCTACCTGTGCTATTGACATGAAGAAGGTATCTGTGGAGGAAATTTTTACTGATTTAAATAACTTCAGAACTATGTTCATGCAAGCAATGAAAGAGAACACCAAACAAAGAGAAGCTGAGGAAAAAGAGAAATGTGCCAGGATAACCAAGGAAATAGCAGAAAGAGAAAAAAGCAGAACATTAACAAAAAAAGAGAAATGATTAATAGAAATGAAAACTGAGGGGACTGAGACAGGAGTTATGGATAGTCTGCTGGAAGCCTTGCAGTCAGGTGCTGCTTTCTGAGACTGAAGAAAAAGGACACCAAGGCTTAAAGATATCTGACAATGTCTGTAGCAGCAAGCACCCTGGCTCATCCAGGATGGCCTGCTATCACAGGTTCTTTGATCTGCTTTACTAAGAAAGATAGCTTTTTAAGGGGTCAACAATCTTCTTTAACTACATTCACTAGTTCAGAGGAAAAGTCAGTACCCTGAATGTCAGAGAAAATACAAGCAGAGAAATTAGCATAAAGACCAACAGACAGGGCTCTGACTGCCTGAATCAAAGCAATATTGCCATACACTTTACATACATCACTGAATTGAGAGAGCCTTTAACTCTGAGCAGTTGTGGGCCAGGGAGTCTGAACATATGACTACTTGGAGTCTCAACCAAGAAATCGCAAGATCCTTTTCATAAGTGAACCCCCAAAGCAAAATACAAGCTCAGAGTATAAATACACTTCTCAGAGCCAGAAGGCATCACAACCCTTATGACTCAGTGCCTAATCAATTTAGTACCAAAAAGTGTGAAAACCTTCCTGCAAGCAAGCCTCCCCTAAGCAAGCTTCCCTTAATGGACTCCACTTGAGGCCTATTAATGGGCAGGAAAGATCTTCATATACCATTAACATTACAATGTTACAGTCCAATCTCACACAGGCCTGTTCTGAAAGCATGTAGCCATGAGAACCAGAAGAGGCAAGAAGAAGCAACTGGTGGAAGGGTCCCATTTCTATCACAAACTCAACCAGGACTCCTGCTGTCAAAGAATTTAATTATAATCAAGATACTCATTCATCCACACTGAGGATCGAGGACATTGGGAAGAAGGAGACAAACATGGAAGACATTGAAGAAAAGGAAATGGAGCTCCTTCGCTCTGTTTTTAAAACTCACTTCCTGAAGTGGAAGCTCTGCTGGCAAGACTTTAAGCTTTATGAATTCAGTTGATAAAAATGATTAAGCAAACTATAATGCCATACTATGCTTGGCTGCAACACTTTTTAAAATGCCTTACTTTTGTATAGCTGGCTTTATATAGTTATGCATTTTTAAAGTATATTACAATTCTAAAATTCATATTTGTAATGCTTTTGCTATATGTTTGAGACCTTGTACAAAACTATAATTGGCTTAATGTCTTTTGTTGACAATCTGTTCCACTATGGTTGGAAAGAGAGATTGAATTATATATAATATTCACAGGTAGGTGACTACTCTATTCAACAATGTTTTCTTAAAGAAAATATATGATATGCCAGTAGGTCTAAATAATTATATTTCATTTGCCATCTATGTTCAGTTCATTGAATCATAATCTCTGAACTGAACTCAATGTATACATGCATGTATGTTTATATATATATATATATATATATATATATATATATATAAATTCTTTCTGTAGATATGATCTGCATTCTATCATTGTAACATCAGAAATATGAAACAGACATGTAAAATTACTAGTAGACACATTATAATATTGCTGAATTCAGGTTGATTAGCTTCTTCGGAACAGAAAGGCATATCAAGCTCATTTCAAATAGATAATGTATGAAGACTATACAACCTAAGCTTGTACACAACACAGACACATTTATATAAAATGAATATATTTTATAACAAAATTTTGCTCCTGAAATTTTATAACAGTTCTAGAAGACATTTTTTAGCTTTCAGTCATGGCTGTGTGTATCAGTAAGACAAGATTCATCACCTTGAGGATGACCATGAACATGCCTGTATGGTTCAGAATTGCAAAGTATGAAAAAACTCTCTAGGTAGAAGGCAGAGGAAGTATAACATTTATTTAAACACCAGAGCATCCAATCCCAAGACAAATAACCTCAATTCAATATAACAGTAATTATATTCCAAAACCAGTAAGCTCACCTCAATGTAGCAACAAGGAAATTATAACACAGTATTATAGCAAGGAACCAAGTCATCCTGTAACCTTCCCCACTGCTAGGGCCTTCCCGTAAACATCACTCATGAATCCTAACTGTCTGCTTGCCTGTGTCCTCTCCCAAAGTTCTGAAAGCCCTTGCAGTTCTCGGAGTCCTTGAAGTCTTCTGGATTCTCAGTTCTCCAGTCTCTGGATGCTGTGGATTCTCAGTTCTTTGATCTCTGCAACAATCTGGTCTGCACTCTCTACTCTTCAGTCTCTCTCAATGCTGGCTCTCTCAATGCTGGCTCTCTCAATGTCTGTTCTTCAATGTCTGCTGCCTCAATGTTTTCTTGATGTCTGCTTCTCACTTCTGCTGCTCTCACGCTCTGGACTCTTTTTATGTACAGTTCTAGCCGGCATCTGACTGGCTAGAACTCAGGTCTCTAATTGGCTGAATTCATGCACATCTGATTGGCTGGAACTCAGTGCACATACAATTGGCTCTGGTCTTAGCATATCTCCTTAGGGCCTTGAGGGCTTCACACCTCTCTCATGACCTAATTAGCAAAAGGGTGTGGGCCTGGGGTCTCCCACCTAGTAAGTAAAGGGAGTAAGTAAAGGCCCTATTTAATGGATGGGGAAGATCTTTAATCACATTAACACCACACTGTGGTACAAAATTATCATTTTGTTATTTCCAAACTGTGCATTTTTTTGATGTCATGAGCTAACAATATTGCAGGTTTTATAAACTACATGACCATCAATAACTTTTATAGGTAGGTTTTAATAAATAGTTTTTCTTTTTAAAATGTTTTATATAAAAATAAGGGCATTGCTATTCTGTTAATTTCTTATCAAAGAAAAGAAACGTCTTGCACTAAAGGGGAAAAAAAAGCCAGTTTGAAATCTTGTGAAAAGGTGAGCCTGGTGGAATTTCTAATGGGAGAAAAGGGCTCCTGCACTGAGCAGGAGCAACATGCCATTAGGCCCCACATGTTCTCTATACATGGGCCCCACTAGCATGGTTACTTTAAGACTGAACCCACTCTCCCCTGGATATGTACAAAAGGGAGTATATTCCACCTGGTTGAGGGATGGTTTTGTAAACTTCTGTCTTTGCTCCATTTTCCTGGTAAATATCCTTCAGCAAAAGTTAACTGATATCAATTAATTAATTTGGATGGGTGGGGGGGACATTGGATGGGGAGTCATGAGTGATACTGCTGGAAACTGCGGCCCTTTAAAATTACCCTATGATAGAAGCCTGAAGGGAAGAAGAGTTAGCTCTCATCTGGGGAACAAAATCTGCCAGTGGATGTTGGGTTTGGAAGAGTGAGCCCAAAGTGAACTAGAAAAGGACAATTCTCAATTCCCTTGGATTAGCCCTGAAGTTAATAGGACACTGTTGAAATGCTTTAAGTTCTTTCTCAGTGCTGTTGCACGTGTGTAAAAAATATTACTTATTTATATTTAACAGTCTATTTTAAAATTTTGATTTCCAAATTCTCCCCCTTCCTCCAATTCTTCTTCCATCCACTGATAAGGCAAGCAATATATCCATTATACATGTGAAATCATGCAAACCATATTTCTATATGTTGCAACAATTTGGCTAGCAGCTGCTGTGGAGGTGAAAGACCCACACAAGCCCAACAACAAGAACGCTGCCAGCACAAATTCTTTGATCTGCTTTACTAAGGAAAGTAATGTTAAGGGGTTAATGATCTTACTTTAATCCAACATATACATATATTATTCATTTAGTTCAGGGGAAAAAGCCAGCACCCTGAACCTCAGAGTGAATACAAACAAATTACAAACATACATTATAAACAGACCAAATACAATTCATAGTTACCAAGAAACCAGCATCTGGGTTGGCGAGCTGGGGAGCTCATAACAACGGATGGCCCAGAGTCATGCACCACTCCTCCTGTGGCTCAGAGCCCCAGGCAAATAGCTTTGTTCTCTCTTTTTATACACTCTTTAGCTGTTATCACATGTCATCTGAGCAACCAGAACTTAGGCTCCTACTATTGGCTCTGGTCTTAGCAACTACCGTTAGGATCCTGAGGGCTTCAAACCCACATACATAGCCTTAGCACCTAGTAACTAAGGGTTTGGGCCTGGGGCTTTGCACCTAGTAAGACTCAATCAAAGACATTTAATTAATTTATCATTCTAAAACAGTAAAAAAGTCCCAACTTAATTGATATTACACCATATAAGCCATGGTGCAAAAAAAAAAAAAGCAAAAAAATTGAGAAAGTTATACTTAAATTTGTACTGAGTCCATTAACTTTCTCTCTGGAGAGAGATAACATTTTTTTCATCATGAGTCCTTTAGAATCGTTTTGAATCAATGACTTGATCAGATTAGACAAGTCTTTCATATTTGATCTTCATTATAACATTGCTGTTACTGCGCACAACAATCCCCTGGTCCTTCTCAGCTTCACTCTGAATCAGTTCATATAAGTCTTCCCAGTTTCTTTCCTTTGCACTAAATACTTAATAGTATTTTGTTTTTTCCAATTACATGTAAAGATAGATTTCAACATTCGTTTTTGTCAGATTTTGAGTTCCAATTTTTTCTTCCTTTCTCTCTTCCCTGCCCCTTCCCCAAGAGAGCAAGCAATGTGATATAGGTTAAACATGAACAATAATGTTAACCATATTCCCACATTAGTCATATTGTGAAAGAAGAATCAGGCCAGAAGGGAAAAATCACAAGAAAACAAAAACAAAAATCCCCCAAATGTGAAAACTGTATGCCTCAATCTGCATTCAGACTCCATAGTTCTTTCTCTGGATGTGACTAGCATTTTCTATCATGAGTCTTTTGGTATTTGTCTTGGATCATTGTATTGCTGAGAAGAGCTAAGTCTATCAAAGTTGATCATTGCACAATGTTGCTGTTACTGTGTACAATGTTCTCCTGGTTTTGATCATTCCACTTAGCATCAGTTCATGTAAGTCCAGTTTTTTTCTAAAATCTACCTGCTCATCATTTATTATGGAACAATAATATTTCATTAAATTAATATACTACCACTTGTTTAGCCATTCCACAATTGACGGGCATCCCCTCAACTTAATTCTTTGCCACCACAAAAAGAGTTGCTATAAATATTTTTGTACATGTGGGTCCTTTACGCATTTTTATGATCTCTTAGGGATACAGACCTAGGATTGGTATTGCTGGGTCAAAGGGTATGCACAGCCCTTTGGGCATACTTCCAAATTGTTCTCCAGAATGGTTAGTTCAGTTGATAACTTCATCACAATGAATTAGTTTTCCAATTTTCCCATGTCTTCTCCAACATTTATCATTTCCCTTTTCTGTCATATTAGCCAATCTGATAGGAGTGAGTGGTACCACAGAACTGTCTTAATTTGCGTTTCTCTAATCCTTGGTTTAGAGCATTTTTCATCTGACTATAGATAGCTTTGATTTCTCCTTCCAAAAATTGCTTATTCTTATCTTTTGACCATTTATCAATTGGGGAATGGCTCTTTTTTTCTATAAATTTGACTCAGTTTTCTATATATTTGAGAAATAAGGCTCATATCAAAGAAACTAGCCATAAATTTTTATATTATTTCATTGTTTATGGTGTCTTTTAGCATAATGTACTTTTCCCCTGATTATCTCTTTTAATTAGGTCTCTTTTTGCTTTGCTTTGCCTGAGATCATGATTGCTACCCTTGACTTTTTTATTACTTATCCTGAAGCTTATTGGATTCTGTTCCAATTCTTTATTTTACTACTATGTCTGTTGTCTTTCTGTTTCAAGTGTGTCTCTTGTAAAGGCATATGGTTGGATTCTGGTTTCTAATCCATTCTGCTTTCTGCTTCCACTTTATGGGTGAGCTCATCCCATTCACATTCAGAGTTATGATTACAAACTGTATATTTCCCTCAATCCCATCTTCTTCTGTTTATTCAAGTGCTAGTGCTCCTCTTGGCCCTGAACTGTGATCAGAGTCTCTGCTCTCTTGTGACTAACCAGAAGTGTTCCTCTCTGTCCTGGAAGTGCAACCCAGAACTATATATGGTCAATAGAGTTGCCAGTCAGCATCAGTTGTACACAGTACTAGCAATGGTCCTCTGTAATCTCTTTTTGTCCAGTTTTCTGACCCTCTTAAAATCTCTGGGCTAAGGGTTCCCAAAGCTGCTGTTGCAACTACAGCTGCTGTTGCTGCTTCTATGTTTGCATGTTCCAAACAGGCCCCCTGCCCAAACCTATCCAATGGAACTCCTAAGTTTTTTTAAGCTAAAAATAATGTTTTCCTTGACCTTATGTTAGCTCTGCCACTCCAAAGTTCATTTTGAGGTATCATTTTAAAGTTATTTAGAAAGGAACATTGAAAGAGTTTAATTTGAGTTGCTGCCTCTAATCCGCCATCATGGCTCTATCTCCATGTGCTTTTGAATATTTTTATTGGATTTTTTGTTCATTTATTGAAGCCCTTCATATATTTTAGGTTTTATAGGTAGATTCCAAAAATAAAGTCTTTTCAATACAATTAGAATACTAAATAGGTGATTGACCTAAAATGTGTTCTTATATGAGAGGATTGGAAGTAAGGGAGAGTCAGGGTGAAAGGACTTTTCCCTTTTCTCCTTATTGTGGAAGAGCAACTTCTGCCCATGTACCACCCTGGTAATTCTCCATGAGTGAGCTATCTAGTGCCACACGCTCTTCAGAAACCATCTGTCATATTTATGTAACGAAAAAATTCAAACACAAACACACACACACACACACACACACACACACTTCAAACAAAAACATATCCCACAGCTAGAGTATTCCATGAAACCATTAAGCAAAAATGGCATAGTTCAGACAGGAGTAGACTGACTCTTGTTATCCAAATACAGGAAGGATCTGTATTGTCCTCAGTGTGGAGAACTCCCTTTACTAACATTGACTTCAGAAGTCTTGTCTGAAAATACAAAGTGACTAGCCCATCTCATATACCTGGTAAGTATTAAGGCTAGAGAGCTGAACCTAAGTCATCAACTCTAGGACCAGCACTTTTTCTACTAACACACACTGGCCCTAAGTAAGATCTGTTTACCAAAAATGTTTGATTAATGTGGCAAAACACACATTTTCTGTGGAGTTCAGGTCTTCTTCGTCTTTGTTGAGACCCAATTATTTTCAAGGTCCTGTACAGATACTCAAAGTTGTAGTGCCATCCTGTGGGTTAGACGACCCTAGAAGGGTAAATGAACTTGGGGCTGCTATAGCAAAGTAACTGTGGAACATTCTGATAAGTCTGTACTTTACCATGGATATAACTGTAGATATTTAGCCTCATGGTGCTACTTTAAGGTCATATACTCCCTTTAAAGGGAAATGTTTCTAGACTTTTGAGATAGGCAGTTCCTCAACATTTACAGCCCATTTTTCACCACAGAGACTTGTAGCAGCTTATACCTCTATGGAGCTATGCTGAGGTTTGAACTCTCCCTGGAAGGAAACTCACTCATGGTTGCTAAAAAGACAAATGCCTTTTCCAACATACCTTCAATATCTGAATAACTCATAGTAATAACGTAGGGCAAAGATGAGGTCTCTGGCTTAGCTCCCTCTTATTGTGGCTTGCATACTTTACTTATTTTTAAGCTGCCAGAATCATGTCTTATCATCTTCCAAGTGTCATATATTCCCCAAGAAATTTGCTTTCTCATACAAGATAGCCAGAGTGATGGACTTTTGAGTAGAGGTTAACCAGGAGCTCTTCTTCTAGCATAGTACTAAGGCTGAGGCTGCCTGGAATCTCCTCTCTCATGATGATTGGATTTAAGGACTGTGTTGCATAGGAAATCTCCCATCTCATTCTAGAATTCTGGCTTTCATAACTTTTGAAATTTAGGTTGCTAAAGGACCTACCCCCAGGCTTGAGCCTGCCCAGGAAATCCCCTTTCTTGAGCTTGAAGGCTACTACTAGTCAAGAAACCCTTGACCACTATCCAGGACTGTGGAGTCTAAGAATTTTTTTTTTCATATGGCTGCATTATTCCCCTCTCTATACCTGCTATTTATTAGCTTAAGAGGTTATATAACTTTCTTTTCAAGACTGGAGGCAGTAATTTGGGATCTAGAACTCTCTTTTTCAGCCATGAGTATAATTGTATATACAGTTCCTATAGGCCTCTGTTCCAAGGCAATCATTAACAGTTCATGGGGAACTCTTCCCCAAAGAGCAGAGGAGCTCTGCTCTTCAGTGCCTTGGTCTGTCTTCCCAAACAAGGCAGAGAGGCTTGATCTGCAATTGATGATTCCCTAATATATCACAAAGGAGTGGCTTCTCTCAGGGGGCCATCCTACAGGAGTCTGAGCCAATCAAGTCACCTATAAACACTAAGTTCTAAGCTCCAGGAAGTGACAAGAACCATATAAATTTATCTTCCATGAGAAAATACAGTCAAATATCCCAAAGGCTTACAATTTCAATTCATCAAGTTGTTCAGATAAAGTCCTTGACTGATCCTTAATCTTGTCAGTAAGGTACCAGTAGATACTCCCTCCATGAGGAGATGCTCTCAAAATCCTAAATAGACTCACCGGGCTGTATGGCTTTGTATGTTGATCAAGGAACTCTAATCCCTTAACAAAAGTAAGACTAGGAATAAGCAGATATAGGATGTTATCATGTAGTGTCCAACAGTCTCAGCATAATAACTAAACATTGAAAGGTTTCACAAAGAAAGAAGAAAGCAAGTAAAATCTATATAATCTCAACATGAATTTGTGGTAATAGGAAAAGGGCATTATATAAGTAAAGTGATACAGTGGTGTGGTTGGAAGGCTCTATGCAATATGAAGGGCCTTGACAATTCTATCACAGAGAAAAGAGAATGTAGGTTTAATATTAAATGGGAAAGCAGGTTTTGTTGTCAGTCTGATATTTTTACTTTTTTTTTTTTTTTTTTTTGGCAAAAGATGATACCTCAGTTCTCAGCCAGAACCACGATTTCATGATTTTTATCCATGTCTTTCCATAAATCCTGTAGAGAAGATCTACTAAATTTTTTCAGGGTATCCCTAGGCATGTTTCCCCTTTCTGCGGCTATCAGTGGAGTTCTTTAGCTCTCAGGTTAGAGTGGAGGCACATTAATTGTAAGGTGAAATGGACCTCAGAATTCATCTAGTCCTTCTCTTCATTTTACAGTTGTGGAAACTGAAAGCTGGGAATATTAAGTAATTTGCCCAAAATTAATCAGTAGTTATTATCAGATAGGATTTGAGGTCAGGTCCTCTGACTTTGGAGCCAGGGTCCATCCTGCTGTACTGCCCTGATTCTATTAGCTACAAGCTACATGAATGGTCTGCTTGTCTGTCTCTGTCTATCTGTCTCTGTCTCTGTGCAGACTGCTAATTATATTTCCAAGCTAGCTAGTTCTTAGGAATCGGTAGGCAAGGCTTGGTATTATTGTTTACTCCCTCCTACATCTTGGTCAAAGTCTTAAATGGAAGTCAAATAGTGAAAAATCTTCAACTAGCTAAATGTATTTTTCTTCCTAGTATATGTATTATGGATTCCTGCCTTCAGCTATAACCAGCAAAGTTGCTATTTTCCTCAGGTCATTCCCCCCTCTTCTTGACTCTCTATATAATAAACTACATCATTGACACAGGACAATGATTCTAGCCCTGCAGAAAAATAATGCATTTATTAAATCCTAGGAAATAATATTCATGGAATTCTTAATTGTAATGGTCACTGTACATATTTTATAAAATGCTTTTTTACTTTAATGTTTAAAGATTAGGTCTTTAATGAACATCTGAAAACTTCATTAAGTGCTGTTATATATACAAGCATTGGTTTTAAACCCTCTTAAAAATTTAAGTCAGCACCAACACAATTTATAAATATTATATACTATGAATATAAAATATTCTTCAGCCAGTCACATTATGCTAATTCTAAAAGATTGTGTTTACTGTAATATACCTGATGGATTAGAAAAAATACATATTCACATAAAATGTTCATTTAGGAGACTTCACAAGGCAATCAATAGTACCCATTTTTCCTTTTGAAAGTCAAAATTTTTTGCAACTAACCCAATACATAATTAACTCAGTACATTAATACAGTGTTATGATATTATCTTTATTCAAGAGGTAGATAATAATTCCTATTGTACAGATATGAAAACTGAGGCAGAATGGTATAACTTGACCAAGTCCACATAGGATATCCAAGAATCTCCATGAAAATGCATATGTGTATACATACATACTTATACACACATATATATATATGCATGCATATATGTATATATAGATTTGCACATTTTTAATGCATAACAGTATAGTATATATCTTCTGATCTTCTGTTTGCTAGGTTTTTCTGTTCTTTATCAGTAGGCTCACAATCAAATTTGAAGTGCAATACAAGCTTGTAAATAAAAAAAGATAACGTTTACTAAAATTATTGAAGCCTAGGAATAATAACGAGGCATTTGCCAATTAATGCATATGCTCCCAAGACCTTACAATTTTTTGCATGTTTACAAAGTTGTTTCCTACAAGACTAATGATATGAAGTACTCTAGTATTAGTTCTGAAAGAAAATACACACGCACACACACACACACACACACACACACACACACACACACACACACACATATATAACCTTTGGCAACAACACAACTTTTATAGTACCTACTGATTTCTTTAAATTCTTTCATGAGACTTTCCAGCCCCGTATAGTTGTATTCTTGGGTGAAAAGCTTGCTAGGGTAACAGCTCATTTTGAAACAAGTTCTAGGCATCATGCTTATGTGATGTACATTTCTCTTCAAACACTTTAGCTTCCTGATGCATAGACCATGTTCCTTTAATCCTACATGGCACTATAATGGCAACTTCTGAAGACAAAATTGTAAAGTACACAATAAGCTGAAGAAGTATTTGTTTAAAATATGAGGGAGAATAAAAGACCACTGTGGCTAAAGTAGGGTCTACTTAGAGGACATTACCCCAGGCCCTTCTACCAACTTCTTTCCCTCCACAGGCATGCTATATGTTGAAGTAAATTTCCCTTAGTAAGACCTAAGTGATGATATACGACTGAATGGTAATGGGGTGCTAGTCATCAGCACCTATCAGTGGAGGAAATGTAGCTTACTGGAGCTCTAGTGGTGACAGTAGAGAAGAGACATCCCTAAATCCCCCCTGGGTCTGCTATATCTGCCTTAGTAATCTGATGCAGCAGTCCTGGATCTTGGAAACTGAGCCAAAGAATATTGGCTAGACACATAAAAAAAGGAGCAACTGTCAAGAAAACAGGTGTTCTGAGGGCTCTATTCAAGAAAGCAAGCCTACAGGTTTCCATGCAAGAATGATAGGAATGCTAAACACTGAAACCAAAATTACGCAGAGTATGAAAATATTGCTGTGCTATGTTTTGAAGCAAGATTCTGAACTCTTCTAATAATGAGGTAGAAAAAGCACTGAACGTTGAGTCAGAAGAACCTCCAGCACTTATTTGTTTTGTGAACAGTTTCTTTTGTAAACCTTGGTTTTCTCATCTGTAAAATGGACTAATAACTGTAGTACTTACTGGGTAAGAATCAAATGAAATTATTTGTAGAAAGAATATATACCTTAAAATTCTATTTAAAAGTCAGTTATTGTTGTAATCTGCTGACAAAGTGGGGGTATTTTCCTTTTAATTTTCTTTTTATTATATTAATTCAAACATTCCACAACACGAAGAAGAGAATTGCATATGAAACCATGATTTTCTGTTATATCAAAAACTTCCTTCTTGTGACTCTGAGCAAGTCAGTTAGTTTTTCTTAGCTTCAGTTTCCTAACCTGTCAAATGGGAATAATGATGGTACCTGCTTCACAGGATTATTGTAGGATCAAGTAAGATAACAGGTAAAACTTTCTGTAAACCTTACAGTATCATATAAATGCTACCTGTTATCACCATAATATGTTTTTTTTAAAGTACATATGAATTTAACAAGGCAGCATAAAAATCACCCAGTTTCTGGATGGATCCCTTTCTGAATTTATTTTCTTTCTTCTTATAAATGTTTTATCGATGCTTTCTTCTTTTGTTTTCCCCTTTCTGTATCACTTTTCACACTTTCAGTAATTCAACCTTTTTCCAAATAAAAAGCTCTCCCTTCCTGGTCCCTCCAACACCCCTCTACCTTTAACAAGTACAGCAAGCAAAATAAATCCACACATAGGCCGAGTCCGAAAGTGTATCTAGCACTCTGTACTTCTAGTCTATCACTTTCTGCCAAGAGGTAGTAGGCATGCTTCAGGATCAGTCATTTGAACCCATGATTGGTCACTGGACTGATAAGAGCTATAAAGTCTTTCAGTGTTTCTTTAATTTTTTTTTTGTAATCATTGTGCAAATTGTTCCCCTGGTTCTGCTCATTTAACTCTTCGTGTGTTTGTAGAAATCTTTGCAAGGTATGACTATTCTGAAAGACATTTACCTGGAACATGGCCACTTTGTGTTGTTACTTTATTGAGAAAGGCAGAACAGTAGGGGCCTCCTAAACCCTAGGAAACTGAGGCTTTGACTTAATATCATGCTAATTTACCTAGCATGGTGTTTCATAATCTTATCTTCTGGTTTTAGCAAAATGCAATCTATATGGCCTAGACTAGTCTTGAAAGAAAACTACCTGCAGTGCTGTGCATTGATTCAGTGATGTATATTAATTAACTCAAAAAACTTATGAAGCACTTATGACGTACAAAGAATTGTACGATCAGAGTTTCCATTTATACACTACTTAAAGGTTTAAGAAGTACTTTGTGTTCATAATCTCATTCAGTGCTCACATCTGATCTGCTAAGTAGGCAATGTAGGAATCCTTATGCCCATTGTGTAGGAGAGTCCCTGAGGTTCTGAGTGGTTAAGGCAGCAAATGAAAGAACTCAGATGAAAACCCAGGACTTCTAACAAGGGCCCTGTTTACTATAGATCCTAGAAAAGATACAAGGATAAATACATTTGAATGAATACAGTAACAATAAATTAAAATACTTTCATCAGTGGCATAGACTTTGAGAGGATATTATTTGCCCACATGGAAAACCAGAAGCACTTTATCATGGTTATGTGTCTGTTAGCTTAAACTGTTCTCACACAGAGAGAGAGAATGTGTGAGAGAGCAACAGGAAATGGTTCAATAATTTCATTCTTGGCTCTACAGAAATGTGTTTTGCTGCATTACTAACAGTATGGTGCTTAGTAAATGGCACTTATGTTACCTAAGGCCTCTCAGAATTTGTACAATTTACTACACTCAGTTGAGTGCATTTTAATTTCAATTAGGTGCTCT